>NC_050068.2:239684556-240002000 GCF_009764565.3 Dermochelys coriacea
AGGCTATGATTGCCAAAAAGAATTAATATGAAACAATGTATGAATAGGTATTCAGAACAAGTCAGAGACTCATGCCTCAGATCCTCAGCGGATGAAAGTTGACATAGCTCCACTGACGATAATGGAAATATGCTGATTAACAAACTGAGGATCTGTCCCAATAATGCTTGAGGGAGTCTATAGACCCCTATTTATACCAGAGATGAATTCTGCGTCCCAAAATTCAGATACAGATTTCATCACAAATAAGTTTTGCATCAAGGGGGTTTGGTTTTGGTTCATTACAAAAAAACCAGATGACAACAGCAAAGGCCAGGTCAGGATCTTGCTGCTGCACACCCCACAGTCCAATTTCAGACAGGACTGTGTTGTGACAAACCAGGTACCTTTTAGTTTACACTAGCAGGGTCTGCACAAAGAAGTTACAATGCAACACTTCAGCATGCTGCAGTTTACACTCCATAGTCCACATTGTGGGGCCATCGAGACAAGCCCCAAGCTTTCATTAGTAGATTAGTGGAAGCCTCATTATTTGGAAAATTAAAAATGGACTAGACTTAAGTAATATGGGTCAAATTCAGCCCTGGTGTAAGCAACTCCACTAGGCAGGTGCAACTCCCTTGTAGCAATGGAGTTCAGCTGTTTATACTAGAAAAATTGGACCTAAGTTTGACCATCTCCAACTTCTATAATTACATGAAGATTCTCCTTCTCAAATACACAAACAAAAAAACAAACAATAATCCTGGTGCACTCAGCAGCAAAGTTCCCACTTAACATAATGTAATAAATAATAAACTTGGAAAGGATCTTGCAATGATATTTGTTATACCATCTTGTCTCTTCCTAAAATGAGTTTTGTACTGGCCAAGACTTGCAACATCCCTCTGATCAAGCAGTAGGATATATATTTATGTATGAAGATGCTCAAATACCAATCACAAATCACTGCAACAACATCAAAGAAAGTACACGAAGTTACTGGTGAGGCAGAGTATGTTCTGTGTACATGTTCTGGTTTTATTTTTTTCTTGAATGTGAAAGCCCCTTGTTTTAGTGCAACATATCATTTAGCTTCTGGCTAGAATCCCACCAACCTCAAATACTGCTGACACTTTTGCTACAGCCTTTACTCATTTTATTTCGTTTTACTTAAGATCTCACTTTAAGGAAACTCAACAGTCTCCTGATTATTTCTGGCTCTACCTATGCTATAAATATTTATATAACTCCACTCATTTTTACTAGAGGGAATAGCCCCATCATAGCAAATGGCTTATTAGTTTAATTTTGAAAGTCATTCATTAAGAGACAGTTTTACTTTTAAGACTCTCTTATGTTGCACATTCTATTCTAAAGGGTTTTGAAAGTTTTACATATGTTGAGAAAATTCCTGCCCTGATTTAAAACCCATGCAAAAGTTTGTGTGCATATCACTTTAAAACACAAAGAGAAGCTTTTTGGGCCAAGACTCTCAGCTTATCTAAATCAGTGTCTCTTTCCTAACTTCAGTGGAATTATGCAGATTTAAAACAGCTGAGGATGTCACCCATTACATCCATTAGGAACTGCCAAGGAAATTTTAGGCAGACAGTATATAATTTCCAAATTTAATTGGAAAGCTCAGCTGAAAGGCAATCCTTCCAGTAACACAGTGCTCCCTAGTAAAATGCTAGGCCATTGGTTCAGAAATGAAGGAATCAAAATTGTAGCCAAACAAATATCAGCTGTTTTTGTAAGTCTGGCAAAAATTGTATTTACCATAGTTTTGCCAGCTGTGCAAATCATTGCCTATGACTCTACATACAAAGTCCTTCACAGAGAGTTTTATTTTCCTTTAATTTGGGGCCAGATCTCTTGTTAATGTCCTTTTATGCGTGTGAAGAGCTTGTTTTGAGAATTTTGAATTCACTCAGTGATTTGAGGTTATTTCCTATTTCATGCTGTGCTTTTAAGCATACCTAGGTTTGGTGACAGGGTTCGGAAATTTGCAAATATGAATACCAGAGAGGGGAAGAGAAATAGTGGATTAGTTGTAGTGACAACACGGTGCTTTAGTATTAACGCAACCTAGCAACAGTGTCATCAAAAATAGCACAGGAGGAGATGACCCTTATTGGAAAACAGAAACACCAGAAAATGAGGAGAAAAAGACATTGGTGGTGCTTTGAAAAAAGAAAGAGCCTCCAAGCTAGAGCTAAGCGAGGACACAAGTTTGTTTCACAAAGGGTTTTGAGATTTGGTTTCATTCTGACTCAGAGTGAAAACAACAAATTTTGAAATGCTCCACAAAGCAATTTTTAATAAGTGTTTTGTTTATGTATCTGCTTATAGATGATGTCCTCTCCTATCTCCTCCTGTTGGTTCCCACCAGGTTTGAGTGCACTGGTGTTTGCTTGCACCAATACTACAGCCTAACACAACAGGCCTAATCACTAGCATATTCAAAGAGGGCAGAATAATTCAACATCTTGGGCCTGATTCCCTCATCACACTGCAATAAGTTAGGAATAATTCTACACAAGTCAATGGAGTTACGACAGTGTAAGGGAGATCAGAGTCGGGCCCCTTGTTTCCCCTCCCGCATCATGCGGGCGACTTCCGTCAAGTCTTGAAATCCATTGACAAGACAACGCAATTGTCTTACGTCCACGTTCATAGATATTAAGGCCAGAAGGGACCATAATAATTACTCAGTCTAACTTCCTGTATAACACAGGCCATAGAATTTCATTCACTAATTGTTGCACTGAGCCCAGAGCATCTCTATGAGATAAAGCATATCTTTTAGAGGTCTAATCTTCAGTTAAAGACTCCAAATGACAGAGAGTCCAGCATTTCCTTTGAAAGATAAGGCCCCTAGAGATTACATACAAGGGCTTTAGGGACTGGAGTCATTTGTTTGGTTAAAAAATACCTGATTCTGATTTCATTTACATCAACTACTGAAACCAATTAGTTACATCAGTGTAAGATCTGTGCAAGCAACATTAGAATCAGGTGCACTGTATGTATATTTTATTGTTTCCAAGAATACTCATGCACTTACAGATATATTTTGTGTATATTCAGACTTTTCCAGATTACAAAAACCCATTGGCCTTTGGCCCATCTTTCCTCACAATACTGATACTGTTATTTATGGATCTGTGCAGCGTTCAAGGTGTACATAGCTTAGATATATCCCAAGAACTCTGCTCAAACCACACAAGAATCTTTTGTTAGAAGGAAAAACTCTGTTCACGAGTTGAGAGTTAATTTCTGTAGTTCAGTTCAAATGGTGGTAGTGTTGTCAGCCACTCTGGTCAGCTTCAACTTTTGGATGCCCAGATTCAGTATAAAAACATGATCTAAATATACAGATATTTGGCCCAGGAATAAACCATACATACCATGCCAAGTTCCTTCTGGAAAGAAGCCAAGTGCAAGCAAGTTCCTCCTGCAACTGCATTGTCTCTTATTCCAAGTGCTCCTGATAAGAAGATAAGCCTCACCTGCCCTGGTTAAGGAAGGTTCAGAAGAGAACAGAGCTGATTTTCCTCCACTTTCTGGAGCTGAGGAAAGAACTCCAGTCCACCACTTTTCAAGAGCGCCACTCACTGGGAACTACTAGACAAGTAGTGTCTAGAAGTTTTATCAGGATGGGGGTCCACATTGCACTAGGTGCAGTATATGCATAAGAACAGCCATACTGGGTCAGTCCAAAGGTCTGTCTAGCCCAGTATCCTGTCTTCCGACAGTGGCCAATGCCAGGTGCTTCAGAGGGAATGAACAGAACAGGGAAATCATCAAGTGATCCATCCCCTGCCAAAAAGTAGGTACATAAAATATGTGTATATATATACCAAAAAAAAGTTTCTCTAGGTCTGTGAGCTAAGGCAGGTCACCAAAAGTGGGTGGCAGGCAAGGGAGAAGAGATGCTTCTCTCACACGCGCTTGTCATGTGCAAATTGAGCATTGTATAGTTCACAATGGATGCCCCTTTACAGTGTGAGCAAAATGCAGATCAATGGATTGTGGGTGCAACAGATAAAAACCAAAACACCAGGGGTTATTCTGTTTAGAAGTAAAGATAATGAACTTTTGGAACTATATCTGGGATGCCGATAGATTCTTCCCCAAGGAAGTAAACTGACAAATGGGTTTGATCATAAAAGAAAACACTGGACATAGCTAACAAGACTTTCTCCTGTCTGAAGAGTTTCTCACCCAAAGTTAAGTTTAGGCTCTAGAAAGCATCTTATTATTTTGTTTCATACATAACCCTTTGTTTCCAATATTTCTGTTTGCTATGATGTGCAATTCTAAGGGAAGCTGTAATGTACTGTTCCTTTGGGAACAGTGGACTTGGGAAGTCTGTGACTGGCCAGTGGATAAGGGGATAGACACTGCAGTGGGATGCTCAGAAGATTTAGGGGTTAGAGTATGCTTATAGCTAGTCTGGGAGAGTCAAGGAGCTGACCCCTGGCAGGCACAGATGAGGTTACTTCACACTAAGGGCAGGTGTAGTGAGGAGCATTACAACCCCGGGTTTCTCAAGAAGCATCACAGGATAGTACTTGACCACCTGTGAGGATTAGGCTATGAATAAGTACTCAGAAATCAGTACCAAGTACACAGAAATTTAACCAACAATCAGTAGAGGTGAGACAACAACTCATGATTTCTTAGCTTGTGGCTCACTATACCATTCCTAAAACAAAGGAACTTGGATGAGAAGGGTCCCTCACTTTCTCCTGTGTTTGTAGAATACTGTTTGTCTTGACAGTGCAGCAGAACAGGTAGCCTGATTCAGCTCAGACGTGCAACTTTCTAGATATGCTTGGGAGCTCTGAGGTGGTCTTCTTGTCAGCTTCGAAGAGCTTATCTGCCTTGGGACAGGCTATGAGAGCAGCCAGAAGATCCACATTTATATTGCTTCAGTGACCCAAAACATTTGCTTAAAGTGTGCATAGAGCCAACTGCCATAGAAAGGCTGTATTAGAGTCCCCTTGGCTCCACTGGGATCAGGACAGTACCTCCCCAGGTAAAAAGAGAATAGAATCCAGATGTCCTCACTCCCAGTCTTGTACCATAAGTCCATCCTTCCTCTCCCTAAGCCAATCCTTGATGACGATTGAATATTTTACTCACTACTATACAGAATTAATAAACTGCACCAGGGCTTACCATAGCATTAGAAATATTCCTGGTTGCCATAACGTTCAGGGTTCCCTCTGAGGCACCTGGCATGGGCCACTGTTGGAAGACAGGATACTGAGCTAGGTGGACCACTGGTCTGATCCAGTATGGCTATTCTTCTGTTCACAAGACTGTGGGAGATTTCCTTAAAAAATTAATCCCAAAGTTTGCTTCAATGAAACATAATGTTTTCTAAAGACCATTTCCAATAGGCATCCCCCTGTCTATATTTGGGGTTTCCAGTGTAATTTTGTTTCAATACCCTTTTATTAAAAATTAGCTTTCTAGTGGGTGCTATCCATAACTGACTCAGTAGAGTGGTAAGTGTCAATGGGAACATAAGTTTTTCCCCTCTCCCATGCCAGCGTTAAGAGGAGCAGGTGCATCTTGCTTCCCTAAGAGATTTTAGGATCTGGAGGAGCTGTTGGTCAGACTTGGCAGCCTCCTGCCCCAAAGACCCTGCTTAGCAGAGTGAAGACTCTTGGGATGAGGGCACTCAAACCCCAGCACACTGTAGGAAGGAGCTGCACAATGAGATCTGCTTTGCAGACAGTTAAGCTAAAGGAGGAGGTTTCAGTATCAGAGTGTGATGTGGGGGCTGTACCTGTGTGGAGGAAAACAGGAGGAAGGTTAGGCTGTGTGAAGTCTAAGTCCAACAAGCTCTAGTCTTGGTTGGGGAGCCTTTTCCCCCTACCCTTTCCACAGAGGAGTTAATGACAGATTTATTAGCCTGGTCTCCTAACTTTTGCCTTTCCCAAAAGCACCTTACCCTCAGCAACAACCTTCCAACAACTCTCCAAATAACCTTTCCCCCACGGCCATGGGGACCTCCCTTCTTACTTAAGAGGTCTTCAAGGAGACCACAGCCTCAAAATGGCCTTCTGCTCCGCCCCCATCTGGCCTACATATGCATTCATTGTTGCAGAAAGACACATGGGGGTGCAGAGTCATCCTGCACCACTTCAATTTGTCCCTCCCCCCCTCAATTCAACTGAAAAATGGCAGTTCCACTTCCATGTTTTAATCTTCATGATGTACAGAAATAAATTAGATTTTTTTTAAAAAAATTGAACTCTCTTGCTGGAAGGTTGCAACATAACATACTTTATTTCTTAGAATTCAGACCACCACCACACAAGAGGCCAGAAACACAAAGGAAGAAAACAGACTGCTCCCTAAGACACTATTCACCCTCTGGTTTTAAGATGGCTCTTTCCAAATGAACAGACAGTTTGCACACTTTTCTATAGAGCCCCCAGCCTTCAAGCAGGTCCAGAAAACCACCTTGTTCTTAAAGTGATAGCTTGCAATTCTAAGAGAGTCCTCAATATACCAAATGAGTCAGCGTGAGCAGGAAAAGCATTTAGTCTTTTATCCACTTTGCAACATGTCTTGATCACCGGCGAGAGGGGAAAATAAACGTCAGGAAATTTCACAGGACTTAGGAAAGTCACAGGAAAAGTTGCCACAGAAGAAAGGGGCTGAGATGCTGATACACAGACTAGTGGGCTGAAATAAACCCACCAAGTTGTTGCATCCTTGAAAAGTAAAATTTTCCAAATTATGGGCCAATTTAAGTAAATCAAGGCATTTGGGTCATGAAATCTATTTTAATGATTAAATAATTCTGCCAAAGAATGGCATTGCCAATAGCAATATCTGATATGTTCTTTGGATACAAAATTTAAAAACCATCACCAGACAGCCAACAAAAACACTTGTCTCCCATATTGAATTTAATGACATTAATTTTCTTGTAATGGAAAAAATAAAAATCAGAGGTTCAGGACATCCAGAACTATCTCTAAAATAGCCAAGATGTTGATGGAATTTTTCTGAACACTGCACAGTCCCCATGTAGCTGATTCATCAAATGCAGAGAAATACAACAATCTTGTCAGGCTTTTTAATATATTTAATCTGCCTAATACAGAAGAGTATTCTACTTTGGGAACTGCCATATTATCACCAATCCACACTATCCCAAATTCTCTCTCTCGCTCTACATAAAGCTACCATCTGATCAAAAGCCAATTGAAATCAACGAGAAGATGGTCCTAATTGTTCAACTCTCAGCCAGTCGATTTTGACTAATGTAACTGTTATAAATACCCTTGCAGGCAAGTCAAAAATTGGCTCCAAAGTGGGCCATTTTTAACAGGCTCCTGAAATGAACAGGAATCGGTGGCTGTTTTGTTTTGGTTTTCGTTTGAGGATAAGTGTTACGTGAGAGGGTATCAGCAGCATTTTGAAGAGCTGGGACTTGGGCAATTGTGACACTCTGTACCTCAAAGTAGCACCCTGGAACCTCCATATTCACCACTGTGATATTATTATGATAGGTTTTGTACAAAGTATGCCTTGTGAGATATCATTTTGTAAGTCTTGATCTGTTGAACAATAATATCCTATTGGATTGTATCTACTATAACTTTATGTGAAATTATAAAGTATTATTATATGTGTTACTGAAATATGTTGTGTGGTTGGGAACATTCACAAATAGCCTTTCAGTTAAAGAAAAGGAGTATCCATTAAACGCCAGATGGCGTTAATGGCTCATCAACACACAATCCACCATCCTAGAGACTTCTTGGAGGATGCACATACACCATGGAGGTGGACTAACCCATGTCACAGCAAAGATATTTCCAGGAAGCTGGAAGAAAATATAAAAAAGGGGAAGTGATATCACTTGGCCTCTCCCCCACCCTCCCATAACTCAACACCCAGAGGAACATCTGGAGGATAAAGACTTTGAACTGGGGAAAGGTGGTCCCAGGCTGTAAGGTAGTCCCAGCCTGTGTATTGAGGAACTGTAACCTGCTTGTACCAACTATCAAGGTGAGACATTGTTTGATTCAACCTTGGTTTAGAGTAAAAGTTCAGGATTTAGAATGTGTTACCTTAAGAAAATGGAAAGTAAACTCTCTCTGACCTTTATATCTACCACTTATAATCACTTAAAATTTTTCTGTAATACATCTGTTTTTTATTTTACCTAAAATAGCTCATTTTGGTTGAAGTGCTTGGGAAATCTCAGCTCAGTTTACAAAGGCTAGTGTGTGTTCATTCCCCAATGAAGGAGTAGTGAACTACTTAATGCACTTCCCCAGGGAGCCTTGAGCAGTGTAAGATGGTACAGTCCCAGGATGTAGGACTGGAGCTGGGGGGAATTGGCTGGAGCCTCTATTTTGATGGTTCATGAGTGACTGGGAGATCATTCATGTAACTCAGTTGCGTGTGTTCCTGCCTGCGGATATCTGTGTATGTGCAGTGCCTGTCAGAGGTCTGTTGCTTGAAATCAGCATTACAGTGAGAGAGGCAGCCCAGGTTCGCGAGTTCCAGGGGGCTCAGCAGTCCCGCAGTTCAGACTGCAGTCTCAGGACCCATCACAGTTGCCCATAGGGAAAGTGAAAGTCTGGATGAGGATTTCTGCAGAGATGGAGTAGAGGCAATGGCATATATGGACAATGCCAATTATTTTTTAACAAGGTCATTCATCCTAACCATCTATTATTGCTGACACATACAGTGATGTCAATGGGAGTTGCACCCATGTAGATGAGGGTAGAACTGGGCCCTTTGCTTATAAAACAGGGATTTGATCCAGCCTGTTGGATGGATCATGTGTCTCACTATTCCCTTCCCTATGATTATGTAGCACTGGTCTTCCCTCTTTTTCTTCACACAACCTTGGCCCTGTTTGTATAAGAGATTTCCTTCTGCATCTTTCTGCCACATTAACTTCCCACCCCTTTTAAAAATCTTAACAGGAAAATGTTCTTTTGTCCTTTTCCTATATCTCTGCATTTCTCTCTCCTCCTGCTTTTCTTTGTCTCTGTAATTCTAATGTTCAACTCTTTAAAGCATTATGCGAGAAAGGGGAAAAATAAGATATTTAGAAGCCTAAACACCATTTTAAAATGTGCCCTTATAATTCATTTTCTGCATGAATGGAAACTTTTCTGAATATTATGGTCCTGGTTCAGTGGTTATTGATTTTCTCATAGAATTGTCCTATTCATTGAGTTGGGCACATAAATCTTAAAGCGTGGTTGTGGTCAGAAAAGTCACCTTGTAAAAATATTGTCTTTTTGCTCAATACATTTGCTCTGTGCTGGGACTCTGACCTAGAGCTGCTTATTTTACCTTACACATTTATTTTTGTTTTCACTGAAGGGCTGTGACTGCTGGCTGGCCTTACGAATCGTCAGTAAGACTGTGAGCTAAATTCTGACTCAGGGAACTTCATTACTGATGAGTGATATAAGAAGCAGAAAGAACACCTCTGGTACTGCAAACCCCAGGTTTTCAGGGCTGGCAGTTAAATGATGAACAATGTAGTCTTTTAACTTATAAATTGAGCCTATTTGATACTGAAGCTCTTGAAAGAGGACAACAGAGAGTGGAATCCCACAGTGTCATTTTCACTACAGAGTTACTTTTATACTATAGGTTTCAGAGTAGCAGCCGTGTTAGTCTGTATTCGCAAAAAGAAAAGGAGTACTTGTGGCACCTTAGAGACTAACAAATTTATTAGAGCATAAGCTTTCGTGAGCTAAGTGAGCTGTAGCTCACGAAAGCTTATGCTCTAATAAATTTGTTAGTCTCTAAGGTGCCACAAGTACTCCTTTTCTTTTTATACTATAATTTCACATGGATGTTTAAACTGACAGAAGTGTTTATTGCCACCTATTTAAGGAGGTTTTCATTTTTAACTTTGTGCATAACGTGCAACAGCTTGTTTCCCTCAGGCGATGAAGCGGGGAGCTCAATACACATCTCACTTTTAACAAGAAGGATGAAGAAATGGCAACAATGGCCTCAGATGTCCATATACATTTTGAAAAAAATGTAAGTCTCATCCCCCATTTTGCAGTTTAAACAGGAAATCGTGTTGTTTTTCCACAATGGGCGAATCCTGCTCCTACTGAAGTCAACATGAGTTTTGCCATTTACTTCAGAAGGAGCAAGATCAGGTTCTACATAGTCTCTATTCATACAAAATGTGACCTAGTGGTTAGAGCAGAGGATTGGCATCCAAGAATTCTGGATGTGAATTCTGCCACTGACTCACTGCGTAGTCTTGTACAAGTCACATAACCTCTCAATACCTCTCACTTTTTCCATCAGTGAAATGGAGATACTATGTTGTTTTTCTATCTCAATAATGGATGTTTGAATGAAAGACACTATATAATTAAAGTAGTAGTATAAGCAGGGTTGATCAGGAAATTTCTGATAGAACAGGTTTTCATCCAGAAAGGTTTATCAGGTCCAGGCTGGAATGTCTGGTCAGAGAAAGACACCACAATAGCCAATAGTCCACTGGTTAGGGCACCTACTTGGAATGTAAGAGGCCTGGTTACAAGTCACTTCTTTGCCTGATTCAGTCCATGGACTTACAGCTAGGTCTCCTGCATCTCAGGAGAATGCCCTAATCACCAGGCTATTGGCTACTCTGGGATAGATTTCTCCTGTTGAAAGACTACTAAAGGTCTCAGTTTTGTCCCAGTGTGGGAAATTTCAAAATCCCAACGTTTTTCATGGGACAGTAAAACCATTTCCCATGCAACTGTAATTACCTATTCTAGAAACTCCTGTTCCGTGTTTCTGTGTGATATTAAACAGAAGCTGTGTTTCAGCCCAGATTCTACCATTGAAACAAAGAAGTAAGAATAAACCATGTTTAATCTGTACATCCATTTAATTATTTTTAAAAGTAAAGATTGGCTTGAACTGAAACCCCATAGCCAACCCACATAGCCAAAACAGAGAAAGTTCCAATTTAGATCTGAATATAGGCATTGGTGCTGGAACTAGGGGTGCTGACTTGAAGTGGTTTCCACTATATACAGGGTTTACAGTTTGGTTCAATGGCTCTCAGCACCCCCAATATAAAAATTGTTCCAGCACCCCTCAATATAGGGTGCTGAGCCAAAGTATCTATAATAAGCCTGAATTAGAACTAGGGTGACCAGATGTCCTGATTTTATAGGGACAGTCCTAATATTCGGGGCTTTTTCCTCATATAGGCGCCTATTACCCCCCAGCCCCATCCCGATTTTTCACACATGCTATCTGGTCACCCCAATTAGAACACCCTCAAACTTTGGGAAAGTTCAGGTGTGGATCTGCATATCTTCATTCTAGTACAGCCTGGAACTAGAATTCTGAATGCCTCCACCCTGGAATTTCAGGAAAATGTGAATTCAATCTGGATTTGAAGTTTGTGGCTGATCCCTATTCCTAACTAGTGCCAACCTGAAACTCCAAAGCCAAACAGCCAGAAAATATGAGATCCTATGGATTTGAATCTGAAGTTTGACTTGTGCCATTTTCTAATTTTCATGAAGATGTTTATTATTAGCAAAACAAGTAACCAAGCAACATGCAGAAAAATAAACATTAGAATTGCCTTGTTTCTCCCTACTTTTCCCTTCCCATGGCAACTGATATACTGTACCACATATGCTACTCATCCCTATTGCCAGTCATGTTTATTATTAGGCCTTTTTTCATATTCTACACTGTAACTCAGGAGCAATAATAGACAAGCAAGGCCTATGTTCTGGTAGGACTGAAAAAAATAAAATAGTTTGAGAAAGCATGTACAACACAAATGAGATTAAAAATATAAGTAGTTAGGAGGCTAGATACTCAAGATCAGTTTTTAAAGAAATGTGCATTAAAGTAACTCCTTGACTGAGGTTATACAAGATCTACATTTAATAGTTCATTTTCTTTTTGTTGCAGTTTAAGAGGCTTATCCAGTGGGAGTCTTTCCACTGACTTCAATGAGCTTTGCATAAGGCCAAAAGTTCAAAAAGTGCTATGGGATTCTTTAGGAAAATAACTTGCATATAGAACCTATTATTATTTCCCAAATAAAATGTTAGGGATTTTGTACTGTGAGTGCTCTTGGAGAAGGGCTGAAGCAATTCAAGAATCTGATTAAATATGTGAGGGTTGTTCCTAAACAATTGTCAGGAAATATCACTTTTTTATGAAAGCATCATAGCTCAAAACAGGGAATTACAGCCACATATGGGGAAAATATTAGTTTGGGGGAAAAAAACAGTCACTGTCAGCTAGCTTTCTGGTGGCCTAGGACAAGTAAAGTTCTTGGGCCCAGTTCCGCCCTGAATTACCCACTTACAGCACGCACTGACTTCAAGGGCAGGACTGTGCCACATATTTAAGGACATTCTCAGTTCAGTTATTGTTACATGCATCCATTTTAGTGGGAGTTGAGACCTCTTAGGATTGGGTCCAATTGCTAGGTAAACTCCCTAAGAAAGTAGGAAGATAATCAGGTGAACAAGTCTATGTTAAACCGATACAAGCTATTTTATTTAACCTTGAACCAGTATCTGTTCCCTGGGTTAAGTGGAATCAGATGGCTAGAAGCCCAGCTTCTGGGAGCTCATCACAAGATTCCCACCTTCACATTGTTATTTGGTAACAGAATTTGCTTTTATCTCTTTGACATTAAACTAAGCACATCAACACATGTTTTCCAGCAGCAAGCTTCAAGGCATGCTACAATGCTTCAGACAACGGTGCAACATTTATCCCTTTACTTGGGCTCTTAATAATTAGTGAGTTACAGTGAGTACTCCTAGTTGTCAGATAAATCATTAATACTCTAAGCCACCTCTAAGGCCAGCTTGATAGCTTGTGTTTGGTTGAAGCCCCCGGGAGCTGTTGGATTTTCAGAACTTTTGACTATGTCGTCATTTATTTTGGTGCCTAAATATGGATTTACAAACCTAACTGTAGGCTCCTGGTTTTAAAAATCTTGGCTAAAGCTAAACAGAATAACTTCCCAGCTTGAGATTCAGCCCAGGTCTGTAACCCTGAAGTTGAGGCCTGACCTCCCCAAAACGCTGGGGCTTGCATTCTTCTCCTCCCCATCTGACTCTCAAGCTGCCATTTTTCCATCTCTTCCTTCCAAGCAAAGGAAGGGGGAAGCAGAGCTGAACTTAACCCCTTGTTTAGTGGGTACCAACTAGTGCACACTGTTACACCTAGCTAGGTAGCTGTACAATGCTGTATTTGGTGGGGGTGTTGGTGTGGAGTGGGAATTTCTTTCTGACCCCAGTAGTGATTAGCTCAGGTCCCAAGCATAAGACTTACTTATTCTCATTGCATTAATTTTTTAAAATAGTGTGTTTGCAGGTTCCCTTTGAGTTATTTTGGACTAACAGCCCAGCAACAGATACGAGACCTTGGGAGCATGGAAACATCAAAAGACTATTATGCTGAGATGTTTCAGATGCTATAGGCACTGGGACTATTAATAAACTTGTGTGTGTATCTATAAATGTAATATAGATCTTTGTGAGCTCGGGATTGTATTGTAGGTCCATGGATAAGGGTTACCAAACTTCCTCTAGGAACTACAATCAGTGGGGGACAATTACTGCAGATCCCAGGAGCCTGAACAGGAAACAATTCCAGAAGTCAATGAGTCCTTGAGGGGAATTGTATATAGTGGTTCAGGTGGAGTTTCAAGAATACCAGGAGACAAAGAAAGGGCTTTTGGTATAAAAGATGAGCATTTACTGAGACCCCCTCATTTGGATCCAAAAACTGACATGAGGTTGTAACCTAGATGGCAAAACCCTACTGGAGGATTGGATCCTGCCAGATTCTCCATGTGGGAGATGAGACACCTGGTAAGCTTTGCATGAGTGTGGTTCATTCAGTGGTTTATAATGTGTTTTCTCTGTAATTCTTTTGTCCTAAAATAAACTTACTGTGCTTTGGGAAAGCCATTTGAGCACTGGTAACTGTAATGAGAGATTTTGCTTTGAATGTTCTGAGATACCGTGGAGCACCTTAATAGAGGCTTATGGAAAATCTCAGAGGGGGTTTAAACACACCATAAAACAAATTCTCCCAATCAGCATAATTAAGGTGGTGACAGTATAAAGACACTTTGACTTGCATAAAACAGCCGTTAGCTTTAACATTAAGGCTTTAAATAAGTAGAAATTAATAAAATCCAACATGGCAGACCAAACTGGGGGAGACAGCGATGACGTAGTTTAAATTTAAATTCCATCTTCAGAGGGAGGAACTCTGCTTTGCCAAAAATGACCTCAGAGGAAGGAGCCTTTCTAAAGATAGCATCATTGGGGAGGAGCTCTGTATCTAGAAATAGGAGGACATCAGGGGAGAAGCAGAAGATCTAGAAGCTGATTGGCTGAGATAAGCTGATGTTGAGAGAGCAACCAGCTAACAGGCTGAAGGTGTGGGGGTTTTGTGGGCTAAGAAGCAGCTACCTGCAGAGACAAGAGCAGCAGAACCTTCCAGAAAGCAGCAGCTTCTGACACAGCTACAAAGCAGCTACCTGCAAGAGCAGCAGCAACCGACCCTTCTAGGAGGAAGCAGCTTTTAAGGCTGCTAGGATATTAGCCACTAGAAGACAGCTGTCTTTAGAGACAACAGCTACTATCACCCCAGCCTCCGCAGTTCCTGAGACAGGCAGCCACTGCCACTGCTAAAGACAGCATCAACCATCATCTCCAGGCGCTGACACCATCCTGTCTGATACTGACAGAGCAGAAGGACCCTCTGATGAGTCAGAGGGATTCTGGGTGTGAGGGTAAGTCTGATTTTCCTATCTCTTGTTAAGGAGTGCCTAGGTGTATTAATTAGGCTGGATGCCCGTTTTTGAGTGAGATCTACCCCACCCCATTCTGTGACTGGTTGGACCCCACTTACAGAATGGTAATATTAAATTGCAAGACCTTTTAAATGTATGATCCTGTTATATTTCCTTATGTATATGTATAGAAGCTTTGTTGATTAGAATAGGTACAATAACGTGTAGCTGCACTGCATTAAGGGTTCTTATACATATGTATACGGGTTCTCCGTCTTTCGCTACCATTACATTTTAACTGTTATATTCTCTATATGTGATTGTGACAAAGTTCCTCCTCTACCTTGGTGCGTCTTGCGCTTATTGGCGGATTTGCTCATCTTGGAGCTTCATGGCAGTCCTCAGTTTGGCTGTTTTCGTGAACCCACAGTCCAGGTCAACTCCTCCTGTGTCTGACCAGGAGTTGGGAGGTTTGGGGGGAACCCAGGCCCGCCCTCTACTCTGGGTTCCAGCCCAAGGCCCTGTGGAATGCAGCTGTCTAGAGTGCCTCCTCGAACAGCTGTGCGACAGCTACAACTCCCTGGGCCAGTTCCCCATGGCCTCCTCCCAACACCTTCTTTATCCTCACCATAGGACCTTCCCTCCTGGTGTCTGATAATGCTTGTATTCCTCAGTCCTCCAACAATATGCGTTCTCACTCTCAGCTCCTAGCGCCTCTTGCTCACAGCTCCTTACACATACACCACAAACTGAAGTGAGCTCCTTTTTAAACCCAGGTGCCCGGATTAGCCTGCCTTAATTGATTCTAGCAGCTTCTTGATTGGCTGCAGGTATTCTAATTAGCCTGTCTGTCTTAATTGTCTCCAGAAGGTTCCTGATTGTTCTGGAACCTTCCCTGTTACCTTACCCAGGGAAAAGGGACCTACTTAACCTGGAGCTAATATATCTGCCTTCTATTACTGTCCTGTAGCGATCTGACCCAACCCTGTTACAGTGATACAGAAATATTCTATGTAGTCTATGTCTTTTATTACGAAGCGTTGTCTTAATGTAGTATTTCTTATGTATTGTAATGTATTCTTGTTCATTTTACTGATTTCAATGTAACTGATTATTCCTCTTTAAATAAATAAATAAATAAATAAGTCGTCAATCCTTTGAGCAGAAGGCTGTATCTTTGTCCTTTCAAGGCGGCTTGCTCTGGGGAGCCCTCTGCGGGTCAGAGACAAGCCCCCTGGTAATACTCTGGCAATTCCTCTAGGGCAGACCACTACTTTATTACCCCTTTTGATAAAACAAATTGCATAGTGTTAAGCAAACCATTATTGGAATGTCTGAGGTCTAAATCTTGGGGTAACAGTAACCACATTCATAGTTCCCAGGAGACAGCAAAACAGCAGGTGCTGTTCTATGGTCAGACCTGCTCAAATAGGCACAGAGAGTCGCAGGGGAACTGCAAGCTAGAATCCATGGTCTCAGGGAAGACGGCCACATGTCCCCACTCATAGAGAAGTGACAGCTGGAGGCCTGGGAGTTAGAGGGGCACCTCTGAGCAGAATATGGGCTGGACAGAAGTACAATTAACCCCAGAACTGTGACAAGACCCAAGAAGTGTGTTGGAGTAGAGAGTCCATTATGACAGTGAGGAAAACCTGTTTGATTAATTCAGCTAACAAATCAATAAATGTTTCCATCCAGTTAAACATAAACACCTGCATGTTTTCATTTAGCTATGCAGTGTGTACATGTTAACAAAAGCACTCTTACTAGGAAGATTCATTTTAAGTTGATTGACATTTAGAATGAGAAAGTTAGCTCATGAAATCAGCTAAGACAATGACACATATACCAAAGCATGCTGGGTCTGCCAGTAATTTTTTATACCACTGTATTCCTATTCAAGAGGATTCCAAGATAGGCTGAATAGTATGTATTGCCTATGTTAACAAAAATTCAGTCTCTTCCCCAGTTTTGCTACGAGCATGAGTGGATTAGTTTGCACATTAATCTGCCCAGACTTTGAAGACTGACAAGACTTCATTAAAGCTTCCCCTCCATTAAATAATAATTAGCAACTCAGAGAATGTATTGACTAGCTATCAAGAGGTTTTTCTGACAACTTTGATTCATGATTTGTCAGATGCATTATGGCCAGATTATTACAGGTCAAACATTTTTCTACAGTTAAAGCAGCTACACTGGCTCCTTTACCCTTATATAAATTTTTTATTAATTAATTAACAGAATACTGTACATTTACATGGCATTTTACAAGCATGGGGTCATATTGAGAGTCAATGTGTATGGTAGATTTGACATACTGTACCCCATGTTAGCCCCTGTACCCACATATTCACCACTGCTTTAGTATATGTTTTGTGCAAAATATTGATTTGATGAACCTCATTATTTTGTTGAAATGTGTGTATGAAAGTATATAGCAAAATCTTATAACTTGTCACTTGTTTGTCACTGAAAAATATTGTGAGTCTAGGAAATGCCCACAGATGAGCCCCTCAGAGAGGACAAATATAGAGGCCTTACATGCCAAACTTCACTAGACAAAAGGTGCAAGCAAAAATTTGCAATTCATAATAAAAGACAGTGAGCAGCTCATGTACACCATGGAGGGCACCTAACCCCATGACACAACATGGATTTTTCCAGCACCTGAAGAAAAGTTTAAATGAGGGACAGTGATGTCATCACAGAGCCTGCCTCACCCCTCTCCACACAAGGAAGCAAGATCACCTGGAAAACAAAGATCTCCATTGAGACTTTGGGAGGGGCTGGATCTAACTGGAAGGCGTTCACTTAGATTTTAAGTGATTATCTTTCTCCAGTAATAAACTTATTTTGATGTTTAATCTAAACCCGTGATTTTGTCAAAAGTGCTTGGGGGAATCTACTCAGATTACAGAGGCTGGGGTATGTCCAATACCCTTTGAAAGAGTGGTGAATTCATTAATCAGGTCCTGAGCAGTGTAAGACACATATTTCTGGGGTGCAAGGTTGTGGCTAGGAGAATTTGCTGGGATTTCCCTATATATAGTAGTTGATGTGTGGCTTGGGAGAGTATTTGTGCAATTTAGCTGGGTCTGCCTCTGCACACGGATGACTGAGGGAACAGAGCCTGGCGGAATTTGCTGTTGACTAGCAGAGCAGCATAGGTGACAGCCTGGGCAGGAAAGGTAACGGGGGTACATGAGTTTCACAGGCCAGATTGCACCACAGGGCATAGAATCATAGAATCATAGAATATCAGGGTTGGAAGGGACCCCAGAAGGTCATCTAGTCCAACCCCCTGCTCAAAGCAGGACCAAGTCCCAGTTAAATCATCCTAGCCAGGGCTTTGTCAAGCCTGACCTTAAAAACCTCTAAGGAAGGAGATTCTACCACCTCCCTAGGTAACGCATTCCAGTGTTTCACCACCCTCTTAGTGAAAAAGTTTTTCCTAATATCCAATCTAAACCTCCCCCATTGCAACTTGAGACCATTACTCCTCGTTCTGTCATCTGCTACCATTGAGAACAGTCTAGAGCCATCCTCTTTGAAACCCCCTTTCAGGTAGTTGAAAGCAGCTATCAAATCCCCCCTCATTCTTCTCTTCTGCAGACTAAACAATCCCAGCTCCCTCAGCCTCTCCTCGTAAGTCATGTGCTCTAGACCCCTAATCATTTTTGTTGCCCTTCGCTGTACTCTTTCCAATTTATCCACATCCTTCTTGTAGTGTGGGGCCCAAAACTGGACACAGTACTCCAGATGAGAATCATAGAATCATAGAATATCAGGGTTGGAAGGGACCCCAGAAGGTCATCTAGTCCAGGCCTCACCAGTGTCGAATAGAGGGGAACGATCACGTCCCTCGATCTGCTCGCTATGCCCCTACTTATACATCCCAAAATGCCATTGGCCTTCTTGGCAACAAGGGCACACTGCTGACTCATATCCAGCTTCTCGTCCACTGTCACCCCTAGGTCCTTTTCCGCAGAACTGCTGCCGAGCCATTCGGTCCCTAGTCTGTAGCGGTGCATTGGATTCTTCCATCCTAAGTGCAGGACCCTGCACTTATCCTTATTGAACCTCATTAGATTTCTTTTGGCCCAATCTTCCAATTTGTCTAGGTCCTTCTGTATCCTATCCCTCCCCTCCAGCGTATCTACCACTCCTCCCAGTTTAGTATCATCCGCAAATTTGCTGAGAGTGCAATCCACACCATCCTCCAGATCATTTATGAAGATATTGAACAAAACGGGCCCCAGGACCGACCCCTGGGGCACTCCACTTGACACCGGCTGCCAACTAGACATGGAGCCATTGATCACTACCCGTTGAGCCCGACAATCTAGCCAGCTTTCTACCCACCTTATAGTGCATTCATCCAGCCCATACTTCCTTAACTTGCTGACAAGAATGCTGTGGGAGACCGTGTCAAAAGCTTTGCTAAAGTCAAGAAACAATACATCCACTGCTTTCCCTTCATCCACAGAACCAGTAATCTCATCATAAAAGGCGATTAGATTAGTCAGGCATGACCTTCCCTTGGTGAATCCATGCTGACTGTTCCTGATCACTTTCCTCTCCTCTAAGTGCTTCAGGATTGATTCTTTGAGGACCTGCTCCATGATTTTTCCAGGGACTGAGGTGAGGCTGACCGGCCTGTAGTTCCCAGGATCCTCCTTCTTCCCTTTTTTAAAGATGGGCACTACATTAGCCTTTTTCCAGTCATCCGGGACTTCCCCCGTTCGCCACGAGTTTTCAAAGATAATGGCCAAGGGCTCTGCAATCACAGCCGCCAATTCCCTCAGCACTCTCGGATGCAATTCGTCTGGCCCCATGGACTTGTGCACGTCCAGCTTTTCTAAATAGTCCCTAACCACCTCTATCTCTACAGAGGGCTGGCCATCTCTTCCCCATTTTGTGATGCCCAGCACAGCAGTCTGGGAGCTGACCTTGTTAGTGAAAACAGAGGCAAAAAAAGCATTGAGTACATTAGCTTTTTCCACATCCTCTGTCACTAGCTTGCCTCCCTCATTCAGTAAGGGGCCCACACTTTCCTTGGCTTTCTTCTTGTTGCCAACATACCTGAAGAAACCCTTCTTGTTACTCTTGACATCTCTTGCTAGCTGCAGCTCCAGGTGCGATTTGGCCCTCCTGATATCTTTCCTACATGCCCGAGCAATATTTTTATACTCTTCCCTGGTCATATGTCCAACCTTCCACTTCTTGTAAGCTTCTTTTTTATGTTTAAGATCCGCTAAGATTTCACCATTAAGCCAAGCTGGTCGCCTGCCATATTTACTATTCTTTCGACTCATCGGGATGGTTTGTCCCTGTAACCTCAACAGGGATTCCTTGAAATACAGCCAGCTCTCCTGGACTCCCTTCCCTTTCATGTTAGTCCCCCAGGGGATCCTGGCCATCTGTTCCCTGAGGGAGTCAAAGTCTGCTTTCCTGAAGTCCAGGGTCCGTATCCTGCTGCATGTCACAGTGGGTTGGAATACAGATCAGTAAGTGGACTTAATGGAGTTCTTAATTGATTTAATTTATACCGAGAAAGGCTAGTCAAGAGTGGTGCAGCAGGAAAAGCAACTGTTGTTGTTAAGCACAAATAATGTGCTAAGCACTGTACTAGAACTGGACAGACCCTGCCCAAAGAATGTACAGTCTAAGAGAAATAACTATATATGACAAGATGTTTTGGAAAACCACATCCTGTTAGTAGCTCCAATTCAGCAAAGGGTTTAATTTTAAGAATGAGTCATCCCATTGACTTTGATGGGACTGCTCATGTGTTTAAGGGTCAGAACATGCTTAAGCACTGGGCTGAGGGAAAGGGGAAGGAAAGCATTTGACTTGCTTGATAGGAAAAATGTTATCAGCCAGATGTTACTACAAAAAGTGCCACTAAAACAAAACTTTAACACATTGAAAATGACCACTATTAAAGTTATACATTGAGGAATGGTCTTCCTTGTGTACCAATATTAAAGAACTGCTGTCCTATCTAACAATGTGTTAGATGGCAGTTTTATAGTGCACATGAAATGGATCTACGGGTTTCACTGCAGATTTTAAAAATATTTAGTAATTTGGAAGGCTCCATCTAATCCAGATAAAGAACAATAAAGTGTTAACCCTGGAAAAAAATCCCATTTCCAGAGTAACACAGATTAAAACTTGGAACAGAGTAAATACCTCATTGATTTCTAGAGGGAAAATGTTAGGATCTATCAGAAACATGCTGTTACCCACAGCAACAACAACTTATGTCACGAAAAACTCCTACTTCTTTCTAGTTGGCTAAGAAGAACCTCAGTCTGTTCAAGTAACCTCACCCTGGGGTCACATGTCATTTGGCCATAGTGATCCTTGGCTAACCTGAAAGCAGGAATAACCATCTCCAGATCATTCTGCCTCCCCTATCTTTGACTGGAAAAGGAAATAATTTAGGGTATGTCTACACTGGCAAGTTTCTGTGCCACAAGTTATACCATTTTTATTAAAACACTGATGCATGTCCACACTGTGCTCCTTGTGACGCTGGAGCGCATCCACATTAGCAGCTCTTGCAACGGCAAAGATAGCCGTCCATTGTGGTAGCTATCCCACTGTGCGACTGGCCGCAGCGTGCTTTGGGAAGGGTTTGCAATGCCTCATGGGGCAGGCACAGTGTCACATGATGCAGGTTTCCCAATCCCATTGTTCCATGGGCATCCTACTAGATTGCCAGTTGCTTTTCAACTGAGGTGATGTGGGGGGAGGAGAGTATGAGAGACAGGGAGTCTGTGGGGGGGGCAGAGAGATGGTGTGTTTTGGGGAACAGCAGCAGGAAGCAACCAGTCCTGAGGCAGGGGGAGGGGGAAACCCCGACATCAGCCCCTGCCTTCCTCCCTGGACTCGCTCTCTCTCACACTCACACGCCTCTGTGTTCAATAGCACAAGCATTCCACATTAATGGTTTGCTTTGTGTCCCAGACCAGATCAGCACACAAGGGCTGTCAGAAATGGTGCTTTGAAAGGGGCAGGGCACATGTCTCCAGAGCAGCCAAGTTCAAAACAATGAGCAGAGTGGTTGCTTGAGGCATTATGGGACAGCTCCAGAGGCCAATTACAGCACAGAAAGCAATCAAGAGTCTACACTGGCAATAGAGCAATGGAGCTTCTGCGGAAATAGCCTTACGACTCTTGCCAAGGTAGTTTTTTTGCAGTGCTGCAACCGAGGAGTTTCGGCGCACAAAGTGGCTTGGCAGTGTGTACACGTTTGCAGTTTGAGCGCAAAAAGCTGCTTTACTGCACAGAAACTTGCCAGTGTAGACAAGCCCTTACTCTTGGCCACGCCCCTGTTGGAGAAAAGGAGATATCCTGGGCCCTTCTCCTTTTGTCTTCCTTTCTCAGGTTTAGTCATCTTCTGTAGGAATAGCCAGTGGTCATTTATCCTTACACCCCATTAAAGAGGCCAGAATATTTGTGGGACTATTTCTGATTGAGGTATGGAATGTAGTGAAACCAGCTCATTTATTCACATTTGATAGGGATTCCCCCAAACTTGTGGGAAGATTAGAAGATTTGGCTCTTCCGTTGTTTCATCCATCACCTTACTGCAATCCCAAAACCTCTCTTTAGTTTTACCAGATGTTAATTTTACAGCATAACATGATGTGGAAAGAATTTATTTTCCAGCTGTTGATAAGTGCTCATTCATTATACAAACCCACACACTGCAGGGGGAAGAGAGAGCCAGTATCACCAGGTATCATACCCTAGCTAATGAGAATGAGGGAATATACTAGTTATGGAAAAATATATTAAATAGGAACAACTGGATCCCTTTCATAGAACATGTGCGCAGACTGAACTCCTAGAAACCATAGAAACTTGGAGCTCTCTCTCTACAGCTAACTGTACCTTTACATAAGTGTACAGTATACTCAGACAATCCATCCAGGTCCAAGGTTGCGAAGACACAAATATCAACCTGGGTAGTGTATTATCCAACACCCTTTGCCTCGTCTCCTTCATTTTTCTGTTTCTTATTAATATTTCAATCCTCTGTATTTTCAAAATTGGAATTTCAGGAAACTGTCCACATCTGCCCTCCTCCCCAAGAGCACAAACACCCCTTTCCATTCATCCCCTTGGGTGGTGCTAAGCTACCACACTTCTCTACACAAGTTATTTGTGTTCCACCCTAACTTGGCATCATCCTCACTAACGGATTTACATCAACAACAAATCACTAAGCTGAAGCTCATAGAAAGAGTTCAGAATAAAGGAAAAAAGCCCACATCATTTTAAATTTCCCACATAAGTTTTGCATGACCCCCAGTTTTGGCTTTTTATCACACACTGAGTTCCACATTTGGATGTTGGCTGATTGAGAGGGCTGACAGTAAGGTGGGCTGCACTTTCCAGTATTCCACAGGGCTTAGGTTTATCAGGTCAGTGCTGCTGCTGCTCCCTCTAGGATATTATTGAGCCCATCCCCCTCCTATTTCAAGGTTAGGCAAGGTCCAAACATTTTCTCTCCTCCTGCCACCCACCAACACCACATCCCATAAATGGGAGAATTAAGTCAAAAATGCCATGAACAGAAACTCACTGCATTCCAAAGCCCCTAAAGAGGACAACCTGTGCACAGGAAACAGGCAGCTTAACGTACAGTAGCAAGTTCGGTGAAGAGACTCGGGGAAAATGAGCACACTAGTTTGCAGAGAACACACTACACCAAATACCACTTTAGTGCTATCCTACCATTTAGTGACATGTCCCAGAATCTCCATCCCCTGCATCATAACAGTATGTCATATTCCCACAAACTCTCTTATTAGCATGTATTGCTAAAGGTTAATCTAAAAACAGTTTTGGGATTATTTTTGCTGGCTACCTACTAATGAGACTTTTAGGAAGTTCTCTTTCTATCTGCATTAAATTGTCTTGCCTATAAAGTAATTCGTTTAGCAAAACTGATTTAATTGTTACACTGGTGCACTGCAGTGGTGATTTGATACAATCAACTAGAGTTTTTTTAAACTACACCATGGTGATCTGAAACAGTTAACATGTTCCCCCTTACAATAAATTTAGCTTACTTGGGTCATTGAAGTAAATAGCATTGAAGTATTCAGCCATTGCAAAGCACTCAGCAGTCCTTCCTTCCCTCCAACCTTGCTTACATTTTCTCTAGCGATTTCTCTTTCACGGTTTTGTTTCATGTCTCCTAAAGATGACAGAGTGCAGCGAGCTTCCCCTTTGCCTCATACCAATGGGATGTTTCAGACAACCAAATACCTGCGAGATAAAAAAAAAAAAAAAAAAACTTAACTGAAAAACAATCCAGGATACAATTGTCAATGGTGCCTAAATTCCATGGACTTCCAATGGAGATTTAAGCTGCGCATTGCTAAATCACTTTTAGAAATATTACCCCATATCTTAGACTGAAACAGGTCATTTCTACAGTGAATTAACATTTAGCTTCAAGCTAGATCAGCTGGTGTGATAAATGAAAGCGGGGAGTTGGGGGAAGAGAGGATAGCTTCCTTTTATGGACTTCCAGCCAGCCAGCTCTCTATAAAATTCCTCTTAATAGCTGTTCTCTACTTGCTTTATCTGTAAAGGATTAACAAGCCCACAGGTAAAAGGAAAGGAGTGGGCACCTGACCAAAAGAGACAATGGGAGAACTTTTTAAAATTGGGAAAAAACTTCCTTTTGTCTATGTGTTGCTGTTCTCCGGGAAAGAGGGGAACAGGGAGCAGTTATGCTATGAGAAGCTGAAGGCCAGATATAAAAATCATCAGATAATATCTAGAACTACTTATTTAACAACCCAGATATGTAAGTAGATCAGGAATGTTTAGAAAGACGCAATTAGGTTTATTTCTGTTTATTTCTTATTGGCTTGTGGTCTCCTCTGTGCTAACCCCAAATGCTTTTTGTTTTGCTTGTAACCTTTAAGCTGGAACTCAAGAAGGTTATTGTTGACGTTTAATTTTTGTAAGTGGGTTTATTAAACCTAGCAATAGCCTAAGTTCCAGATATATTTTCTCTCTCTTTTTTTTTTTTTTATTTTTTTTTTTTAAGAACAGGAGTAGATTTTTGGTGTCCTAAGAGGTTTGTGCACATGTTGTTTAATTAGCTGGTGGCAACAGCTGATTTCCTTTGTTTTTTTCCCCTCAGCTGTTCCCCAGGGGGGTGAAAGGGCTTAAGGGTACCCCACAGGGAGGAATTCCCAAGTGCGCCTTCCTGGGTCCCAAGGATTTGGGGTTTTTTTGCACTTATGTGGTAGCAGCATCTACCCTTCCAAGATCAGGGAGAAACTGTGACCTTGGGAGTTTAAATACCTGCCTGGAGTGGCCAGTATTAGTTTTTAGAATCCTTGCAGGCCCCCACCTTCTCCACTTAAAGTGCCAGACAGCTGCTTTTAAACTAAGTTTCCTTATGAAGCTGAAATTGATATTTGACTCTAAGAAGTCATACGGACAGAGATATGATTATGAACAGTACCTAAAATTGGGTTTAGTCATTTACTAGCAGAAGTTTCAGACCTGAACAAATTACTCCCAGCAGAAACATGCCTATTTTAGACTAATTTTATTTAATAGCATTATATGTAAAGTTATGAATTTCTGAATGATGATGATGATGATGTGAGCACATGTCCACACCCACACAGCCCTGACTAGGCTAGAGTTGTTAAATACATCTATCCTAAACAAAGGAATATGTGTCTCCATCAATTTACAAGTAAGTAGTAAACAAGGTTCTTGAGACTCTCTACTCCTCCCATCTCTTACTTTCACCTAAGAGGACAAATGAACCTGCCATTGGACTTTGGAGGAAAAGACATCTTGACCTGGGAACAATGCTGACAAACTGCAGTAAGGATTTTTCCTTGAACCAAGTCTAGTTTGCTAAATTTTATATTTATTTCTCTTGTAACCATTTCTGACTTTAATGCTTTATACTTGTCCTCACTTAAAATCTCTTTGTAGTTAAATAAACTTGTTTTATTTTTTAATTAAAACTAAGCCAGTGTTGTATTTAAACTGAACTGTTTGTTAACTCCAATTAAAATACCAAGTTATTGAATATCAACCCATTACAGGGGCAATGGACCTCTAATAGCTCAACTGTCCAGGAGAGGGCTGGGCAATGCAGAACACACATTTGGGGGGAAATGTGGGACTGGCAGTGTGTTGGGGCCACCCTGCAAGAAGTAACCCAGGCTGGTTGAAGCCAGAGTGTGACTGGAGTATTGCTGACAGGCTGCTGGGGTCAGAGCTGCAGCTATACACAGACACTCAGGGTCTGACCTGAATGCTGATAGACTTGTTATTCCCACTGGGCCAATCACACAGGTGGTAACAACCCCTCACTGGTATGGATTTCACCATGGAATATGACATCTGAGTATACTGGAAGTAAGAAACTAGCCGATGGTGTAAAGAGAACTTCTAACACATGTAGTTTCCCTGTATATTTATTCCAATACATACTAAGAAAATGAGATGGCTGCTAAGTGTTTTTGTACATTTTAGATGTAATAAATAAACCCACTACATATAAAGAGACAATTTTCACTTTTGCATACTTCAATTTTATAAGGTCATCTGTATGAGATGGGGTAGCAAATCTGGCAGGTAGATTGGGAAAACATTTTTCGAGGCCTGTATGATTAGGTCCCATCACAAGAAACAAAGTGACCTAAGATTGCATTGCTACAAACACACACAAATAAAGAGCCTCTACAGTTTTATAAGTAGTCATGAAAGCTTTCTAGGGCTGGAACAAGAGTGCATTCTCCATCAGAAAGCTGTAAATATCCTTTTTCAAGTGATCTTCTCATCATAAAGAGGTCAGAATTCCCAGTTTAAAAATACTATTTTGAAAAAGAACTCTAGACCCTGTATTTCAATCAGGCAAAAGATATAAACCACAGTAGCCTGCAGACACATAATAAGCCCGCAGTAGAATGTACAGGAATTGGGTAGTATCCCTTTAAATAGTTTGGGAGCCTGCAGTAGGCCTCCCTGTCTCATTCAGGCTTGGAAGGATTAAATTTTTTATTGATAAGTGTAATATCAATTTCACCAGAGAGAGAGAGACCAACAAAACGTATTTCCATTGATAATCAAAATTTACAGATATAAAAATGCTGCTGAAAAAGTTATTGAAGCTTGTTTTGAAGATATTTACTTTGTATACTTTGACAGGTCTTGCTGACTATTTGTGTTTTAATGGTGTAAAGCTTTATCTTTGAATCTCAACATCTGCCAAGTGTATATCTTTAGCTAGGCATTGCATGTTTATATATAGTTAGCAAAGAGTTATTTGGAACCCAACTGTGGCTGTGTTCTTGCCTTATTCTTACTGTTGTGTAGAGAGAACACACACACACACACACACACACACACACACACACCATAAAACAGAAACTATTGCAGATGTTCTAGTTCACAAGATCCAGCAATATCAGCCTTATCACAAATTCCTGCTAGGATCTTTTCAAGGGCATATTAAGAATAAGCTGACAAAACAAAGATCAACAACATGTTGACACTTCCAGGAAACAGCATTGTAGGCAACATGGTCTCATCTCTTCCAATCTAAGCCAAATATTGCTATATTCATTTAATGAAGCAAAAATACTTATCCCACCTCCACAGTAACAAAGTTTTTATCCACAACCCTGCTGTGATCTCAGGGTTATAATAGAACAGAACTTTGAAGTCTGAACGTAAAAGGAAGGTAACATTGAGCTCTGAAAAAGCGGCAAAGAGTCCTGTGGCAACTTATAGACTAACAGACATAATAAGTAATACTTCTGTCAGTCTATAAGATGCCACAGGACTCTCCCGCTTTTACAGATCCAGGCTAACACAGCTACCCCTCTGATAATTGAGCTCTGAGTACTTTTCATCTATAGATCTCAAAACAGTTTGCAAAGGCAGGCAAGGATCACATTTTACAATAGGAGGGGGAGGAAAGAGATGCAAAGAGGGGGATGACCTTGGGTAAATCACTTCAGCACTCAGAACTAGAAATAGAACCCCCATCTCCCAAGTTCCAGTCCAAAGCCACTTCAGCTAGGCCATGATTTTTCTTGTTTCCTCTACAGCTTTGCATCTAGATAAGGCTTTTTGTAGGGCTTCTGGCTGATGCACCCTACACAACAGCTCAGCTTCTCCATGTCTGGAGAATTCCAGCAAGTTTCATAAGACTCACTAGCTGTCCCAAAGTTACTTGATCCATAAAGAGACCAGATGGACAGTGATGCATCGATAGTAGCCCAGCTCGTGCAACTATAACTGGCACCAAGTATAAACAAGAAGCAAAATCCATTAAAAAAAAAAAAATCAGATCTTGTCTGAGGACCATTGTGACAAAAGTTGGGTTACTTTGAGTTCAGAGATCTTTTACCTAACAAAACATCAACAGGAAAGTAAATTCCAAGGCTCTGTTTCCTACCTCAACCTGGGTATTATTCCCCTGGTAGATGACACCCTTCCATGCACAGGAACCAATTAAGCTATGTCATTCCCCAGCAAGACACAAACAGTAGTACTCTCTCCTCTCCATTAGTGAGGGTAATGGCCACATCTCAGACCTTTAAGACTATACATTGGACCTCAAGAATTTTCCCACATGGACAGCAGTACTGATGATTCACTTCTAAGTTAGGTACAGAAATCCAACTTCATCCTGGGGTTCACTCACCTTGAGGTTCAAGTGTAGTCATAACTACTGGTGTATCATTGATTGCAGGATCATGGGTTAATTGGATGTTTGTGTGATGCTCCTTTTTGGAGATGAAAGCACATCATGGGTAGCATAGACTAAGACCTGACTGAGGACCTCACAGAATACATCCTACAAAAAGAAAGCATCATGTCATTGACTTGGAGGAAGGACCTTCACTATGGTGACTATGTTTCCACATGATCAGTCCTCTGAAGCTGTTGGAGATATTGACCATAGGAGACTCTGTAGGCTGAAAACTCATTCTATGAAATTAGTCAAGGTACTTCAGGAGTCTAGGTCTCCACTATCAGGATCCATTACACCATGAGGACCTACTAGCCAAAATAAAAGCATTCATATTGCTACTTGGATGGCACTTTGCAAAAGGTATCTGTTAAAAATTGTGTGTCCTTTTTTGCTTCTCTTATCATCTTTACAAAGAAGGCCTGAACAGGTTTTTTGGTTCCTCTCACCTGCTCTCCTTACCTCCATCAAAAGAGTTAGAAGTGGGTTATGTTATTCTGCGACTTTTTCACTTTTACCAAGGTGAGAGTATTCATATTGCAACTTTGAAGGCAAGTTGCATTTCTTGAAGAGCTGGTTCGTGTCTTTTACTTTTGTATCACATTTCCAAAGAGGGTCTGGATCTCCTCCCTTGTCTTATCCAAACTAGAAAAAAAAAAGGGGGGGGGGCCCTCTTCTACTTGTTTTTAACATTAGAAAAATCAGAATGCCAGGACTTATCTAAGAAGCCCATCAACCATGCATAGTCATTTGGAGGCATCAGAAACAAAACAAAACAAAAAAAAAAAAATCACACCAAGGCCTTTCAGGACTTCTATAGATATAGATATATAGGCTTGCTGCATTGTGATGTATAAGCCAATTCCCTCTCCTTCCCATACTTGCATGTTTCTCCAAGAGTTAGGTCATACTACCAGCACAGAGTCATTCAAATCAAAGAGCAATATTAGGTCTTCCAGGAGCTACCCCTCCTAAGAATTGAATATTGCTATTCAAAAATGTGACTGCCAGTCCTAGATTTTATTATGGCTCAATCATTGTTCTTCATTCACATCTACAAGTACCAGCTCCTCAACATTTAGTCAGACTACAGCAATGATGATGAGTGTCTAGAAATCATTCTAATTAGACAAATGATACTAAGTACACCAATATACCTGTTAGCTGACACCAAAGAATTCAGATCAGTATCCCTCTTACAGAAGCCTAAACTCCTAATGAAGGCACCTACCTGCTTCATTTTTTTCTTTTGTCTGGGAAGACATCTCCAATCAGATGAAACTGAAAAACAAGATAAACAGATATAGGTTTAGCTAGCACTTTGAATAGAACTACAGTAGACATAAAAATAGCAAGTAACCTCAATAACCATGTCCCTCTAGCTTTTAGCATTATATATAGCCATGATCTGAGCTAATTTTAGATCTTCCCATTTCACTTCAGACATGTAGAATAACAACAGTTTCAGACAATGGTCCCAGGAAAGGCTAACTTACATCTAACACCTCCAAAAAGAAAACATAATATAAGAAGCACCCTAGTACATTCTCATATATATGACATGCACACACATGGAAGCTAATCAACATATGCTTCTTATAACAACTAGAATATCACAATCCCTTTAATTACAAAATACAGCAATGCAAGAGATCTGGAAATAAGTTACCTAAGAGAGATGGTTAGGAGCCAATGGAAGAGTAGGAGAATAACAGAATATTTTATGTAAAATACTTTACCTCTAAAGGAAGGTAAAAAGGGGAATCTATTTACCACCAACACACTTACCACAAAGCTGCCTGTTTAAGCACACCAAAATCTGTACTATACAAGTGACTCCCCCACTTAGTCTATACAAACACATGATAATACTATCATTGTTTCATTATGCTAGCCCTGAAACAATAAGAAAGCAGCACTCTGCTAGGTTGAATGGAGAATGAGTAGCTTAGCAAACTGAGAAAGAAGACGCTAACTCATCACATATTATTTTAATTAACTATCTTTTTCTGGGATTAGCAGCAGCCTCCCATTCATTTAGAATCACCCTGGCTGCCACACTTTGCCTAGCAACCATTGCTAATTAGGAGAAGTTGTTTTTCTTGCTAACAAAGAATAGACACTGAAGGAGCAGCAATGCATGGTTTCCCAGCTTATTTGCTTTGGGTTATTTAGAAGGGGCATTAGCCTCTCACAAGTTCTAAAGATAATACATTTTAATCATACTAATTATTTGTAGTAGGGTGTTCATGCCATTTTTTTAGCAAGAGACCTTAGTCTCACTCTACTTAAGGTAAAGCTAGTCTTCCACAATTGGTCTGTATTGAACCCCATTGCCTAAGGTTCTGGTCCTGCAAATACTTGTCCTTCATTAAGGTCCTCCCTTGTGAATAGTTAAGCACGTGTACAAGTCTTTGAACTAAATTTACCAGAAATAAACCAAGTTGTATGACATTTCTCTTATGCCAGGCTAGAATTTTCTAAAGATGTTTGAGATAAATTAGGGAAGGTATTTAAGAGCTCTGCATATACCAAGAGGAGATGATTTTACTTCTTAAAAATTTATCTTTTTGACTTGGCTCATTATTCCAAAACATCTTGGCCAAAACACTCTGTGGGATTTGCCTTGGCTAAGGAAAGGGGTTGTATTAATTTAGATTTACTTAATACAAGCCAATCTTTATTCTTATGTAAATGCAGAAGACTAGGATATAACTCATCCATCTAAAACTGAGATTAGGTCAGCATGTGTCAGGTCAGGTAGGTCCAACCCTAAACTCAATCTCTTTATCTAGTCAAGACACTTATTCTCCTCTCTTCTTTTGCAAGGTGGAGCATGTGTTGTGAAGTGGATCACTGGTATCTTTGATTATTTTTTCTTATGGCCAGGGGAATTTCTCTTTATGCATATATGAAAAATTCTGCGGGGTTCCTATATTTTCTTGTTGATTATTACAGAAACTAGGAATTTAAGAACAGCTAGATCATTTCCCCCAAGTTTAGGGAATGGTTTAGGAATTGTATCTGGCACAGCTTTCGGCATGTAGGATTTTTATGGAGCAGAGTTACATTATACGAACTCCTATAGTGATTGTGCCCCTGCTGGGAAGTTCACAATTGCAGCCCAGTAGTACCTAGAGGCCCCACCTGAGACTGAGCCCCATTGGGCTAGTTACTGAGTATACGCAACCAAGAGCTCTCAATGTACTTCATAAGTGTCGTCATTCCCATTATACAGATGGGAAATGGGGGCACAAAGCATTGAAATAACTTGCCCTGAGTCACATAGTAAGTTAGTACCAGGACTAGGAATAGCAATTCAGATCCCCGAATCATAGTGTAGTGTCCTATCTTATCCACGGGATCACACTCCTGCACCCTGCTCAACTCTTCCAGATTACTCCCCCCCCCAGTTTTGTCTTGGCTTTCAGCTTGAAGTGCAGCTTTCTTCGGAAGGCTTAGTTTCTTGGAGTTAGCAGTTTATTAAGGCACAGAACATGGGCTATATTTGCAAAGTCACAATAAGAACGTAAAGAGTGCACTTGAGAATCAGGCCATGACAAAATTAAGCTCACATTTACAGATTTAACTGCATCTTCTTTACATGGATGCAGTGTGGTACAGCCTTACATACATGATCACATAGCATTTATCTCTCCTCTCTCTAAACCTGACAGAGTTGTAACTTTTTCCAGTCATGTATATTTATGTTTAACTATTTTCACAGAAATGTCCAGTTTATCTTTAGATTTCTTATGTGTATTTAATCATTACCCATATATCATACAATTTCTTTCTTCCGCTTTAAAATCTGACGGCTGCTTCTGAAGTACAGTTCAGAAGCATAAGGAAGCGAACTATGAAAAGAGCTATATGCCAGCTGCATTTGCAAGTCAAAGAGTTCTGTTACATTTGTTTAGTGTAATGTTACACAATAATGGTTACTATGTATATTTCATACAAGTGAGTGATGGTGTTTGACAGGTAGACCAGAGGTTGTGGAAAAGCTATATTACTTAGTAGGCAATACAAAGTGATAGTTTTAGAATGCCTGCTTATGCACAAGGGTTAGAATTGCATGGGCAGCCTCTATTTTAGCATTTCCTATGCTTAAGTGCGGAAGCACACAACCTTGATAGAGCATCCAAGTGATTTACAAGGTGTTCAAGAGTACTATAGTGTAGAATTGTGGGGCTAAATGCCACTGAGAGACAAGGTGGGTGAGGTGCTATCTTTTATTGGACCAGCTTTTGGTGGTGGGAGAAACAAGCTTTCGAGCTACACAGCTCTGCTTCAAGAAACGTACTCAGTGGCACAGCTAAGTACAAGGTGGAACAAATTGTTTAGCAAAAGTAGTTAACACATTTTTGATGATACATACAATACAGAAATAACATTTCACGTTACATGATCATCTGTAGAAGAGAGCTCCTTGAGTGCTGGCCTTGGAAGCATTTGTTTTATGAGATACACCCCCATGAAGTCTTTATTAATGTTTCTCTATAGAGATGAGTCAGACAGGCACTCCTGTCATATGGTGTGTAGTGTACCTGTGCTAGGAAGAGTGGTAGGAATTTTACTAACTGTGCAATGGGAAGGGAAAAAATAAGGAGAGGTTGGGAAATTTCAGCAAATTAGGACAAATAATTAGTTCTTGGCCATGCCAGCGATGTATGCAGTGTGACTAGTTGAAGTTGTTCCACTGTGGATAAATACTTAGAGTCACTGGAGCAGAGAGAGAGAGAGAATGAATGACTCTGGAGCCTGCCGAATAGGGCATCCAGCTGGCGGGGCTGGCTGTAAAGCATACAGGGTCCGGTCTACCGGCTCTAATCATTCAACCTAGAAACAACTCAGCTATCTAAGCCACCTCATTCCAGGACAGGGGCACTCAGTCGAGGAGCACTAGCAGAGAGAGGCATTTAGGTCTATTAGAGGGATGTGGTTTATGACACATACTCCTGATACCAGCATCTCCTATTTGACTAACTTAGGTGGCTCCCCACTTAACGCACTGGCTCCTATGAACTGAATTCTAAGGTGCTTAGCTCTCCCCCTTCATTGCATAGGGAGCCTAGATGCTTAACTTAGGAAGCCTCTGCTACTCTTGTCCACAAAGCCTAAAAGTAGCAGGCATTGGCACTGGAACTGTGGTTCCGACCCCCAGGCCACCCCTTCCCCCTCCTGCATGACCCCATCCCCCACTCCTTCCTGTCTGCCCCCTCACCTGCCCTTACGGCCAGTAAAAAGTGATGGAGCCATGACCTCCTGCCCTGTCCCCCCCCCCCCAGCCCCATGTTCTGGCGTCCCTGTTTGTGGATTGCAGTGGTGTTCCTGTGATTGTGTAGGCCCCTAAAAGTTGAGCATTGCAAATGCTCAGCATTTTAATGCCCTAAATTCCTTTGAATGAAGCCCCAAGTCATTACTGAAAAAAGTTGCAGATTTGACAACTGGAGAAGCATAAATAATGAAGAGGGTTACTGATGCGGAGTGATCGTGATTGCTTAGTAAGCTGTGTGCAAGAAAATAGTATCCATTTTTACATGACCTATTGTTATAGTTAAATAAATAGTTATTTAAGAACAAAGAATGTATGACATATTTCCAAGATAGGGGACTATTCAAGTCATTTTCACAGTTGGTGCTTACCAGGAGAGCATAATGGATAATCAGCTTAACAGCGTATCCCAATGAGACACTGTGGCCAAAAGGGCTAATGTAATCCTTGGATGTATAAACAGGTGAATCTCAAGTAGAAGAGAAGTTATTAGCTCTGTTTAGCATTGGCAGAACTGGCACTGGAATTCTGTGTTCAGTTCTCCTGTCTACAGTTCAGGAAGGCTGTTGAAAAATGGAGAGTATTCAGAAAAAAAAAAAAAAAGTCTTGAAAAAGATTTTTAAAATTCCAAAACTTTGTTTAAAAAATTTTACTTTAAAATGGAAAAAAAATCTAGAAAATGTTTATGTAATTTTTTTAAAGTTCTCTTTATAAATTTTCATTGTGGGAGTTTTTCAAAGTGTTTTCATTAGTAATCAGGGGAACAAAATTAGTCGTATCAAAATTTCCCACAAAATGGAAATTCTGAATTTTGACCAGATTTGCTTGCCACACTCTTCGATTCTCATATCTTCTCTTTCTCTTACTGAAGTCAATGGCAGAAGCTTGACTTCAATCAGAACTCATTTAGGCCCTTAAATTTTATAGGATGGTAGTTATAAGGAAAGGTCAGATTGGCTCAGTTAAAGATTTGTCTTTAATAACCTATTGGGCTAATATGGTGTAATTGTAAGATAGCTTTCTGTAAACCTATTGGTTTTCAAATCCTTTGGGTCCTATGGGTAGGTCAGTTAATTCCTGGATTTAAAAAAATATTTGAAGTATTTATTCTACAATGGAGCTGTGTAACAATATAATGCTGAATGCAGGAAGTTGGTTTCTTTTTGGCATGCAAGTGTTATTTCAGGTGCCCCCACATACCAAGGCATACACAATGCCACTTAGGGCATTCACTGCCCAATGTTGATGGCCTTTCAGAATGCTGGCAGATCAATCAGTATGCAAGCCGCTGCCTAAACACAGCCAAGCATTCTGTAAATCAGCTGCCCCATAAATTTAGTGACAAAGGAAGGATGTTCAAACATTGAAGGTCATTGAAACCTAAGGAGGACCCTCCCACGCCCCACCCAAGACATGCCGTCCTCTGTCCTCACACAATCCCTTCCCACTCAACACAGCCTCTTCCCCGCTCCCTCCCCAAAAATCTTCCTGTACAGAACACCTCATGGCCTCAAGTAGTAGGGTATGAATATATTGTTTATACATGCATGCGCGCACGCACGCACACACACCCCCATAATAAACTGAGACCCTCTTCTACTATCCAGCCCAAGCAAAATTGCACAAAAGGAGCCACTTTCTGCAGCTGCCACTTGAGTGGCTCACAGTTCACAAAATGCAGCAAGTCCTTTTGAGAAAGAAAGGGCTAATGGTTTCTGCTAACAGTGGCAGAGTACCTTGCTGTGGCCAAGCAAGGTTCAGAAATCACATTTCCCACTATGAAAATGGAGAGTCAGGCACCTAAAATGCAATCAGGAGAAAGGTACCATAGACATATCGTGTAGAGTTACTGCAAATGGTGGATCATCCTCTCTAGCCAATAAATCAGAGTGAAACCATAAATCCAAGAGGAAAAAGGACCTATAGCCATCACACCAAGATGACAAATCAACCTGGCACAGACTTATCCAAAGAGAACTTAAGGGTAACTGAACCAGCCACATGCACGCCCTCATATACATAGCAAAGTTTAATTGTTAGGATAGATTTTCAAAAATCTCCAGAAAACACACTTTGTATCAAATGAGAGAGAGACAACAACAAGTGGAGATTCAAAAATCCTAGTCAAACAATGTCTCACATGGCTGCTTTCCATCATGCATTATTTAGTACTACCCCATAGGATGATGATTCTTTAATATCTTGACCAATAAAACATGTAGAGTATTGTAAGAGATACAAGATTCCATATGTAGATTAAGCCCCACATGCTCTCTTCTTCCCTCCCTAGCCATGGTGACTGATAACGAGGCTTGGTCCATTGTCACTCTCTGCAAATGAGAGCTACGCCAGGCAGAAGCCATCTCTTTTGACTCGAAAGAGCAACTAACCCTCTGGATCACATGCAGTTGTCACCAGTGTACGTAGAAGCATCTATCTTTTCTACACAGGGTGTGGCAGAGAAGAAGCTATCTGGCTGTGCAGGGACAGGCCTAGGAGGCTGGCTGAGGAGATTAGCTATTGCTTCCAGCTGTTTATGGATGATAACTGAGGCTACCCCCATGTCCCTCAGTTGTGTTTCCATTCTCTGTATGGTCTTAGAGTCTTCCCGATGGCTGGTTTCTAAGAATTCCAGTACTCTTTTACTTGTTGCAAACGTGTCCCTCTGACTCTCTGTAAACTGCAGTTTTGTTGTCTTCTCCCGAGCAGGATAGCTTGGAGGAGCCTGGCCTCCTGGTGTGGCTGCTGGGGGGTCATCCCCTTCTTTGAGATTCCTCTTCCCGGTAGGTACATCACAATGACTCATACTGCTTGTAACAAGTTTGCTGCAGGACTCTTTTGATTTCTCTCTGTCCTCCAGGCCAAATACAGGAGTTATACTTCCTTCATGCTTCCCTTTAAGGTCAGAGAAGTCATCCTGGCTGCCATGCCTAATATTCACATTCTTGCTCCTGCTCTTAGGATGGCTGGACAGAGCACAAGCTGCCACTGAAAGCCCAGGTTTACTAGCAGCGATGAACATGCTGGTCTGAGATGGTCCGGCCTTCTCCCCGTCACTTTCATGACTTTGACCTAACACACAAGAATGATTATTCTTCCAAAAAAGCATACAAAGATGCTGGCCAGTGCCAAGACCTAACCAGGCTGCTTGCTCTGACCCAAGAACACACCACAGCATATCCCGTCAGAGGCCATATTAGGACATTTCCATTTATTGGAAGTATAGGTACTAGCTGAAGGTGTAAAGAGAAGTTCTAACAGATATACTATATGCGTTAAAAATACGTAAGTGCATGAGGTGGGTGTACAGAACTGGGATACTTTATTTTATTTTTTTCACTAAAAATGTGACTAAGTCCTTCTCAATTTGTTGTGTTACTCTCTGGTCACAAAGGAGTTAATTTCTTTCTTGACCAGGAGAAGCAATGCAGTGCCAGGGAAGTCACCACATAAACATGAATGAACTATCAAGAGTTGTCAATCTACGAACTGAGCTATAGAATCATGGAATGTTCAGAGAGCACTGTATCAATTTAAAAAGTGATATTTGTATCTGTCTTAGCTAGGCAGTAGTTACTGGGCTTTCCTGTAGGAAGTAAAATCACTAAGGGATAATTAATACAAAAGTCCAAGCCAGTAAACCTCACCCCTCTTGGGGGACAGAGTAGCAGCCGTGTTAGTCTGTATTCGCAAAAAGAAAAGGAGTACTTGTGGCACCTTAGAGACTAACAAATTTATTAGAGCATAAGCTTTCGTGAGCTACAGCTCACTTCATCGGATGCATTTGGTGGAAAAAACAGAGGAGAGATTTATATACACACACACAGAGAACATGAAACAATGGGTTTATCATACACACTGTAAGGAGAGTGATCACTTAAGATAAGCCATCACCAACAGCAGGGGGGGGGAAAGGAGGAAAACCTTTCATGGTGACAAGCAGGTAGGCTAATTCCAGCAGTTAACAAGAATATCAGAGGAACAGTGGGGGTGGGGTGGGAGGGAGAAATACCATGGGGAAATAGTTTTACTTTGTGTAATGACTCATCCATTCCCAGTCTCTATTCAAGCCTAAGTTAATTGTATCCAGTTTGCAAATTAATTCCAATTCAGCAGTCTCTCGTTGGAGTCTGTTTTTGAAGCTTTTTTGTTGAAGTATAGCCACTCTTAGGTCTGTGATCGAGTGACCAGAGAGATTGAAGTGTTCTCCAACTGGTTTTTGAATGTTATAATTCTTGACGTCTGATTTGTGTCCATTCATTCTTTTACGTAGAGACTGTCCAGTTTGGCCAATGTACATGGCAGAGGGGCATTGCTGGCACATGATGGCATATATCACATTGGTAGATGCGCAGGTAAACGAGCCTCTGATAGTGTGGCTGATGTGATTAGGCCCTATGATGGTATCCCCTGAATAGATATGTGGACAGAGTTGGCAACGGGCTTTGTTGCAAGGATAGGTTCCTGGGTTAGTGGTTCTGTTGTGTGGTGTGTGGTTGCTGGTGAGTATTTGCTTCAGATTGGGGGGCTGTCTGTAAGCAAGGACTGGTCTGTCTCCCAAGATCTGAGAGAGCGATAGCTCGTCCTTCAGGATAGGTTGTAGATCCTTGATGATGCGTTGGAGGGGTTTTAGTTGGGGGCTGAAGGTGATGGCTAGTGGCGTTCTGTTGTTTTCTTTGTTGGGCCTGTCCTGTAGTAGGTGACTTCTGGGTACTCTTCTGGCTCTGTCAATCTGTTTCTTCACTTCAGCAGGTGGGTACTGTAGTTGTAGGAATGCATGATAGAGATCTTGTAGGTGTTTGTCTCTGTCTGAGGGGTTGGAGCAAATGCGGTTATATCGTAGCGCTTGGCTGTAGACAATGGATCGAGTGGTATGATCTGGATGAAAGCTTACGAGCTGAAATTGTGGAAAAGCAGCATCGCTTACCCCATAACCTCAGCCATGCAGAACACAGTGCCATCCACAGCCTCAGAAACAACTCTGACATCATAATCAAAAAGGCTGACAAAGGAGGTGCTGTCGTCATCATGAATAGGTCAGAGTATGAACAAGAGGCTACTAGGCAGCTCTCCAACACCACTTTCTACAAGCCATTACCCTCTGATCCCACTGAGAGTTACCAAAAGAAACTACAGCATTTGCTCAAGAAACTCCCTGAAAAAGCACAAGAACAAATCCGCACAGACACACCCCTGGAGCCAGGACCTGGGGTATTCTATCTGCTACCCAAGATCCATAAACCTGGAAATCCTGGACGCCCCATCATCTCAGGCATTGGCACCCTGACAGCAGGATTGTCTGGCTATGTAGACTCCCTCCTCAGGCCCTTCGTTACCAGCACTCCCAGCTATCTTCGAGACACCACCGATTTCCTGAGGAAACTACAGTCCATTGGTGATCTTCCTAAAAACACCATCCTAGCCACTATGGATGTAGAAGCCCTCTACCCCAACATTCCACACAAAGATGGACTACAAGCCATCAGGAACAGTATCCCCGATACTGTCACGGCTAACCTGGTGGCAGAACTTTGTGACTTTGTCCTGACCCATAACTATTTCACATTTGGTGACAATGTATACCTTCAAATCAGCGGCACTGCGATGGGTACCCGCATGGCCCCACAGTATGCCAACATTTTTATGGCTGACTTAGAACAACGCTTCCTCAGCTCTCGTTCCCTAATGCCCCTACTCTACTTGCGCTACATTGATATCATCATCATCTGGACCCATGGAAAAGAAGCTCTTGAGGAATTCCACCATGATTTCAACAATTTCCATCCCACCATCAACCTCAGCCTGGACCAGTCCACACAAGAGATCCACTTCCTGGACACTACGGTGCTAATAAGCGATGGTCACATAAACACCACCCTATATCGGAAACCTACTGACCGCTATTCCTACCTACATGCCTCTAGCTTTCATCCAGATCATACCACTCGATCCATTGTCTACAGCCAAGCGCTACGATATAACCGCATTTGCTCCAACCCCTCAGACAGAGACAAACACCTACAAGATCTCTATCATGCATTCCTACAACTACAGTACCCACCTGCTGAAGTGAAGAAACAGATTGACAGAGCCAGAAGAGTACCCAGAAGTCACCTACTACAGGACAGGCCCAACAAAGAAAACAACAGAACGCCACTAGCCATCACCTTCAGCCCCCAACTAAAACCCCTCCAACGCATCATCAAGGATCTACAACCTATCCTGAAGGACGAGCCATCGCTCTCTCAGATCTTGGGAGACAGACCAGTCCTTGCTTACAGACAGCCCCCCAATCTGAAGCAAATACTCACCAGCAACCACACACCACACAACAGAACCACTAACCCAGGAACCTATCCTTGCAACAAAGCCCGTTGCCAACTCTGTCCACATATCTATTCAGGGGATACCATCATAGGGCCTAATCACATCAGCCACACTATCAGAGGCTCGTTCACCTGCGCATCTACCAATGTGATATATGCCATCATGTGCCAGCAATGCCCCTCTGCCATGTACATTGGCCAAACTGGACAGTCTCTACGTAAAAGAATGAATGGACACAAATCAGACGTCAAGAATTATAACATTCAAAAACCAGTTGGAGAACACTTCAATCTCTCTGGTCACTCGATCACAGACCTAAGAGTGGCTATACTTCAACAAAAAAGCTTCAAAAACAGACTCCAACGAGAGACTGCTGAATTGGAATTAATTTGCAAACTGGATACAATTAACTTAGGCTTGAATAGAGACTGGGAATGGATGAGTCATTACACAAAGTAAAACTATTTCCCCATGGTATTTCTCCCTCCCACCGCACCCCCCACTGTTCCTCTGATATTCTTGTTAACTGCTGGAATTAGCCTACCTGCTTGTCACCATGAAAGGTTTTCCTCCTTCCCCCCCCTGCTGTTGGTGATGGCTTATCTTAAGTGATCACTCTCCTTACAGTGTGTATGATAAACCCATTGTTTCATGTTCTCTGTGTGTGTGTATATAAATCTCTCCTCTGTTTTTTCCACCAAATGCATCCGATGAAGTGAGCTGTAGCTCACGAAAGCTTATGCTCTAATAAATTTGTTAGTCTCTAAGGTGCCACAAGTACTCCTTTCCTCTTGGGGGAAACTGTATAGTTGTATGGTATGAGAAGTCTGGTCAGAGAAGCCTGGCAAACAAGGAATCGAAAATCTGTACAAAGCAACCACTCTGATTTAGGAAGAATGGGTCACTCTGATTTACCCATGAACTGACACAGCAACCACAAGAAGAATATACCCTATGGAAAGATCTGAAGTACTTTGTTCCTATCAAGGTCTCCATGGGGAGGATAGATGGATGCCTGATAAGCCAAGCCCAACATTTAAACTGTTCACTGTTTAAGAAGTCTTCTCTGTAATGCTTTATTCTGAACAAATACTTTGCTTTGTGAAGGCTGGATGGTCACTGGTTAACCCTGTCATGGCCCGTGAGCGAACAAGGCTGCAGGTGTTGAACTGAAGTGAGGCTTGCTATTCCCATGAATTTGATTTCTTTAAACTCTATTTCAATTGGACATAAAACCAAACTGAAGTACAGGAAGAATTGCAGCCAAAATCCCCAGTCTAGAGGGAGAGCATCATGGGACTCCTCCCCAAAAGAGACAATGGGTAGAGGTCAGAAACCTATATAGGGTGCCTTCATGATCTCCTTGAAGGGATCAGAGGTGCAATTACCTCAGGAACTGTGACAATGGGTAAAAGATGTTTTTGAAAATTTTAAGATGTAATAAAAATCACTATGTAAAAAAGTGTCAGTCCCTACACATACCAAAATGGTGTGGTGTCAAAGGTTCTCCCCAGGAGGTGGGCACATTACCCTGAGTTACAGAAAGTGTGTGAGAGCATGTAAATGTTTTTAAAAAAGTTACTGGGGCCACTATTTCTCTCTCTCCATGTAACGGTAGGTGCATTCATTACCATGTGCCTGATTTTTCATAAATGCTGGGCACCCACAACGCCAGCTGTAATCAAGGGGAATTGTGAGGATGGGTTGGGAATACAGATTTATGATCCAGGGCTCTGAAAGAACTATGAAGGATTTGTCTAGAAAGAGAATGAATGCATGGCAAACCAGGGTGTAAATCTCCATCACATTAGAGTACTATACACTAACTGGCCATGTGGACCTTGCTGCCATGTACTAAATGTTCCCCAATGCACTCTGATCTGCATCTCTTTCAAAGAGTAGTACGTCACTGCATACTAGGTAAATTTTACTGCACAGCAGCAGGGTCCACACAGCCAGTTAGCGTGCTCGAGATTTATACCCAGCTTGCCACACACAAAGTCTCTGTCTTGACAAGTCCAAAAAGTGACTTCAAATAACTCTACATAGAAGTGCCTCTCCAGAACCTCTACACCTTCAGTCATCAAGACTTTCCAGGACTAGAAGCAGAGTGCTTTCCCTATTAACAGCGGGGAATCTAAAATTCTCATCCTAGAGGGCTGAGAGATCTGACTTTAAGGATGGACATCGCTAGCTAAATATGGCCTCAGACAGAGTAATTTTGGGAGACAGAAGCTTCACATTTTTGGAAGTTAGAGAAAGAGGAAATGTTTTAGTGGCAAGCAGTTTTTCTTTTCACCTATTTTGTTTTAGGACCCATCAACCACCCCTAAGTTTGGAATGTTCAAATAAGTCCCAGTAGACCAGGTGAAATAGTGAGCAGAGAGGAGAGATGGTGGTCAAAGCTTCATGAGTAATTACATAGTTACAGTTTTTCACCTACACTTTCTCTCTGTGTGCCTCTATTTCTGCCTCATTTTTAATCTTTCAGAAAAAAACTATTCTCATGAATTTGATTTCCTTAAACTTCAATTGGACTTGAAACACAACACACACAGAGAAACCCACCATAAAAAAATAATCGAGAAGTTTGGGTCACAGGGCCCTACAATATCAGCCTTATCATAATTTCTGGTAGGCTCTTTTACGATTGCAGCAGACAAAGTGAGGAAGAGCAACATGTTGACACTTTTGCTCTGCAGACATTTCCATGAAGTCATGTTGAAGCAACACATTCTTATCTCTTCTTCTAAAACCTACCTCTAGCTCCCTTCTCATCTGCGCCAAATATTACAATATCCTGTTCATGAAACTTTAGATGACATTCAACCCACTTTCTCTTCCATCCCACACTTGTAAATCCTGCTCTGATCTCAGAGTTATAACTGCAACTTTAAAGCTCTGTTCTGACTAGAGTGGGAGGGAAGGGAATAGTAAGCTCACAGAGCTATTCATCTGTAGATCTCAAACTAATTTACAAAGGAATTCAAATATCATTGCCTCCATTTTATAGGAGGGCAGGGAGGGAAGCAAGGTAGAGACGTGAAGTGACTTGCCTAAGGTCACACAGCAGTTTGCTTTCCACATAGAAAGCAGTACGTTCTAGTTGCATGTCACCTCTGAGATAAGTACAGAAATCCAACTTCATCCCATAGTTTACTCACCTTGAGGTTCAAGTGTAGTCATAACTGGGGTATATCGCTGACGGCAGTATCATGGGCAAATTTGATGTTTCAAGTGGTGCTCCTTTTCAGAGGTGGAAGCATGGAACCCAGGTCATGGGTGGCATGGACTAAGAGCTGACTGAGGACCTTGCTGAATACATCCTACAAAAAGAAGCATCATGTCATTGACTTGGAGGAAGGACTGTCACTGTGGAGATTGAATTACCTATGTTTCCAGGAAATCAGTCCCTTTGGAGCCATTGGGGATATTGACAATAGGAATTTCTGTGGGCTGAAGACGCAGATTAAATCAAGCTACTTCAGGAATCTAGGTATCCACTGCAGGGATCTATTTAACTATGAGGTTGGGTAGCCAAGGTAAGAGTACTTATATTGCTAACTTGATGTGACTTGCAAGAGGCATTTATTAAAAATTGGGTGTGCCTTTTTTGCTTCCTTATGTTTTGAAAGAGGGCTCAGGGCTTGTCTATACTACCCACTGGATCGATGGGCAGCAATCGATTTCTCCTGTCTAGTCTAGACACGATAAATCGACCGCCAACGCTCTCCCGTTGACTCCAGTACTCCACCAGGGCGAGGCGTACAGGTGGAGTTGACAGGAGAGCATCAGCCATCAACTTACCATAGCGAAGACACACAGTAAATAGATCCAAGTACGTTGACTTCAGCTACGTTATTCACGTAGCTGAAGTTGCGTAACTTAGATCAATCCTCTCCCCAGTGTAGACCAGGCCTCAAACAGCTTTGTTATTCTTCTTGCCTGTATCTCCACAGCATCACTGCAGGAGAGGAGGCAGAAGAGTAATTCTGCATGTTTTTAATCTTAGAAATATTAGACTAAAATTAGACTTTAATGATTAGACTAAGTACCTACAAGGAAAGGGGTGCTTAGAAAATGGGTATTGTGCACTTCCACATCTTTCTTGAATTGGAAGAATTAAATCCTTTTAAAATTACTATCTTTCCCCACAAGTTGTATTATGTGTTAGACTTAGAAAGGTGTTCAGAAACAAATTAACAGTATGACTAAACATCTCTTTCTCTCAGCTGTCCAGTTTACTGTCTGTGTGTGAAAATTAAAACCTCAATGAGAGAAAAAGTTTCAAAAGATCATCAACCAAGATGACTCTTTTGGAGAGGTCAAAAAAATCCTTTCATGTTGTTTCCATATAGTATAAAGCAGCAAAAAAAAGAGGGGGGCATAAGCTCATTCTCTCCCCCCAGTTCTCTTTCCAGGTTCCCTTAATAGTTAGGGTCTTCTACTTTGAAAGCTAGAGGGTCATTCAGATCAGATTGGACACGTAGCTCTTCCAGGAACTTTCCCTAATCAAAAATATGACTATTACAATTAATAAAATTTGGTTGATTGAGTCGGAACAACATCTGGGAGTAGAATTGTGCTTCAACAACATCTACAATTACCAGCCTTTCATGTTTTTTCTAGAACCGACTGGAACATTTTCAACTAAATGTAATTTCATCTCAATATGCCATTTAGTAAAAGCCAGAACATTCCACAGAAACTTAGCAATTTATGCAAAGTTTCTGATGGGAAGGCCTCATGTCCAGGGCTCCCTGGTCACTTCTGATGAGAGAGAGCGAGATATCAAAAACTTGACCTTTCTGATCGTAAGACACATTTTTTACACAATTCTATTTTGCGAAAGCATTCCAAAGTTTTGTTTGCAACCTCACAAGTTTTTGTGAGACTGAACTATCATTCTCTGACCAGCTCTAGATTTTTCTGAAGCCACTACAGCACTAACAAGCACTAAACAACTCACACTAATAATGTGACTGGTTTCTAGAGAGTAATGAGACTGAGTACAACAATCAACTGGTGGCTAACACTGAAGAGTTAAGATCAGTAATTTACTTACAGAAGCCTAAATTTTTACTGAAGGCACCTACCTGTTTTGATTTCTTATTTGGCAGGGAAGCTGTGTTCTAGTCAGATGAAACTGAAAAGCAAGAAAAATTATTGCAGGTCCAAATGGCAGAGTAAACAGTAGCCCAATACCATACAAACAAAACACTAGCACAAGAATATTGCAGCTATCCTCCTTTTTTCTGTCACAGCATTTCATAGAAAGCAAGTCCCAGCTGTACCCTGCTTACAAGAAGCTACTACAAGTAGAATCTAAAAAAGACAAAAGAATAAAAAGGGGAGATGCATCATATCCAAACATGTTCTTTAAATACACAAGAAACAACAACCACCAGCTCTTAAAGGTGGTGAGGCAGGCTTCACAGAGTCCAGGGTTGGGATCAGTGGACTGAGAGACAAACTAATAAAATCCACCTTCATTTCAGCTCCCTGTTCAAGCCACATAGTTAAGCATGGATTGGGGCCACACCCAGGCAGTCCAAATACAATTGCAGTAGACATAAAAATAGCATAGCAAAGCAACACCTGGCAATAACCATTTTTCTCCTGTGTCTTTTGATATTAGCAATAGCTGTAATCTGAGCTAGTTTTAGATCTTCCCATTTCACTTCAGACCTGTAGCAAGACAAAGATTTCACACAACATTCATAGAGAAAGTTAACTTACAACCGACCTCTCCAAGAATAGTATAAGGAGCACCTCAGAACACAGATATAGATATATACTAAAAAGGAAGAAATGCAACCATTTCTTGTTATGAAAACTCAAACCTCATAACCCCTTTAATTATGGAATATAGAAATGTGAGAAATCTGAAACTGTGTTGCCTGAAATAAATGGTGAGTACTGTACTTCAGATTAGAAGGAGATCAAAATATTTGATATAAAATATTATCTCTAAAGGAATCTAACACAGGGATAGAGTGGGTGTGGGGAGAGAAAGGGAAAAGAGAAACATACTTACCAACCACCAAAGTCAGTCTCACCACAAAGTTACTCCAACATCTTGGAGACCTGAAAGAAAAAGATAGTTAATTAAAATAATGTGATGAGATAGCCTATCCATTTCGTTGACTAGCACTATTCTTTCATTCAGATGGACTCATCTAGGATGCCACACCCTGCCTAGCAACTATTACTAATTAGGAAAAGCTGTTTTTCCTTGCTAACAAAGACTAGACATTAAAGGAGCAGTAGTGTTTGTGGTTTCCCAGCTGATTTGGTATGGATTATTTAAAGTCTCTCACAAATTCTAAGAATGCTATATTGTAATTATACTAATTATTTGTAGTAGAGAGTTGATGCAGTTTAATAGCTAGAGATGCTGGCCTTCCATAATCAGCCTGTTTGGCACCTCATTGCCTAAGGCCCATGTCCTGCAAATACTTGTTCCCTGTTGCACAAAGTCTTAACCCTAAATATACCAGAAATAAACCAAGCTCTATGACATTTTTCTTATGCCAAGTCTGAATTTGTCTCAAAAGTTTGAGGCAAACTAGAGATGGTATTTGGGAGCTCTGCATATAACAAGAGGTGTTTTCACTTCTTGAAAATTTACCTTTTTTATTTGGTTTATCATAATTCTGAAACACTCTGTAGGGATTGCCTTAACTAGGGAAAGGTTTGAATTTCCTTCAGACTTAGCTACACCATGGTAGCTAAAACCAACCTTTTTTTTTTCTTAATATAGATACAGGAGCCTAGGCTAAAAATTACCAGCTAATATGTTAAAGATGTTGCCCTGCATCTGCACTAGGAAAATAGCTGAGTTTAGGTCACTTAACTAGTATGCATTAGGTTACATGGGTCCAACCTAAACTCAAACTTTTTCTAGTTATTTTTTTCTCCTTTCTTCTCTCACAGAAGGTTGGGGGAAGAACTGGTAACTTTTCAGGGAAGAGAGAAGTAGGTGTCTTCGGATAATAGTTATGGAGTTATTAAAGGTAGTTTATGCATACATAAGGAATTCTGCAAGGTTAATAAATATCCTTCTAATCTGCCTTTTGCTGGCATAACTGTCACTTAGGAATGCTGTGCCAGCAAAACACCCTGTATAGATGCAGATATACTGGGGGGAAAGCCCTTTGCAAATATATCATTTCTAGGGCTGTCAAACAATTAAAAAAATTAATTGCAATTAATTGCATTGTTAAAAAATAATGGAATACCATTTAAATATTGAGATGTTTTCTACATTTTCATATGTACAGTGCTCACTTTATATTTTTGATTACAAATATTTGCACTGTAAAAAACAAAATAAATAGTATTTTTCAATTCACCCCATACAAGTACTGTAGTGCAATCTCTTTACCATGAAAGTTGAACTTACAAAGTAGAATTATGTACCAAAAAAACTGAATTGAAAAATAAAATATAAAACTTTAGAGCCTACAAGTCCACTCAGTCCTACTTCAGCCAATTGCTCAGACAAACAAATGTGGTTACAATTTGCCGGAGATAATGCTGCCTGGTTCTTGTTTACATCACCTAAAAATGAGAACAGGTATTTGCATGGCACTATTGTAGCCGGTATCGCAAGCTATTTACATGCCAGATGCACTAAAAATGCATATGTACCCTCATCTTCAACCACCGTTCCAGAGGACATGCGTCCATGCTGATGACGATGGGTTCTGCTCGATAATGATCCAAAGCAGAGCGGACCGACATATGTTCATTTTCATCATCTGACTAAGATGCCACCAACAGAAGGCTGATTTTCCTTTTTTTGGTGGTTTAGGTCAGTAGTTTCCGCATCGGAATATTGCTCTTTTAAGACTTCTGAAAGCATGCTCCACACCTCACCCCTCTCAGATTTTGGAATGCACTTCAGATTCTTAAACCTTGGGTCGAGTGCTGTAGCTATTTTTAGAAATCTCACATTGATACTTTCTTTGTGGTTTGTCAAATCTGCAGTGAAAGTGTTCTTAAAACAAACATGTGCTGGGTCATCATCTGAGACTGCTGTAACGTGAAATATATGGCAGAATGTGGGTAAAACAGAGCTGAAGACATACAGTTCTCCCCCAAGTTGTTCAGTCACAAATTTAATTAATGCATTATTTTTTAACAAGCATCATCAGCATGGAAGCATGTCCTCTGGAATGATGGCTGAAGCATGAAGGGGCATACGAATATTTAGCATATCTAGCACATAAATACCTTGCAGCACAGCTACAAAAGTGCCATGCGAACGCCTGTTCTCACTTTCAGGTGATATTGTAAAGAAGCAGCAGGCAGCATCTCCTCCTGTAAATGTACACACACTTGTTTGTCTTAGCAATTGGCAAAATAAGAAGTAGGACTGTGTGGACTTGTAGACTCTAAAGTTTTACATCATTACATAATTTCTCTCAAAAAAAACAAAACAAAAAAGTCTACATTAGTAGATTGCACTTTCCTGATAAAGAGATTGCACTATAGTACTTGGAGGTGAATTGAAAAATACTATTTTATTTTTACAGTGAAAATTTATAATAAAAATATATAAAATGAGTACTGTACACATTGTATTCTGTTATATTTGAAAATGTAGAAAAACATCTGAAAATATTTAATAAATTTCAATTGGTATTCTATTAACAGTGCAATTAAAATTTTGTCATGATTGAGTTAATTGTGTGAGTCAACTGCAATTAATTGACAGCCCTACTTATTTCATTTGCTGAAATCATAAATGATACTGGCATGAAACACTCCTGCTGGAATAAGCTGTATCTCCCTTTTGCGGGTAGGCAAGGCATTCATGTTGGCTTTTATAGAGCGTAGATATTCCAGAACCACTAGATCTGTTTTCCCTCTGTAGAAAGAGTGGTTTAGAAAATGCATCTGGAACAACTTCTTTCCCACTGACTTTTTGGGTACACTATGCAAACTTTAGTACTTGCGCACATGTTAGGAAGTTCACAGCTGTAATAGTTGCAGCAGAGTAGCACATGGAGGCCCCAACTGCAACTGGGCCCCTTTTGCTAGTTACTAACTATAACCAGATTTCAAAATACTTCATTACAGAGAATGGCTATCCCCATTTTACAAATGGCATCATGTGACCCCCTTTTACAGAGACACAAAGCATAGAAATGACTCAAGGAATTGCAGGGCTAGGAATAACCTAGGACACAGGTGGTAAGCAAACTATCATAGCACCCTCAAGTTTGGCATAAATTTAACTATATATTTCTTGAGAGGCCCAGTTTTATTTTTAAATGTGTTTAAGCACTACTCTGCAAGACCCATGTGACAGCAATGCAAGTCTAATTTTCAAAAAGTGACTTCAGTACCTAAATCACTTGTAAATGAAACTTGGTCTCAGGGAGGTCCTGCAATGTGAGTGGAGCAATGCCTAAATACCTCCAAAAACATTGGGTCTCTTGTGCTTACTTTCCTAGGGGAAGTGGTGCACATCCTCTCTATTACGGGTCTGTACCACCTTCATTTGAGCTTCAAACGCTTTTATTGTATCTGTAATATGTTACAATGTATTTTTCATTAAAGTGATTGATACCCTTCCTCTTTGACAGATAGGGTGAATAATTCAGCTTTTCCTACAGCCTCAGATCTACGGTGATTACAGATTTATTTGGGCATAAGCTTGCCTGGGTAAAGAACCCACTTCAGATGCAGCTGAAGTAGGTTCTTTACCCAGGCAAGCTTATGCCCAAATAAATCTGTAGTCTTTAAGGTGCCACCACTGTTTTTTTGCAGACAGACTTACAAAGCTACCCCTTTGATACTTGTCACCCTATGATGTGGATTTTAGAGGGCCTGCTGTGCCTAAGAGCTAAAATTGCAGGTATAGACTCACATTTCCAGCTGAAGTGTGAATTTATGCAGCCTTGATACAGACTCCAAGTGATTTTGTAAGTGTTCAAGATTATATACACAGGCACATTCCTCACCAGAATAGCCAATGTTTCATAGGCTGTGACATCTATGCCTTAGAGCCCCTCTAGTGCCAGCCCTTTGAGATCTTCCTGGGATTCCTTTGCCTCATTTTCTCCTGGTCCCTGCCCTAGGATGGAGCAACCCAGATAAAGTCTAGCCAACCTGGGCCAGAATTTTTTTTTTTTTTTTTTTTTTTTTTTTTTTTTTAAACCACACTGTTTGCTTTTCAGGAGTTGCTACCTGAAATCTCAAGTGCAATTCTACTACAGCCATATGAGAGCAACAAAAGTAGCTTTTCTGTTGTAAGTTTAACCAGAAACTAAAGCATGTTTACATCTGTGAGTAGTTGATCTACAACTTTGAAATTAAGGCTCTAGATTTGGTTCTATGGTATATAGAAGCCTGGGAAGTTTATTCTAAGTGTCCACACACTAATGCCACTGGTTGCTACTATGAGAAACAAGGCTGCATGTAGTATGACTAATTGCAGGCACAGATGTCTACTATAGACCAGGTTAGAAAGAGCCGATTAGACCTCCATTCAAATGCAGTGACATTTTATTTTGAAGACAGTGATATTAAACACAAACAAGTAGTATCTGAACTGAGAAGTTATCACCTCCAGAAGTTAGAGATGAGGTACACATTGCTTACTAGTACTAGCCATTGGGGTCTTTCCTGCAGAACTATGCTAGTACACATGGAGTCAGAAGGAAGACTGACTGAATCTGTGGAGACAAGGAATTCTGCCTTCTTCCTTAAGAAGTTGAAGTTTCATGTTTCTAGGTCACAAGTCCTCCTTAGACTTGGATGCAGTGATGACTTCAGCTGCCTCAGCCTCATTTTCTTGGTTTTGTGGTTCAATGGAATCCACAGACACCTTACCCGATGGGGTGAAGGGTCCCACAATCCAAGACAGAGGAGTATTCTCCATCATGTATGCCATCAGCTCATCCACATATTCCTGGGCCTTGGTCACCATCTCCTGGCTCTGGGTCAGGAGGCTGCTGGAGAGATCCTGGAAGGAATGGGCAGTGGAGAAAGAATCATGAAGCTCTTCCATGTTGTGATACATCTGTTGCACCTTATCCTGAAAGTTGGTGGGGAGACCTTGAATGCTGGATACTAGCATCTGGCAGGCATCCTGCAGCTGCTGGATAATGCTGCGGGACATAGCCAAAGTCTCAGACTCCATCTGTTGGAGAAAGAAATTCAATTCTAATGTTCAAACAATAAATATCAAACTTGCCACTGCCTCAGGTGGTGTTGCAAGGTACTAATGGCAATCAAGGAGGTCTGATGGAAAGACCATTATCTCCAACAAGGTCTGCAATGGGTGTGCCATGCATTTTCGGGAGAAATATAAACAAAAATTGCTCCTTCCTTAAGAGGAACAGCTTGTGACAATGGAGGCTAACACCAGAGGCAATAAGCCTTGTAAACTGGCTCAGAACAGAGCTAATTCAAGTTATTTAACAGGGGTTTCACTGTTGCAAGCCCATGATCTACAATATCAGTTTCCAGGCTGTGCTGAGGTTAAAAAAGAAGCACTCTTTAGATTCATGCTTGGCACAGACCTTGCTGGTGTGATGTCACTTTAGGGATGTCTAAGCAAGGAAGTCACCTATTTCTATTTTTTGTAACAAGTCACCCGATTTTAGTCAGCGACTTATCCAAAGATAAGTCACTCTGCAAGGTTAGCCAGTATTCTGGGCCCTGCAGACCAGAGGACACTTCCCCCCATACATACCTCTGGTTTTGCCAAATCTTTGATCTCATTGCTTTTTGGCTGCTCTCTGTTCCAGCTCAGCCATATGTGATGCAACTTCTCCTGGACTTCTTGAAGTTTGACACCTTGCTTAATGTATTCAATCTAGAAATGGATTAAGCATAGTGAGGAGACATTTGCACATCATTTATTCTAGTTTTACTGCTTATGAACTAGCCTTCACCCCACAGAGTGGTATGCTCAATGCATCAAGAGTAGAAGGGTCTAGTTACATAGCACACAATCATGACTGAGGTCTAAGCCTCATTGTACCACATTCTATACAGGCAGAATGAAAGGGGTTCCCTGCCCTGGAGGGCATCAGCCTAAGAAGTAGTTTCTCCTACCAGTCCCATGGTTTGATGAAGCTGGGAAAGAGCCTCTCTGATGTTTTGACTGGTACGTCTCATCTTGTCTAGGGAATAGCGGTAGGCACGTTGGCGAAGTTTGGTTGACAGGGAACCTAAACGCACGAAGTAACTCCGATGCTCTTGTGGTTGTGCTGAAGACACTTCAGCGCCTTCCACGGGTTCAGCAAGTTCAGCTAGAGGGAAGAAAGTTCAGGTTGTTCACCCTCTCAAATGAGATTGGGAAAGGAGTACAAGCCATACTGATGTTCTGTTAAATCAGAAGCCAAACTCCTGTAACAAGGGAGTTTGGTACCTATCAAGTAACTTCAGCCTTTTTAAAAAAAAAAAGCCCACCTATAGCTGCCTCACTAAATAAGATTAAGCGAGTTTTTGCTTACTTGGATAATGAAAGTGACTAATGAATAGTCATGCCCATAATTCCTTCTAGTAGCACCCTGTCCCCACTTGTAATCCCATAAAATTCAGATACATGCCCACCAACTAGAAGTTGAGATGAGGGTTAAGATATGAAAATGCTGTAGGATGAGCCCGAATTTGGTGACAGATACAGGATTGAGGAGAAGCCTAGAGAAGTTCAGCCCAAAGGGAGTATTATCCTAAACACTTTTAAAGACAAGCTTGTCCTTCATGTGTTCTGACCTAGTTCATCGTCTGTCATGGGAAGATAGTGATCCAAGAGCTCTTCGGATTTTTCCAGCACTGTTTCCATTCCACTTATGGCCAGTTGGCCCATTCTTGATTCCACAACTGTGCTCATGCTGTCAGTTACCATTGATTTGGTGGTCTTCATACCATCCTGTACAACCTCTTTGGTCATATCTACCATTCTGATCATGGTCTCTTTGACATCTGTCAGTCTGGAAGATGCCAAGTCCTGTGTTTCAGATGTAACCTAGAGAAAAGTGATCAAGACATTATTGTACAGTAATGCAGAGTGATAACACTGCATTGACCAAGAGATTGAGGTTGGGGGGGATTACCATCTGCTCTGCCCCATAGATCAAATCTTCAGGAGAAGAACTGCAACTTGCTGTTAAGCTCCAGACCAGAGTTATGTTTAAACACTAGCTCCCACCTCTTGACTGCTTTTAGTATGGCGTGTTCCTCTACTGGAGGAAGCATCCAATTATTGGCACCCCTATCATAAACACTTGATCTAGTCATTTTGTAGAGGGAGGGTGGTGAAAGTTACCTTATCAGCAGTCTGTTGAAGGATTGGTAGAGTCTCCTCCACTTTGTCAGGTACTTCAGAAGTACACTCATCTGCTGTGATCACTATAGAGACACCATAGTTTCTTAATTGGTCAATTTTGCTACTGCAATATTTACAGAACCTGGCTCACATCTGTAATGAGAGCTTCAGTTCTCCAATATGTTCAGGAAGCAGTAGTTTGGGTTGTAGGTGCTGTACATTTACACACTTGCATGGAATCTAGACCTTCAGGGGGATTTCATTTCCCCTTCCTTCCCCATGTAAGGGGATTTCCTCCCTCTTCCCCAAGAGATGAGCTTTTCTGGTAATAATTTTCCATGAAAAGTAGCATCCCCTTCAATAGTTTAGTTCCATGTTTCTTCCCATTCATCTTAATTCAGTTACCCAATCAAGATTGTTATGACTAGTATAAGAACACTTTCTCCTCCCATCTATACTTACTGCAGAATTTTACTCAAGCATGCTAGGCATTACTTTACAGGCTCCCTCTTCTGGGGAGGGATTTTTATGTTCTTGGTAGAGTGGGAATGGACTATGTGCAAGGATCTCTCACTCCATAGTCTTGCAGCTCTGAAGACTTTTGATCAAAGGTTTAACTCATCACTCTGGAAGGCACCAAGAAGTTTTTGCAATGCCTTGGCTGCAATAAATCCAATTAACTGTTCTCATGAAGAACCAAGTCAGGGAGTACCCATTGCTGTTGGCATCAGGCAATAGCTTGACAAGAAGCTAGTTAAGAATAGTTTAACAGTTGTAATCTGTTTGCAGTGTTGTTGTAGCCATGTTGGTCCAGAGATATTAGACAAGGTGAGTAAGGTAATCTTTTATTGGACCAACTTCTGTTGGAGAGACTACATTTTGAGCCTCTCAAGTTACAGAATGAGGATCTCATTTTGCAATTAGGTACCTTTCAAAGGGTGTTGCTCCTTAAAGGGAAAGGAGCAAGCACTAATCTCACCTCCTAGCTACAGTGAAGAGGAGTACAATTTCAGCAGTAGTAATTCATGTAAGCAAAGCCCTTCATTAACATCAGCAGATATTAGTTTATATCCATGGGCTACTGTATTATTCCTATCAGGACACCAACCCTGCTGCCAGCCTGTCCTCCAGTACTCCAGGCATACTGATTTTCATTACATGAGTTTTAGAGATGGCAGCTTCCCAATTGGGTGTTAAGATCCAACTATCAAGAAATTGTACCATACAAACAAAGGTCTGCATACATGCTTTACTCACCCTGAGGTTCAAGTTTAGTTACAACTGGCTGTGCACTGCCTACTGCAACACTGGTTATGGATGTCATACCCTTCTCGGCCATGTCACAGAGGGACCTTACATAGGGATGGCTCTCCTTGGTGGAAGCATAAGCAGTGGCAGCCAGATCATAGGCAGAGTTGACTAAAGGTAGACTAGCCACCCTCCTCAAGACATTCTAGAGAGGCAAGGGACAGAACAGCGAGTCAGGGAAGCAATGTTCTAAACTGGGGCTGAACCATTACTTTTTATACCCTTAGACATGTTGCCCCCCCCCCAGGCAAAGGATTGTTTAATGGTATGAAAGCCTGAAGAGCCAAGAGGCCCAACAGCTGCTTCTGAAGTTAGAGAACTGAAACCAGATCACAAGTTTAACTAAAGCAAAAAGAATTTTTAAACATCCTTATAAGCCAAGCTATTTTGCAGCTTATGGAAGAGTAAATGAATAGATCTCTAGACATTGAGGTGGGCATATGTGAAGCCTGCTATGAAACAGCCAGCCATCTTTTGTATTCACATGTTGAACTAGCAATGCTTAAGAGAAAGCACCTACCTGTTGCTCCTCCTCCCCATGCTCTGGGGATGCCATATCTGTCTCTTTTCCATTAGAAGTCATGGTATAATCAGACATACCTGAAGAGGGCAAGAAGAAAGGCCTGAAGTTACAAGTTAGTTTCTCCTTAAGAAATTTACAGCACCCTAAAGACAAGAGCAGTGTTCTACTCCAAAGAAAGAGAAGACAACATGGCAGGGCCATCATCAGATTAATATTTAGAGGAACATTAGCTCTTTAGTGAGCTAAGTACATATTTCTTGCTTAAAAAAAAAAAAAGAGTAATGACAATTTCAGTTCTACTGCAGCTAAGAAAGAAGAAGGATTCCTTCTCATGGCACAGAGGTTCAAAACATTCCACTTTCCTGAGTCCATTAAAGGTAGTAGGTATCATTACTACTAAAGGTCATGTAATAGTCCTAACTGCAGGAAAAAAAAAATTAAATGTGATCCTGTTACTCACCAGCTAAGGGGCTTAAGGCCAACAAGCATTAAGTGCCCCAGACTCAGCTTCCCAACTGCTGTCCTACCCACAGCTTCTTAATACAGACACTTACACATCTAAACATTTCTTAGCAGCATAACCGCAAAGCCCTGATCAAGGAATTGTATAAACACTTTTTAAAAAGTGACTACAAAATCCTTATTACTAACAATTCCTACTACTTCAAGGGCAAGCACCAAGTCACTTACCTTTCTCAGTTCTCCAGACACTACTTTACTCCACTCAACACCTGGTCAGGTTTTATACACTCCTGGTGATGTAATTGTGAGGGAAGGGAGTGAAATACTCAGGACTGACAGTTCAGGGAATCAGTGAAAAGAAGGCTTTGCTTTCCTTACCAATTGGAGAATGCAAATCCCTTGGGGCCTGCAGAGATTGGGCATGAGTTATTCCCCAAATGTGATTCCAATTAATACTCTTGGGTCTTTGCTGTCATCCAGCTGAACTCACTTTGCTTCCACAGCCTGCCTAGAAATAGTTGCTAGTTAGGATGGATACCATTTTCAAAAACACCTCTGTGACTAAAAAGCCATTGACTTTCATGGCCCTTTCCAATGGGAAAGGGGAGAGAAATTTTTTTTAAAAAAGGTAAAGAAAAGGGTAAAAAATTGAAACAGAACTTTCATTTTGTTTGAAAAATCTAAAAAAAAACCCATAAAAAAAAACCCCAAATAAAAAAAATCAGACAAATATAGACCATCTCTGGTGGTAAGGTTGCAGATAGCAATGTGCCTGCTTCACCTGCATGTTGGTCATAGTTTCAAAGTAAAAACTGGCATACTGTAACAAAGAGTAACATACTGAAGACTGGTAGTTTTCTCCAGTGGTTAGGATACTAGCCAAGGATTTGAGCTGGGTTCAATTTTATACTCTACCACAGACTTCCTGCATGACCTTGTGCAAGACACTTAGCCTCTTGGTGCCTCAGTTCCCCCTCTGTGTAGCGGGGATAATATGGCTTCCATGCTTCATAGAAGTTTTATGAGGTGCTCAGATACTCTGGCAATCAGGGCTATATAAATACCTTAGATAGATAGTGAAGCATTTTGTTGGGGAACAAGCGTTAGGTAAGGTAACTGGAAGAACGTGCCCCTCTCCTCCTTCATGCACCTTTCCAAAAAAAAAAAAGAAAAGTATGCCACTTTCTGTTACAGGGAAGGGTGGGAGAAAGGAATGTTTATCCCTCTGTCACCCCTTCATTGTTCTCCCTCAGGGTTTGAATTGGAAAAAAAAGTGGTGGTACTGTCCCAAGCTCTGGCCACAATCCAAGTTCTGCCAAGTGAGATGCTACTTATAGCAGATTGTGCAGATGTACAAAACATGAGCACACATGCTCTGCTGGATTCCCCTTTGGGCTTGGGTCCCTCTCTATAAGGTTCAGCTACACCAGTGGGTATGACCAGATTAAGATGGAAGCACAATAGCCACATGCTTGGATCTCAGTCATGTGATTATGTCAATCTCAGCTGTCATTTACAAATATATATTTCTACCTCACATGGCTGCAAAGAGAAGCTTGAGAATATCCATTGAATTGAACTGAGACAGTGATGTCTGCCCATGTCTGCACCCAGCCTCCTGCAGAGGAAGAAGCAGCATCCACACCAAGAGAAGTAACTCTTTATCTTCCACCCGGCCCTTGCTGTTCCTGGTGTGTGCCTGCCCACCCACCTTCCCAGGACTTCAACAGGTAAATGCTTAGCTGGGCTCTGTGGGATTGGTGGCATCTGGTCTTTTAGCCCCAAGGGTCAGATTTTGGCCATGGGAGCGTGAAGTTCCCTAATGACATCCACTCTCACCATGAAAATGAGATGCCAGTCCCAGTAGATTATGCACATCTGCAATCCTCCCTCTCCTTTCTTGCCTACTTTGATCAGCAGTGAAATAGTTAAAAATCTAGACATGTATACCACCATCACTTGGCATGGGAGTTACCCCACTTTGATGAATGGGGCAGTTCACACCTTTCTGAGCTCCTGTGTCAGGCTCTCTGCAGGGACAGGCAAATGCCTGTGTATCTGATTTTGCTCTTTTCATGTTTTCAAGGTTTTTCCCATAATCTGTTGTCACATTATATTGATAGAGTTTAGCTCTAGCACCTGAAGACCAGCCACTCCTGATAATGCAAAAAGCACAGAAATGTAAGTCTGGACGGGACCTCCAATGCACCCTGACTGTTTTGGGGTTCTCACAGAATGAGGCCGCTTTATTCATATAACTTGCAAGACACAAAGTTTTCCAAGTAACTGAATTTGAAAGTATTTTACTGTTCGTTCTAAACATATGAAGCTGTATTTTTCAAATGTTTCTCAGGCTGCATTTTGTAATGCTTAAGGAAAAGGCCTCTCCACTCCATTGACAGCTTATGCCTTCAATACAGATAAATGTCAAGGAAATTGTAAACATTTGTAAAATGAGCATGATTGCATGAAAATACAATTTCCCATTGGATTCCTTCTCGCCCACTGTACAGTACAGCCTTGTGACACAAATTACTTCATGGCATTACTTGTGATATTTTTGAGAAGGTGTGAGGTTCTGGTGCAGTTAGTTGGGACAGCAAAAGAGTTATGGATAAACCAGAAGTAACTGAGATTCTTTAGTTGAATTTTGATACCCTACCCAGTGCTGAATCATCTTAATTTCCATCTTTGTAGTTTTTTTATGTTGGTGCTATCCCCTTTCCTTATGAACATTTACCCCAAATGGGCAACTGACAGAGATTCTGAGATACTTCCCTTTAGCTGCCACCTTTCCCACTTGACATTGTCATGCAATATTAAAATATTTGTGGGCGGACTAGGACTGAGCAAATAATGAATTTTTCATTTCAGGGCCTGAACAAAAAACAAAATTAAAAACAATCCGTTCAAACCAAAGCTGATTTTATTTTTCAGTTTCTCCTCATTGAAATGGAATAAATCAACAAATGTGTTTTGAGCCAAACAAAACTATTCATTTGACCCTAAAAGATTATTTTTCAGTTTTTCATTTCATGTAGGTTTTGGGTGCTTTGTACTCCCCTCCCTTTTTTTAAATCTAGCTAAATTTTGAAAAGAAACACCATTTCAAAATGAAAAAAAAAAAGTGTTTCATTTCCAAATGGTCAAAACGAAACTATTTGAAATGAAAAGTCAAAATATTTCATTTTGAAATGAACAAAACAAACTGTTTTGACTTTTTCAATTTCTTTCCCCCATTTTTTACTTGAATTTTCAAATAATTGCTGTGTTCTGAAAAATGCATTTTTTGGCAAATTTATGATTAAAGAATATTTTACCCAGCTCTAGTAAAGATTTTTCATCCTGTATTAAATTGAGCTTCTGTTACCTGTACTAAAGAATCCAGGTTCCTTAGCAAACTCATACACCTCTTTAGATGGCCTGGCTACTGGGGTGGAGTGGGGTACAAACCCCCACACTGTGTTAGCCTGGGTTACACTACCATTTTCATGTGGCAGCATTTCACACCCACTGTACACAGGGGTAAATGACTACACAAGGTGCAAAGCAGTGGAGAAGCAGGCCTGTATTGTGCAAGTGTCCCAGGACATATAGTGAAGATCTATATATTCTTCTGCCTGGTCTGCCCACTCTCTTCCAACCTGCATTTTGGAGGGCAGTAGCAGCCCCACAGAGCCTGATATCCCATTAGCTACAGAACAATGATTCCCTACTCAGCCATTCCTCCTGTCCTGCCTGGCTATATAGGGCAAATCACAATGTTGCCCTTAAAGAGCTTTCTACTTACAAGAGGGGACAACTGGAACTCTAACAGAATTTAAACTACAACAGGGTTAAAAAAAGAACAAGGTAAGTTCGTGGAGGATAGGTCCATCAATGGCTATTAGCCAGGATAGGCAGGGATGGTATCCCTAGCCCGGTTGCCAGAAGCTGGGAATGGGTGACAGGGGATGGATCACTTGATGATTACCTGTTCATTCCCTCTGGGGCACCTGGCACTGGCCGCTGTCGGCAGACAGGACACTGTGCTGGATAGACCTTTGATCTGACCCAGTAGGGCCGCTCTTATGGTCTTATGTAAAGGACTATGCAATGGCACATTCTGTTTGCAATCTGCTAAAATTCCTAATCTTTGATTAACCTCCCTATTTTAAATTGCTTCTGTTCACCATATGTATAACCAAACAAAAGTCTTGCTCAAGGGCAGACTTGCTATATTTCCCTTTCCCCTCCTGCAGCTGGTATTTAAATGATTCCGTGAATTTTGGGAGGCAGATTTCAGCAACAAAGGGACTTTCAAAGAACCTGATTTATTTATTTATTTCCAGGCTGGACGGACCTTTGGTCTGATCCAGTAGGGCCGCTCTTATGGTCTTATGTAAAGGATTATGCAATGGCACATTCTGTTTGCAATCTGCTAAAATTCCTAATCTTTGATTAACCTCCCTATTTTAAATTGCTTCTGTTCACCATATGTGTAACCAAACAAAAGTCTTGCTCAAGGGCAGACTTGCTATAGTTCCCTTTCCCCTCCCGCAGCCAGTATTTAAATGATTCCGTGAATTTTGGGAGGCAGATTTCAGCAACAAAGGAACTTTCAAAGAACCTGATTTATTTATTTATTTCCAGGCTATTCTGAGGCTCAGCTCTAATCTCAGAGCTGAGTTCACAAAGATCAAAGCTTTCGTTTGACAAACTTGACAGTTCTACAAATAAATTAGCTCCACAGGGAAGTCGTGTCCTGTAACAGCTTCCAATCTTCTGCAGTCTAAATAGTGTCATTTGTCACATGCCCCTTCTTATCCATATTCTGCAGTTTCTGTGGAGTTTGCTTATATTCTGCCTCTTAAAGCACTGAAGGGTCCCACAAACCAACACAGAGGTGTTCTGTACACCACATACTCCAGCAGCTCATTCATATGTTCCTCTTTCTTGGTCACTTTCTCCCATATTTGGGAGAGGATTCGTCTAGACAGATTTTGGAAGGAATCAAGAGTGGAGAATGAAGCACGGAGCACTTCTGTGGTATGGGAAACTTGTTGCATCTTGTCCTGAAAGTTGACGGGAAAGTATTCAATAATGATCAGTAGGAACGGGTAGATGGTCTTCAGGGGTTGGGTAATTTTATGAATCAAGGCAATGATGCAATATTTCAGCAACTGCAAGAAGCAAATTAATATTGTGAAGGTACAATTTTAGAAATATCTCTTGAAATGGGAGACATCTACAACTATACTTTTGTTTGATCCTAAAACTGTTCCCCAATACAGAACCATTGTTCCCACTCTCTTTGATGTTTTCAATGCCAATCCAGCCCTGTTTGGTATGGTTCCCCCGATCACTGAGGAGCTTCTGTTGAAGCTATATACCAGTGATACTCAGCGCTCAATGGTGCAGGAGCCATATTAAAGATCAACATTACCCAGTAGTGTGAATTCATTGTTTCATTTACTATAGTACTATATTACATTCAGTTTTATATATTGATAACTTAATTAGTTAATAACATAGTAAAAGCATCCTGACTGGTTAATAATTAAATCACAGTGTTTTAATATCCCATGCTACAAAGAGCCACAGGAGACACATTAAAGAGACACTTGTGGCTTGTGAGCTCAGTCTGAGTATCACTGCTATATACTGTCTGGAAGGGGCCTAGATAAATAAAAAGTCTTGCAATCTTTGACTCTCATAAAGACTGGATTGCTAAAGAAAAAAGCTTATTAGGACAAAGATCAGCAATGAAGCTGCCAAACCTGAAAAAGATAAGTAAAACAACTGTCTAACTGAACAAGCTAACTACACTAATCCTAATGAAGAAGACACTAGAAATGATACATTCTGACAAAACTGGGTCCATGGACCAGGTGAGGTTCTTGTTCCATCTGCCACCATGGCTGGAAGGAACTATGACAGTTGGTGCTTCACACCACTCGTATTGCACACCCCGCAAACATTTGGAATCACAAAAGGAGGGTGTAAGGTAGTGTTCCACTGGCATTGGAAGGTTCCACTGATCCTGGCTGTGCTACAGGTACGTTCAGTGCTTAATTTGTGTCAGGCTTGCCAGAACTGAGCCCCGGCACCTTTAGGCTTAGCAGTTCATAACCCCGGCACTTCTGGGCTTGCCGTATCAGTTATGAAAGTAAAAAAATTCTTGAGCCCCAGCACTGCTTTCATTAAAAATGAAGCACTGGATACATCTCAAGAGTGGAAATATGCAGAGGCCACCCAAAGAAGAAGGTTAGTTATATTGTGGTCCTGCCCAGAACATCTCTGGGATAAGGATGAAGGGAAAAGAAGAACTTTGTTACTACCAGGTAACTAGTTTGAAGAGCCTCCCAGATGCTTTGGCCGGCATTCCTCACCTTGCTCTGGGAATGCTGGTAAGCACATTGCTGGAATTTGGTCATCATGGACCCCAAACGCAGTAGGTAACTGTCATAATCTTGCCGCTGCTGAGCAGAAGCCATTCCAGGCCCTTCTGCAAAAGCTGTAGGTTTAACTGAAAGAGACAAGAGAATAAGGTTATTCTGCCAAATGAAATGCGATAATGTCAGAATGGACCACAGCTTCCCCAAATCTTCATTTGAAAGCCTGACTTATAGATTCATAGATTATAAAGCCAGAAAGGCCCACTGTGGTCATCTAGTCTGACCTCCTGTATAACACAGGCTACAGAACTTCCACACAATAATTCCTAAAGCAGAGCTTTTAGAAAACCTTTGCAGCACATGTACCCTAGATATTAAGGATCAGATTTTCAAAAGTATTTAGGAACCCAGAAGGATAAATAGGCATCTGGTGGGATTTTCAAAAAGTTCCTAAGCACATAATTCCCACCGATAGAGATAGGCATCCTGGCATTTTGAACATCTCACTAGATCCCTGTCTGCATCTTTAGGTGCCTCAATACCTTTAAAAATCTGGCCCTTTGGCAACAGCACTACTATTACCACTGTTCGCCACCAATCTAGTGATGGAATTGTTTTGATGAGAAATTGGGTAAACTACTATTGCTGTTATTTGTATTATGGCAGCACCTGGAGTCCCCAACTGACTCAGGTCTTGTTGTGCTAGGCACTGTACATACACGTAGCAGAAGACAGTCTCTTCCCCTAAGAATTTATAATCTAAACAGACAATGGGTGGAAGAAAAGATTATCCCTATATTACAAATAGGGAACTGAAGTACAAAGAACTGAAATGACTAGTCTGAGGCCCTACAGGAATTTGTGGCAGAGCTGGGAATGAAACCCAGATCCAGCATGTGTAACCACTTTTCCTCTGAAATTAGCCAGTGCTTTTCTAGAAAGGTCAGTGGTTCTTAAAGTATCTCCTCCCTATTTACTACCATTTACCCTTTGGTAAGGAACATAACCATTGACCACACACTTGTATTTCCCCTATCCGTGAAGCATTAACACCCCCCAAGTGACAGCATGTGCTCCAGGATGTAAACACACTCAGCACCAGTCATAGGTTTATGGCTTGGGATCTTGCTCTCCCAGATGTCTTCATTTTACTGAGCAATCATCAGCAAAACAAATGTTACACAGCTTAATGCATTTCATCACAGCTGTGGTCAAGTCTCACTTCACAAGGTGCCTGGGGACATATTTTAAACTCACTTTCTTCTGTCAGTCTGATATTTGTCTTCCTTTTACACCACAGGTAGGTGAATGGATGAAAGCAAGGACTAGAATGAAGGCGTAGCTCATGGCTTAAAGCTAGTTCAAGTGGGAATCCTGTTAATTATTCGGTCTTATCAATGCAAGGGGCCCTTTATCCATTTACTGGCTTGTTATTATATCAGCAAACTCCAAAGAGAAGGTAAGTCCAAGGTAATGAAAAGAGCAGCACATTGGGATGCCCCCATTTTATTTTGGAGCTATGGCAAAAATATTGACACCAGGACTGGAATTTTCAAAAGAACGTATGAGATGTAGGTACTCAACTTTTACTGGAAATCAGAAGAAGCTGAAAATGGAACTCCCTTAGGCTCTTTTGAAATTCCCAACCCGAGTGTGACCCAGACAAGTTCTTACCCACTTCACCAGCCATGGGGAGGCAGGGATGTGCTAGCTCTTCAGCTGTCTCCAGCACTGCTTAAATTTTATTCTTGGCCATATGACTACAGCTGATCAGGAATTTTTCAGCAGAATGTTTTTATATTGGAAAATACAGATTCATCAAAACCAAAACTATTCACAGAAGTGTAGTGATTTGGATGCAACTTTCATCATGAAGGCTTCTCAGCTTCAGGATGGAATTGACAGAACCCCATCCCAGAACAGCCAATAGCCTGGTAGCTAGGGCACTAATTGGGATGTGGGGGCCCCAGGTTCAGCTCCGTGCTCCAAATCAGGCAGAGCAAGAACTTGAACCTGGGTCTCCCACATGCCAGACTAGTGCCCTAATTACCAGGCTATTTTGGGGTCAGAGTCACTTGTGTTTTTTAATGAAAATGTTTGAAAGGTCTCATTTTCATTCCATTGTGGAACAAAAACACATTTCAAATCCTCCAATTTTGTTGTAAATCAAAATTCTTGTTTTTCAGCCAGCCCTACATACTTTTCATTCCATGACTGTATCCATACCATTAATCACTGATGATTTGGGGGTCTCCATATTGGTCTGGATGGCCTCTTTGGTCAGGCTGACCACTCCTATTATTGTCTTGGTCGCTGCATCATTTTCACCCATCACTTTGGAAAACCTCATGAAGTCCTTTGCATCTGAAACAACCTGAAAATAAAATAGAGGAAAGCTGGATTTATACTTAAAAAAAAAAAAAAAAAAAGCTCTTGGGCAAAGTTTTCAGAGTCGGGTGCCCAAAGCTAGGCTGCTAAATTCATAATGAGATACATAATAAGGTGGGGTAAATTTTCAAAACTTCTGAACAACTGCAGGTCCATTTTTTAACGCTTTGACCTAAGATCTCATTTCAAAATAGGGTAGATATCAATTGATGAAGGGACATCACCTTCTGCTTGTTATGAGCTTTAATCTTCCATACGACAGACACTTCAGCATAATGTTGTCCTGGAACATCTATGAAATGGGGCTTGTGTCATCCAATTTTATCTGCCCTTTCCTAGTTTGCAGTCATCAGAAAATGTGTGTTTGTCCACTGCCCCAATATTTCCTCCAGTGTTTGAATTGAAACTGCATGGACTGCCTGTTATAGTCTAGTGAAATCCACAATAACCCATTTTTTGATCAAATACATTTTTGCAAAATAGGCTACAACTATCCACACCACTCCAGAAAGGCATCCAGCTGCCACCACTGCTCTAGTCACTCTTGCTAATAGATCGGATCATAGCCTTCCCCTTTAAAAGAAAAGGAGTACTTGTGGCACCTTAGAGACTAACAAATTTATTAGAGCATAAGCTTTCGTGAGCTACAGCTCACTTCATCGGATGCATTTGGTGGAAAAAACAGAGGGGAGATTGATATAGACACACAGAGAACATGAAACAATGGGTTTATCATACACACTGTAAGGAGAGTGATCACTTAAGATAAGCCATCACCAGCAGCGGGGGGGGAGGGGAGAGGAGGAAAACCTTTCATGGTGACAAGCAAGGTAGGCTATTTCCAGCAGTTAACAAGAATATCTGAGGAACAGTGGGGGGTGGGGTGGGGTGGGGTGGGGGGAGAAATAACATGGGGAAATAGGTTTCAGAGTAGCAGCCGTGTTAGTCTGTATTCGCAAAAAGAAAAGGAGTACTTGTGGCACCTTAGAGACTAACAAATTTATTAGAGCATAAGCTTTCGTGAGCTACAGCTCACTTAGCTTATGCTCTAATAAATTTGTTAGTCTCTAAGGTGCCACAAGTACTCCTTTTCTTTATGGGGAAATAGTTTTACTTTGTGTAATGACCCATCCATTCCAAGTCTCTATTCAAGCCTAAGTTAATTGTATCCAGTTTGCAAATTAATTCCAATTCAGCAGTCTCTCGTTGGAGTCTGTTTTTGAAGCTTTTTTGTTGAAGGATAGCCACTCTTAGGTCTGTAATCGAGTGACCAGAGAGATTGAAGTGTTCTCCAACTGGTTTTTGAATGTTATAATTCTTGACGTCTGATTTGTGTCCATTCATTCTTTTACGTGAATTAATTTGCAAACTGGATACAATTAACTTAGGCTTGAATAGAGACTGGGAATGGATGAGTCATTACACAAAGTAAAACTATTTCCCCATGTTATTTCTCCCCCCCACCCCACCCCCCACTGTTCCTCAGATATTCTTGTTAACTGCTGGAAATAGCCTACCTTGCTTGTCACCATGAAAGGTTTTCCTCCTGCCCCCCCTCCAACCTCCCCCCGCTGCTGGTGATGGCTTATCTTAAGTGATCACTCTCCTTACAGTGTGTATGATAAACCCATTGTTTCATGTTCTCTGTGTGTGTATATCAATCTCCCCTTTGTTTTTTCCACCAAATGCATCCGATGAAGTGAGCTGTAGCTCACGAAAGCTTATGCTCTAATAAATTTGTTAGTCTCTAAGGTGCCACAAGTACTCCTTTTCTTTTTGCGAATACAGACTAACACGGCTGCTACTCTGAAACCTTCCCCTTTAAAGTGTCTGTAGTTGAATAAAAGATAATTACCTGATCAGTGGTTTGACAAAGTTTCGGCAGCTTCTCCTCCACTGACTCTAGACCCTTGCAGTTTACTGTTGCAGCTATAGAGAGGTAAATTGAATTAGTTTCTTGACCCTCTTTCAATGTGAGCAGGAACAGACTGGATTATGTTTATATGTCATAGTTCTCAGATCAGCCATATCACAAGTGGAGACAGAGGCCAATTTTCCAGATGGTTTTAGGCACAGAAGTTGCTGAGAAATTGCACACCACCTATGTGTGACAGTCAGGACTGAATGAGGAATTTCCCACTAAATTTTTATTTTGAGTTACACTTTCCCTTCCCATTAAGAAAAGCTTCTCTGTCTCGGTTTACTCACATTGAGGTTCCAGGGTATTCAGAACCGGCTGTGCACTGCTGACCGCAACTTCATTAATGGTCTTCACTCCTTTCTCTGTCCCAGTACATATAAATTTGATGTATGGGTGTCTCTTTTTGATGGAAGTATATTTAGTGGAAACCAAGTGACAGATATTGCTTACGAAGGGTAGGCCACTAGGTTTCTTCAAGACATTACACTGAGGCAAAACAGAAAAAGTCACATCAGCAAAGATTCACTGGCAGGGTGAGAAGCAAACTCAAAACTCCCATTGATCTATCTGGCTTTCCAAAGGTTTAGGACCAGTCCAGAGCTAGTTTAAATGGCAGCACTTCACTGAAGTCAATGGAGCTACACCAGGTACAGTGGTTGTAGATCTGGAGTTGTAGAGGAAATGAAATCCTACTGTTTGCTCAAAGAAAATCAGAATCCATAGTCTGTGTTAATACATCTATTTAAACTAGGTAAGTTGAAAAGTCTAATAAAATCAAACATCTAGTCTTACTTCACATTTCTGAGCAATAAGTACTGTAGGTCCATACACTGAGAAGACATTGGGTTTTGGCGGTGGAGGAGGGGAGTTTACAGCAATTTGAGTCCAGGTACAACTTCTACTAGTTCTGTCTTTGAACTCTTTAAACAGAAAATTAGGATGAACCAAAATCGAAAGATTCTTTTACCCCTTGCCCTTTAAGGAGGGAGTGGAATTCTTAGTTATGACTGTTTCTAGTCTTAGTCTAGACCGTTTCTCATCTAATCTAGTGTGACTAATTTAGTAACTAAAAGGAGATGTCATTTCATTTGCTGTGTACTGCACCTTCAAAATCCACCCCTTCTTGCTCACTTTGGGGGCTCTTGCGAGACAGCTGCTATTTTGTTTTTCAGTTCAGATGCAGTTTTATGCCAATATTACATCACACCAGTAACATAAAACTGGTGAACAGGCCCTTTATACATGTTCTTTGTTATTTTCCTTAATCAAAAATCAAAGTCAGCTAGACTAAAAACAAACATTGCTTTGGTCTTTGTGCATGGAAAAACATAACAGAAGAAATCACTGAACAGTGGAATGGCTATTTAGAATAGACTTAAGTCAGCTGGACTTCCAGAAACCACCTTTGAATTTGCTGAACAATTATCAGATACACATTTTGCTGTGTCAGTCTTGGCCTTGACATATGACACCAGCGTGGATGAGAAGGGCTGGAAAATACCAGTCCTGATGCTACTTATAAACCTAATGTGAGACCCTCAGCTGGTATAAATCAGCACACCTCCAAAGATAGACAAGCCAATTTACGCTAGCTTAGGACCTGGTCCACTACTTTCTTGGCACAGAATGGAGAATTTAGTATTCACATTCATTCAGTTCTGGACTCATTTCAACAGTCATTAGGCACATTTCTTGACACTTTTGTGTAAGCCTGAATTACCTGTTGGCTGGTGCTTAATAGTGCAAACCAGTATCCTGCTGGTTGCACCCCCTATTCCTACAGCATGTACCCACCTGCTTCTTCTGTTCCCAGTTCTCTGAGGAAGCAATGTCTAGTTTGGTCGTCTTAGAGAACATGCTGCAGTCAGTTATAACTGAAAGCCAACAGAGAGACGTAACAGTGTTAAATTAGGAATTAAGTTAAGTTTAATGGAAACCTCAGATAACACACAAGGATGGAGAATCTCACAGACTGATCAAAGCCTAAACTATGTATGGGGCCAAATCCTGATCTCAATTTCAACCCTGACAATCTGGAGTAACTCCATTAAAGTCAATGCCCCGTGTTGTCTCTCTCTCTCTGTCTGTCTGTCATACACATACAGAGTAAAACTCTCTTTCTATGTGTAAGTTGCTCTGAGGGAATGTGTGACATCCTCCCATTTCACATCCTAATTTAAGTCCGATGTAATTCTACTGAGGAGGGCAAGGGGAGGGCCTGGGTACCAGGAATCAGTCTGAGGGATCAGTGCAACTGGGGTTTTTTATAGTTAGGTTCAACAATCCAGGTTGTTTGTAGAACGATTTGGAATAGAAGCCTAGTCTGTAAGCATGAAACAGCCTCCAGCATGGCACCCAATTGCTCTCTTTCTTGCCTAGTGAAATTGTGTTGCACACACACTTTTACTTTTGCTTGGTTTTCTGAGGATGAAATTTAACTGAGTGAGCAGAAAATTCCATGATAGTTCTTAGTCCAATCCCTTATCTGCTGAAAAACCTATTACGTGCTTGATCCTGACCAGTGCATGTGGGGGAATGCTGTGCATGTGAGCACAAACTAAAAGATGATGAGAAGGACAGGGAATGCAAGGGAATCTGATCCTGCCTTAATGAAAGCACTGCTGCATAGCCACTGACTTTCTCCTCTTCCTAAGTAGGAGTTACTCAAAGAGGGGAGTATATAATGTTTCATTTGCATGCTGAGAGTCTCTCTTAAGCCTGTTTCTTCTCTCACAGAACTATTTCTCATCCTTTTTTCTCCCTAGAATCAAGAGGAAGGTAGCAGATGCACACAGAGTTTAAGACTTACACCCTCCTGTACTCTCTGCTCCTATTCAAGACAGAGCACAGCAGCCTTGCATGTCCTGGTGCACATCATCCAAGGCCTAAGTGGATGAAAAATTATTACCCCCACTAGCCAAGGACCATTCATCTAACTAACTCCTAATTAAGTGAACAATCATCACACAAGGCAATTTTTCAACTTGAAGCCAGTCGATGCTACTGTTCATGCCACAGCCAGGTGATTGGCAGCTTGGGATTCATTGGATACAGAATGTCACCCTCTTGTGTTGGTCTCTAGTTTTCTCACTCAGCTAGATTAATTAAATAATCAGTCCATGTGGGATGGAAAACTATTTGAAGAAGTCAAAATGCTCCTCTCACTTTTCAAATTTTGTTCTCCTGTTATGATTATTTGTATTGCAGTAGCCCCTATGTATCTAGATATGCAGATATGCTGATCACCTCACAATTTTTCATGGATTTTAACTTCACAATACCCCTATGAGATAGGGAAATATTACCCCCATTTTACAGATGGGAAACTGAGGCACAAAGTAGCTTAAATGATCTGCCCAAAGTCTCACAGAAAGTTGGTAACTGAGCTTGAAATTAAGCCAGGGTCTCTTGAGTCCCAGTGCAGTGCCCTATGCACTGCACCATCCTTTGTACCCCAGCAGCCCCCAACCAATAGCATGGCCCCATTGTGCCAGGTGTTCCACAAATACCTAGTGAGAGACACTCCCTGCCCTGAAAAGCTTACATTGGAATTAGACCAGACAGAGAGAGATGGAGAAAAGGACAGAATTTTCAAGCAGAAAACTGGCAAATGAGGCACACAGAGGTAAAGTGACTTGCCCAGCATGATCTCGGATATCTGTGGGAGAGCTGGAAAATGAATGCACATCTCCTGAGTCCCATAACTCAGTACTTCCTCCAATAACAACCTCTTCCCAGCTTCACTGAAGCAGCAGCAGCTCTGATTACCTGCCAGCGGGTGATATCATACTTGTTTTCATCATTGGCGGGATGGTCTACAGGTGTACAAATTATTCCGTTAGTCTTATTCTTCGCCCCCAGAACTCAAGTAAGATAACATTGTGTGCATTTTACACCATTCTCATTCCAGGGATACTTTAACACCACTCAAGGGAGACTTTAACACCAGTCAAGCACCTGTTACGGGAATATTTCAAAACCTGACCCTCTAAGCCTACAAGATAATTACACCTTGTAATAGACAAGAAAATTCTGCCTCATCATTGGCTAAGGATAGTCATGTGACAAAACATGGTATTTCTATTGTTTACCTTCACAGATGTAAATACTGGGATAAGAAGCAATGTTGCCCAATCAAATCATGTATGCAAATTACTACATTATGATTCTCTGCAGCTGAGTTCGGTGGTGCCTCTCACCTTTGGGCCAATCGGCTATTATATGCAAATCCCTGCTTCCCCATTGGCTCAGAAATGAATAGTTTTTTCTCAGCCTTTAATTTTATTGCAGTTTTTTGGGGGAACTCCATGATTGTATAGTTTCGGAAGTATCTGGTAATCTCTTTGTTATAGCTTCATATGTCTTATGAAACCACCCATGTATATAATGCTACATGCATATGCTTTGTACTGTAGTGATCCTTAGTCACTAGTTACCTGTCAAAACAGGAACCTTTTGATATTTATGTAAACAGAAATATATATATAGCTGCTATTCCTGTTTTAATGGGAAATAAATTAAGGCACCCGAGGCTGTGTGACTTGGGTAAGTCACTTAGCATGCCATTGAAAGTGCTAACACGGAATCCTGTCTCCTATCTTTTGCTTTATTGACTGAAAAACACTTTCAAAGGGTAGGAGCATAGCTCTGCTCATGTTGAGTCATACATATGGAATGTATTTATTCCTCCTGTCAATTCAAAAAGTCAGAGTGTACTGCATTGGATACAAACAACCCATATTTCTAGCTTAGGAAAACATTTTAAAAATGGGTCTAAATTAGCTTCCTGCCATTCCCCACACAGCTCAGCCTGAAGGAGCACCTTAGCAACAACATTTAGCACTTTGCAAACATTTGCTATTAATTACAGGATCTTAGAACAACAACTCACAGCTCCAGACTCGAAGGAAAGAGGCCAAGTGAGGCCTCAAAAGTTAGCCCTATGCTCATAATTTAAAGCAGTACCGTACAAATCCTCCAATGTACATTGCAAATAAGTCTTGATTCTCTATTCTAACAGCTCTGATAACTTTTAAAAGCCCAGCTGCCAAGCATTAAACTGCAGGCTGGAAAGCTAGAGTGTAATTTCGTTGCACAGGAAAGCTAACTAAAAGCCTGTTTACCAGCTCCTCCTTGCACCTCAAAGAAAAGCAGCACAGTTCAATGCTACACAACCAAACTCACTGGACCAACCTCTTTCAGACGTAGTTTAAGGTCTCATACACCCTCACTTGCCAATTGACTCCATTCCCTCCTGCACTAAACCTTGTCCAAATAGTCCTCCAAACTCAGAAAATCCCCAGGCCCCTCAGCTCCTACAACCCAATGCCCAGCTACTTGAGAATACCCCTCAACCCACCCCCCATCTATCCCCTCTTTCAACTTAACCACTCCACAGCTCAAAAACACCCCCTCAACTCTGAAATCTCTCCCACTCAACACTCCCAGACGCAGAATAACCATCACACCATCCCTCCAGGCTCAGAATTCTTCCTCTCCCTACCTTATACCCACTGCCATCAGTTTCAGAGGACCCCTGCCCTGCCCCTTTATACCTTTTTTTAAAACAATGAGCAACAGGTGGTATTGCATCCCAGGGTACAACAACCACAATACACAGCAGTGACAACACTGAGAGGACATAGAACCCCTAATTAAAGTCTGCCCCTGGTGGTGACTATTTTGGGCAAGGCCAGGTACCCATACAGTAGCCCCTGGTGAATCACACTGAGGAAGCTGGTCCGCTGGGGAAGAGTCAAATGAGAGATTTTAGAGGAAGCAGAAGAAATCCATAAGAGACCCAGGGCTCTGGGTATTTGTGCTCATCTCTTTTTAGCAAGTTTCAGCAGGGGAAAGACCCATTGCTGAGTGAATGGGAGCAAATTTTTCCTCTCTATTCCCCTGACAGACACCATGGCTGTTGTCACCCCCAGCAACATCTCCAGGATGAAGTCAGCTGCCCAGTCTTGCTGGTTAATCTACTATGGCTAGAAAGTGTTATTACACAGTTTCCATTGAGCCTGCCTAACGTGCTGGGAGGAGTTGGAGAGAGACTTCTTCCTCAGAGCAGGAAAAGGTTTTGGGTAAGAAACTTCAGGCCTAACAGGTAGGGTGACCATATGTCCCATTTTGGCTGGGAAAGTCCATTTTTTAAGCCCTGTCCCTGCCATCCGGACATTTTTTTTTCCCATTTGCTCTGGGCAGCTTGATCAATTGGCAAGAGCAAACGGGACAAATGCCCACTTTTGTCAAAAAAGTGGGGTGCGGTGTGGAGGAACGTGGGGGGAGGCAAGCAGAGATGCCAGCCCCCTGCAACAGGAGAGACAGAGCTGGAGAGGGAAGGCACTGGCAGCGTTTCAGCATGGGGGTCGAGGGTCGGCAGGGTTTCAGCAACCTGCCAGCAGCCTCCTGAGGGGCCCCTGGCAGGGTTCCAGACATGGGCAACAGCCTCACGGGGGTGGGGAGTACATCTCGGGTGAGTGGCTGGGAGTGTCCTGTTTTCTCTTTGGGAAATATGGTCACCCTACTAACAGGCAACTTGGGAATGTTGCAGAAACACTAAAGGACATCAGGTTAATGGTAGTGAGGAGACCCAGGGTGACATCCCGACCCCAATGACAACAGTGGGAAACTCAATGAGACACTGGAAGGGAGTTTTAAAACTCTTCTGTAATGAGAAGCCCCCTCTGTGGGTTTTGCAGTGTCCCAGAATCACGTTTCCTTGTGTTCCCCTATCTGTGTGGTATACCCATCTGCTGTATTGTAAGATTGGCACCTCTAGTTAACACTAATACATAATAAAGTGGACATAACTCCCATTGATTTCAGTTGGTTTTGCTCTTGATTCCAGAAGGCTAAATTGAGTACATCTAACACCTCACATACAAAAGTATATCCACTAATCTTGGGGACAAGGGCCCTGCCAAGCTGCTGTGTCCCCTACATCTGCTGAGACCCATATCTCCTAGAGCAAACGGCCATGTGGGACCGCTGTGCCTCCCAGCCCTGTACAAGGAGTGGATGTAGGCAGGGCCATAATGGATGAGATCAGTAAAGGTTGGGACTATTAAGAGAGTGGACCCTAATTTTTTACTGTGTATAAAGCCACAGATTCACTTAATCCATCTTGTCCCTGGAGGCTGATACTGGACTGGGTGAACAGGTTCAGATAAGGTAAAGACAAAACTAAATTTTTGTGTGAAATTGCAGCTGAACCAAAACTATGGGAAGGTTGTGCCCCTGCACTTCATCATTTTGGCCTGATCTACACTTAAAAGTTAGTTCAATATTGTTATATCGGCCCTGGGATGTGAAAAATTCACATCCCTGACTGATGTAGCTATGCCAACCTAACCCCCAGTGTAGACACAGCTCTGTCAATGAAAGAATGCTTCTGTCAACCCACCTACTGTTGTTTGGGAAAATGGTGTTCCTAATCTGATGGAAAAACCCCTTCTGTTGCTGTAGGTTGCATCTAGACTATAGGTTTATGTCATCATAGCTATGGTGAAGTAGCTATGCTACTATAGTCTCTTTAGTGTAGACATACCCTTTGACTAGAAGCAAAAATATCTATGGGCAATGGGTCTGAACCAAACTCCCATATTTGAGCTCGATCTTTAGTACCAATATACATTATCACGAAAGGCAGATCTTATAGTATTTCTGACCCTGCTGGAACTAGAAAATCTTGGAAATCTTGTTCCCCTGAGACTTCCAGATCTCTAGCGAAGGACAAACACAGAGAGGAGGTTTCAACCACAACCTTTATTACTTTTCAATATATTTGTTCAATATGTAATGTAATTGTTTTTTCAAAAACAATGCGGGGTTTTTTTAAAAAAAAAAGATTTTTCCACCCGATATTGCAAAAATGTTACATCTATCATAGGATGGAGATATCCTGCAGATGAAAGTGATTTGGTTGTCTGACATTCCCTAGATGATGCTGATAAGTAATTCAGCCTTAATCCTTATGACAGACAGATTTCAATCTGGCTTTTTTAAAGCCAGGATTATAATCAATGGCATCAATAAATGCATTGTGCACAAACACAGTATTATTGAAGTAAGGGTGAGATGAATCACCAATTACAAAATCAAAATATCCAACTAGAAATGTAAAAAGGGCCAAATTTTAGCCTTCACTTCAGATCCAATGACAATCCGTTTATTTGTAACTACACTGTACAAATCATATATGATTGCCTTAGCCTTTGGAGATGTGCCTGTATTTATTTCCACTTACTGACTTTTCTGGGCAATAACAACAACCTTTTTATGCAACAGTTTGTGATTTACAGAGGACTGCTTCCTCCACTAGTGTTCTTCTATCTTCTGAGTTTGCAAAAGAAGACTCTCCCCCACAACAAAAAACCAATACAAAATGGCCAAATTCATCCTTAGTTTGACTCCACTGGAGTGAAGTTCTATCTATCTATTTTATAGGTTCCCCATTGCTGTAGTGCCTGATACTCCTGGGGGAATTCTTTGCCAAAAAATTAAAAATTCTGTGCAAAATATTTTTAAATTCTGCATATTTTATTTGTCAAAATAACATAATATAATCATTCCGGTTTCAATTATTTTGGTAATTTATTTCAAAATATCTGTCAGCAAGTATGTCTGCAACCATACAGACCAAAAAAAGATTCTGTTTTGGTTTTTTGACAAATAGATTCCTTATGAGGCTTATTAATACAGAATTTTGAGTAATTCATTTAAATTACAATACAGAAGTGTATTTCCTGCACCTGTCAGAAGCAGTGCAAAGGCCTGGGGGAGTCAGGAGTAACAGAGGAACTAAGGGAGAGGGAAGGAGCCTGGGGGGAACTTGGAAGGTTGTTAGGTGTGAGTGGGAGAAGTATGGAACAGGTTTTTTTGGGGGGTGAGACTGTTAGGGAATTGGGGAGCCTCCCCCAAGCAGACCCTGGCTGACCCCAAGCCTCTCCCATTCAGTCAGGCACATCTGCCCCTGTCCCCACACCCCCTTTCAGTATGGGTCTCTGCAGTCTCCTCCCCCATCCCCAGGTGTTCCTGCAGGACCTCCCATCCCCATCTGGCCTTGCACCCCCACTCCCATTGAGCCCCTGGCTCAAACACTGTTACCCCAGTAGCTCCTGAGCCTTCCCCCCAGTCTATCCCCCCCACTAGCCATGCTGAACCCCAGTCTGTGTCCCTCTACCCCGCCAAGCAGCCCTGTGTGCCCCACTCCATCCGAACCTGGCTCCATAGGCTGGGAGCTATGATGATCTTCTTCTCCTGGGGGAATTCTGAGCGCACACACTTTTTTTTTACCCATGGTTCTGCCTTTTCCCCACCAGAGACTGCTGTGGTGCTAGAACAGCCAGCTGTGTTCATGCTGCTGGCTGTTCTGGTGCCACAGTAGCCTTTCGTGGGCAAAAGGCAGAACTGCAGCACTACCTGAGCAGAATGTATTTTCTGCGGGGAAAAAATTCTGCAGGACACATGAATTTTGTGCATCCACAGTGGCACAGAATTCCTCCAGGAGTAGTCTGAGCAGCTCCCAAATATTTCACACACACAAACAGTAACAATATCTCTTTTCTCCTTTTCCCTCTAAACCTGTAGGAGAATTTGCTGGATTAGTTTATAATTTTGTTTGTGTTTATGTGAGAGGGAGAGAGAAGTCAAAGGAATGAGTTTTACATTTACTGTTGAATATGGGGAGGCTGATGGTCATTGTTATCTCTTGAGAAAGTGAATTCTGTAGACTAGATCTAGCTCCTGGTGTCCCGCAATCACAAGTCTCCCCTGTTGGTTGATTACTTTATTGTGTCCATGGAACATAGTTGCTGTGCTCGCAGATGATCACTTGATCACCTGTTCTGTTCATTCCCTCTGAAGCATCTGGCATTGGCCACTGTTGGAAGACGTGATACTGGGCTAGATGGACCTTTGGTCTGACCCAGTATGGCTGTTCTTATATTCTTAAGGACACTCAAGTTTCTCAGACACCCATGGCCAATCCCGTGGAAGGCGTTGAATATCTGACATACATCTTGGACTTTATTATGTAGTCAGGTGAGGGTAGGGCACTGGTGTAATATGTTCTTGAAAACCTGTGCTGGGTGTTGCTAAACAGTCAGACTGCTACATTTTGTGTAGCTTTTTTTTCTGCATATATGATATTGCAAAATGTAATGTTCAAAAATCATGAGTTAAGTGCCCCAAAAAATTAAAAAATTGGCTTAAAAATCATGAGATTTAGAAATAAAAAGTAATTTGGGATCTTTTTCTTTCCTTTTGGTTTCTGAGCCTTTTTAGAGTGCACTTGATTCATGTTTTCAAATTTCTCTCTGAAATCATGTCGACTAGAAACTTACTTTTATTTTAAATAAAAGCTGAGAGTCTCACATAGTCACATGTCTTCAGGAGCAGAGGATTTAAGAAAAATACCAAATATTGGAAGACTCACGATAAATCATGAGAATTCGTAACACTGGATAATGAGTTACACCAAAAATTAAATTGGCCTAATACAATTTCTTGAAATTAGAACTTTGCAAACCTTTGGTGTTGCTCATTTGCAAATCTTGCAGCAAACCTGCATTGAGTCTCCAAGTTCAGTTTCCTTCCTTCCTTTCTTCCCTAAGCAATACTCCCTTTAATCACCCCAGGCAGAGAAGACCCAACATTCTAAGTTGAAATAAAATAACTATTTCACTATTCAAATACCCTTATATTATCTGAGAGCTATCACCAGCAGCAAATACTATCAATTCTTAGAATACATTTACTGTGCTATTTTAATTTATTATTTGTACTACCATGGAGCCTACGAGGCCCAGGCATGGACCAGGACACCATTGTGCTGGGTGATGTACAAACACAGAACAAAACAGTGATCCCTTGTCCCAGAGAACTTACAATCATATGAGTTTTCCTCAGACTATTTACAGCTGATGTGGTATTGAACATAGGAACATAGGACGGGGAGGGACCTCCTGGATCATTGAGTCCATTTCTGCTATTGCAAGCAACCCTGCCATGAGATAATCCTGTTGCAAGATAATGAGCTTGATAACAGTGGTAACTTCTCTGAGAAATAATCAGCTAAGTAATATTCAAGGGGAATGTAAACATTGTTACCCAATTATGTTTTTAAAATTCTGTACCCCTTATCTTCCAGTGTCTTTCTGCAACTACCTGAAGATCTCTCTGTCTTCTTCCTCTTGAAGTAATGCTTCCTTTATAGAAATGGGAGAGTACTAATGATCCATATAAATGTTTTCTTTGTTGCTTCTTTGTCACGAGCAATTTGCCCTGGCTGTCTTACAACTATCCCTTAAGCAACAACTTTCTATTATTCAGAATTAGAAGAGTCTTCAGGGTTTCTCTGTTAAAATACTCCAGACATGGTGATGGGTCATAGAGAGAAGAAAGAGCAAGCACAAAGGAGATAGTACTGCATCTCCCTATGTTACCTATTGGCATATTTTCCGCAAAGATTTCTGGTGCAGCCCCTCCCCCATTAGTATTTATCTTGAGGTTTTTGTGGTTTTTTATGCCAAGTATGGAAGGAAGAAAGGATATACTCTGCTCTGTGGGCTTCTATTTCCTGATTAGCATCACACATCTGGATTTACTGACTCTATACTTTTCACTATTACATCATGTAAGCTCAGGCCCAGAGCTGTACAACACTTTTGTAATATACTCACATCAGATTAAATGTACCTGGTTTATTTACTGACTCTGAAAATCTGACCAGATTCATTCAAAGGTTCATGAGGCTGAGTTTTGGAGGTTCCCACACCTCCCCTTGTGTTTCCAAGCACCAACAGATCCCAGAAATCCCCTTATCTTGAAAGTTTCCTGGTTGGGATTCTCAATGATCATTAACCCCCTTCAGCTCTGTTGTCTTCAGGGTGGTCTCTTCTTGCCCTTCTGGTCATCTTCAGTGGGATGAAAGTTTTGCCCTTGGTTTCCCAGTGGAGACTGCCAATGATGACCATTAGTGCCAAGATTTTTGGGATGTGGACACTAAGCCCAGTGAAGAATATCATAGCCCATTGCCCTGTCACTGTGCCTCACAGAGAACTTTCAGTGTCTGCAGAGCTTCTTCTGTCACATGGCTCAAACCTTCTCAGTCTTTGAGCAGTGGCACTTCCTTCTGTAACCCCATGTCAAGCTCTTGGAGTGTTTCCAGAGATGTTAGCTAACCTAACGCAAAACCTCAATCTACATTAAGCATCAGCATCTGTTGCTTTGGTATAAATTCAACTAGGATCAATGTTGCTGATGAGAGTAAAACCGGGAGGGGTAGCAGGAGGTCTGATGCAAACTGGGAAGTGATCTGGTGATGTTACAGCAGTGGGAGTGGACATATAGTCCGACTAGTAGAGAAAGGAAACAAACAGCTCAGATCCACAACCAAAGTGGGATATAATCAAGCAGCATGTTCTCATTGCACTAAGCGCAGTTGACCTTGTCTTCTTAATACTGTCCTAATGTTATATTTTCCTTGATGTAAGCAAGCACTATAATTGCTGAACAAAGGGTGAGGGAAGCTGGTAGATGTTCACAAGAGGGTCTTGCTCCTGAGAAGTTTGCAAACAGCTGCTATATCCCATTTAAACTGCATTGTGGGGTTTTGGAGGCAAACTGGAGTTAGCACCATTATTCTGATGGAAAGGGCCAGTGTTTATTTTAAAATGTTCATAGCATAGAAAAGGTTAAATATCACCCCTCTGTACAAATGTGCTGAGGAGATGTGGGGCTATGGGTAGGTAAACCAGCATGAAACAACTATCTACTACTGGGTCTAAATACTACTGATTACAATGTGTTTTTTGTTTTCTTTGTGAAAGTTTATTCCACTTCAAACTGAACAGCAGAGTCAGTGAATGACTCATGTAAATGCTCTGTGGCAAGATGTACGATATGTCTTTAAGCCTTCAACTGTCAAAAGTTCTACTGTTTTATTAATAAAGCGATTTAACAAATACTGTAGAACTCAGTGGCAGTACAGTCCCTAAGCAAGGTCAGCTTCCCAAGTTTTGTTATCAGGCCAGTAGGCACATCCCATTACCCAGAAAGGATCAAATGTCCCTGTCAACGTGATTCAGAGCATCATAATGTTTCATGGCTCAATCTGCAGCCTACAGTTAGCTCTGAGTCATCCACTTTGTCTTTTGGGGGAAAAAAAAAACAGGGGAAAAACACAACTACCTTATATTAAAATACACCAAGATGGACTTGGCAAGAAAAGTTAACCATCCAAGACAAACTAATAAAAAGCAATTAGTGCTAAGTGAAAATGCTAAGTAGAACACAATTTCTTTTCCTTTAAAAAAATAACTGAATGTATGTGTGCTTTTGAATGGCATTACATTTATGGCAATGCCAAGCTCTAGCTGATAAAGTGGTTCACTGGTAGGTGAAGGTTTCAGGTAAATGAAGCAGATTGCATGACTCTCTGTTTATGATATGTAGCAGAGACCAGGGAAGGAAGGGGTGTTTCTAACCTTCAGGGGAAGATTAGGGTTTTGTGGGGCCCCTGGGCCAGAGGAAGCGGTTGTCTTCCCCCCCCCCACCTCTTGGCACTCCAACTGGGGAAATGGGGTCAGGGCACAGGGGCTTACCCTTTTCCGCCTGCCCAATGCTCCAGCCGGGGAGTGGGGGCAGGATGCAGGGGCTTTCCCTGCTCTGCCTGCCTGCTCCCCAAACCTCCTCCCCATCTAGAGTGCTGGGCAGGCAGGTGGAGTGAGGCAAATCCCCATCCCTAACCCCGCTCCCCGGTTGGTGTGCCGGGTAGGTGGAGCGGGGCAAGCCCGCATGCCCAGACCCCTCTCCCTGGCTGGAGCGCTGGGCAGGTGGAGCGGGTCAGGGTGCGAGGGCACCCGTTTTTCCAGGGCACCCCAATTGGTCAGGGCCCCTGGCATGGGCCCCAGTTGCCCAATGGCATCCGCCTCTGCTCACCTTGTGGAGAGCTAACACAAGAAGAATCATTCAGAAGTTTCCCAAGGCCTACTGACTCGCTAATAACTCTTATCCACTTTACCACCACCTAGGAACTAAGGATGTTGTGCATGTGAACCCAGCATGACGAGGGCATCAGATTTCCCAGCTCACTGGCAGTTTCACTGGAAAATTTCTGACCAGCTCTAGTGTCAACAAGTTTCCTGGGCTAATTGTGCATTGTATGAAGAATGTAAATTGAATATTGCAAAGTGTATATTTAATTTTGATTAAAGATGTCTTCCTGACAGCCGTAGGGGCAGACATCCGTTGTTTAGCCGCAGAACAGCACAGAGATTGGTATGTGGTAGTGTATTTCCGACTTTCCCACCAGTGCCCTCACCTCTAGGAATAAGTGGGGTTTCTTCCCTCTCCATCCACATTCAGTTCTTTAATTTTTAATTAAATGCAAAACTGGTACTAGTTTGGGGGATGTTTTGATTCAGAGCATCAGGTGTAAAAACAGTAGTATTCATTTTGACATTCAACCCCTAAAATGTCACTAAAAGGGTACCGCAGTAGTTTTCCTTTGCTTCTTTTTATGTATAGTTAACAGTGGCCAGGCCCTCAATAACTTTTGCCAAGGCTGTGAAACTAGCCCTGAAATAGCTTAACATTCTGAATATCTTTAAGAAGAAAGATCAGTCTTAAAAAAGATACAAAGTTTGCAACTCTGCGTGTGTCAAAATGCTCGGTCCAGAAATTTATTGAGTCACTAGAGGTTTTTATTTTCTATGGCTTGAAACAGAGAAGAATAAGCTAGGATAGGGCAAGGCAAATCATTTATTCCAGTTATCCTGACAGCCAAAATGTTACTCAAAACCTAATGAAGTACTAAAACTATTCTGTTTGACGGGCATTGGAAAAACAGGACCAATTGCTTAAAACAATAGGGATAACAAACAGTGTTCATCAGTTTACATTCTTGCCCCAATCAGCTTCTCAAGAAAAAACACCTGTTCTCATAGTTTGGTTTAGTTTTGCTTTTTTACAAATACTCTCTGAGAGAATCAGAGCAATTAGCACTTTGGATGGTTCCTACAATGTTCTCTCTCTAAAATGTAGTGGTTTGCTCCAGCTGCATTCTTGTGTTGTGACCTTCAAGTATTCCAGAATTTGATTGGCTGTCCAGTCTATTAAATCTCAAAGCTTAAAGAAAGTGTTACTTCTAAATATTCTTTCCAAAGGCCAGCTCCCATGGGAAGACAGTGGGAGCAGGACTGGGACCCAAGTATAGAATACACTGTAAAAGCAACAGTACAGAACTGCATATAGCAAAATATCTAAACTCGTTCTTTGGAGACCACCTGTAACAAGAGTTCAACTAGGAGAAAAACTTCCTTGTGACAGCAAAGCAGCATGTCTTCATGAAATAGTGCTGTCAAATTTTAGGAGAACTGGTGACATTGGTAATTCACTAGTGAGCACTTTTCACTCCTCAATCCTGCAATGATTCCTATTTGGGTGCAGCCCTCTTAAATTCAGTAGGTGTCCATGCACAACCAGAGGTTCACCTATGCAGAGCACATTGTATGTTTGGGGCCTGAGACAGTACTGAACCAGCGGCCTAATATGGAGTTAAGGATGTCACTATGTATAGAGCACAGGAACCATGGGTTGGCATAATAATAAAATAATCCAGTAACTCCTCACTTAACCTTGTTCTGGTTAACGTTGTTTCTTTGTTACGTTGCTGACCTATTAGGGAACATGCTCATTTAAAGTTGCGCAATGCTCCCTTATAACATCGTTTGGCAACTGCCTGCTTTGTCCATGGCTTCCAGGATTCTCTGGAAGAGCAGCCACTCCTCGCGGGATAAGAACTGAGGATACCAATAGCTCCCCCCCACTCAAATCAGCTGCCCTAAATTCCCTGTAAGGTATGTGGCTCAGCAGCTGCCCAGTAGCAGTTCAGGTGTCCCTCCCCCCCTGCTGTGCTGCTCCAGTCCTGCCGTCGGCCTTGGAGCTGCTCCCGGGAGCCTCTTGCTTGCTGGGGGACAGGTTCTGATATCAGGATGTAGGGTCACCAGAAGTCCCAATTTTATAGGGACAGTCCCCATATTTAGGGATTTGTTTTATATAGGTGCCTATTACCCCCCACCCCGTACCGATTTTTCACCCTTGCTATCTTGTCGCCCTATCAGGATGTCCCCCTCTTCCTGTCCCCCCCACACACACACACTCCAGAAGAGGGGTGGAGAGCTGGACTTTCTGTCTGAATTGTCTGATCTGCTTAAAAGGCAATGTACTTGAACTGGGGTCAGCATACTTAAAGGGGCAATGCACCTCTCTCGCTCTCTCTCTCACTCATGCACCCCAGCACTTTGGAAAGTCAGCTCCTGTGCAGCCGCGCATGTGCTGTCAGGAGGAGGGAGTGGTGTGCTCCAGCTGGATAGCATGGGCTCATCATCATGTTCAGTTTTTGCAGGGAAGTGTTTGCAGCTACTGCCCTGCATCTATTGTGTTTACAAGGCAGCATGGACTGAGGCAGGAAGGAGGAGAGTATGAGGCTACATTAACAACAGCGTATTAACCCTTGAGGGCTCAGTTGAGTGTTAGTTCATCATTTAGCAGCAAGGCATTCCCTGAGAAATATCCCATGCTCTTACTCCACCACCGCAACCAAACTTTACAATCATTTATTGCTATGTACAATATTATACAGCTATGTATATAATGTCTTTTGTCTGGTGAAAAAAAAATTCCCTGGAACCTAACCCCCCCTATTTACATTAATTCTTATGGGGAAATTGAGTAAGCTTAACATCGTTTTGCATAAAGTCACATTTTTCAGGAACATAACTACAATGTTAAGTGTGGAGTTACTGTAATAACTCTTATATGGTGCTTTTCATTAGTGGATTTCAAACTGCTTTACAAAGGTCATCAATATCAGACTCCTCATTTTATAGCTGAATGAGGGGAAAATATAATGAAAAACAATCTGACCCTGAGAATTATTGGGATGTAGATTAGTTGGTGAAGAATATTGCTTGGGACACTTAAAACTAGACCAGACAAAGGAATCTTGTATGGGCAGAGAGATACACTGGATGTCCATGGAGGGGGTTTCTGTCTCTAATTTTTATAATTAATGAATTAAGCCTCTCACAACCTCTTTGAGACAGGGGTGTAATATTCTTCCTATTCTAAAAATAAAGAAACTAAGTCACAGAACAGGACTTGCCTACATTCACAGTAAAATAGTGACCTCCCCAGGAAAAGAACAAGACCCTTTTGCCTGCTCTAACTGCTAGACAATGCTTACTCTCTTTAGAGAGAGAGAGAGAAAGGACTAAAGTAGCTAAAAACCAGTTTAAGTGGATGACAGCCAAAGGGAAAGAATAAAGTTTAGATAAAGTTAAATAGAAGAAATCTGGATCAATAGGCTCCAGGAAAATAAAACTAACGCAATCTCCCTAGGAAGAAAAGACAAAGAGGTTTTATAGATTTAAGCATAATAGGAAGGGACTGAGTTATGTTTGCTCTTCTGGGAGATAAATAATAATAATAATATTTCAGAATCCCTGGATACCAATGACAGAATGCCAGAGGAAAACTGAGTCTTGAAAACTTTAGAGCAATCTGCTGACACCTTAGCAAAACACAATAGCAAATTTGCATTCTCATTAAACAAAGTATAATGGCCCTAATAACATACATTTCAGATCATAAAATGATTGAAGAGGAAAAATTCTGCAAATGCCTTTCTGTGGAATGACACATTAAGAGGTGCTCAGGACAGAACCAAAAGTGATATGATGAAATGTAATCAGAGATGGGCTGAACTGCTCAGTTTACATCCGAGTCTGTCCTTCGCCAGTTTGAGGATGTTCCGTTCTGAGATTGGGTTCTGGCCCATCACTACATTTTATTCTGGCTCATGTAAATATCCACCATTTAAATAACTGATTTATCCTCTCCTTAATCCTAGGTAAATGAAGTGAACTGTGTCACCACTTGAAACAACTCATTCAAACATAGCTACTGAGAGTTGGGAATCTAGATTATAAGAAACTTCCAACTGGGACTGGTTGATTCAAGAAAACTCTTTAACAGTTGGAAAAGTTTTCTGGTGTTAACTTCAGAATTTCAAGAGGGTGATTGCCTAAGAAATATTTGATGCCATGATCTGAAGCTACTGCAAAGTGTTATGAAAATGGAGATTTAATTATATGCTCAGCTATACCCTTGCAAGTGCATGTACTGGACAGTTCTGCTCACAGTGAGTAAAGACTCATGAGTATAATAAGTGTTACTTCAGGTAAAGTCATTTGCTGCAGTATCATATTGTAAACTCATCTAATTTACCTACTGCTTTTCCAAGGACAAAAATTAAACTGCAACCATGGTAGTATTAGTTGGCAGTCCCACAGCAGTACAATAATTAAAGCCAACATAAGTATACTCCAAACAAATTCAGTTCCCCTAAATAAGCACCATTATATAGGCATTTTGGATTGGTCACTTTTTCTGGGCTTGGGCTAAAGAATCTGAAATACCTATATGAACTTGGCTCTAGGTACAGAAGAGATAAAAGCCTGATTATCTTGTGAGGCAGGGTTAACATTTATCTTAACCTATTATCACCCCAGAGCATATCCACTCATATCTTCTTCTTTGGAACAGTGGGACCAATTCAGATATTTCTTGGGCAAACTCCAGTGCCTCCCCAGCACAGTTCTGGTCCCTGCTCATCTGCCTCCACTTTGTCCCACAAGGGACCACAAGTCTTCCTTGGCTGGGGAGTCTCACAAGTCTCTCCACACAACATGAGCTGGTGCCACCAGGAATCAAGTTCTTAGCTGACTCCCCTGTGCTCCACCACATAGGAGCAGGCTCCACAAAGGTTTAAGATGGGACCACTGCTTAAAAGTTGTTGGGCCATGACCCTCAATCACCTCTGCTACCTATAGAACTTTGAGCAAGTGCAAAAACCTAGGAGGAGATGGCATCCCCCCCGCCAACACCCTCAACAGGCACCGCTGCTTAAGATTCGAATTTACACCAACCACAGCAATCCAGGCAAAATTCTTTTCCTAAGTCAACACAATTGGTCTTGACTAATATTATGCTACCTGTCTCTATACATGTGGATTTCCCATTGAGATCATGGATTGCCACTGATTCATGCATGTTGGAAGACATAACATTAGAGCTGAGAACATCCACCATGCAGAACTTAGAGGAGAATTTTGCCATTGGTTTACAAAAGTGAATTCACATTTTTATGCTGTCTGTACATCCAGCTCATCCTCTTTGAGGGCTCTAGAGTTCCAGTGGCATTTCTTTCTGTTTACAAATGTTTCTGAAATGCAAACAAATGACAGAGCACAACAGACACATTCCATGATATGTATAAGGCACTGTGGTCTGTAAGACAGAGCAGAGTGTTGGAGACAGGAACTCCTGAGTTCTAGTTTCTGTTCTATAGCTGGGCTTGTGTGACTTTGAGCAAGATTTTGAAAATCTCCGAGTTTTTCCTCCAAATGTAAAATGAGGATAATACAATTAAACTCCCAGGGGTTCTATGACTGTTGACATTAAAGAAATGGTACCACCTTATACCAGCAGATAGTCTGGCCTGATGACTGTACAGCACTTTGAGCATGTAAAGTTCTAAGTGTTATTTTGTATCACCAATATTATTACTACACCTAAGACTATCATGGACATTTCAGGGTATGCAACCATCACAAAAAGCATGATCTATCCAAAACATCTAGGTTCTAGACAATACTTGCTAGACTCTTCTCTTGAACCAGGGAGATAATAAGATTCGTCATGGTGGAAGTCAGATACTACTACGATAAGAAAATAATTAAATGCCTGAATAAATAGCCATGTTTCAAGGTCCATCTAATCTGTCAGCTTGCCTCTAGCGATAGCCAATACTTGATGCCTCCAAGGAAGATGTAAACAATAATTTTTAATATACTTAGAAAATGCATACCACAGTTTTTTGTAGAGGATGGGCATTAGTTGTGTATAACCCTTTAAAAAGTGTAGGCCTTTTTTAATGAATTGGCCTTTAATCTATAAAATACTTCATTGAAAAAAACTAACCTTCCCTTTTGTTTTGGGCTAGAGTTTCTGCATACCAAGTAGCTGCAAAAAAAAAAAAAAAAAAAAAAAAAAAAGAAGAAGAAGAATTGGAACAGTGATTAGGAATAAAGGAAATTTAAACCAAAAATAGATTATATCTGTTTCACAATGAAACCCAACCCAGTATCACAAAACCATACAATGTTGCTGCTACTTTAATTTTGGTGACTACAGCTTTGATGTAACTTTCAAATGCCATTATCCTCAGTTCTTCTCTTGTCCCTTCCTGCCCCTCCCCGCCCCCCCCCAGTCTGGAGGATTTTGGCTTTTTGTGTGTGTGTGTTTAGTTTGGGGGTATTATTTATTCTTAACATTATCAGGGAAAGTTCTAGTAGTTCAAAGCTGTAGGGAGCATTTGCTACACAGAGGCAGTCTATCTCAATGAGATATTACAATATGAGATACACATGGGCCACTGCTGAACATAGAATTGGCTTTGTTACCCTCATCTAAAACCTAGCCAGTTCAGTTCATTTCAGCAATGACAGCAAAATGACTTCAGAACTGTTTTCCTCTTTAATGATGGATGGGACTGGGAGTGAGGCCAGGGCTCTCTACAAGAGACATCCACAGACTTACTTTGAAAAAAATAGTCAACTGTTACTCATGCTTTTTCATTCCAGAGCCTTGAAAAGTGTTTTTCATAGTAATCTTAGAAATCATAGAAATCTTAAGCAAAGTATGGTTTGTTAACAAGCATGCCATTTTGGAAGAGGTAACTGCTTAAAGCTTACTGAAAATTTACAAGAAAATGTGTCTGTGAACATCTGTAAGCAGAGGTGCCTCTAGATGTACTAATAAACTATACAAATAATTTTGTGGACATCTCAACCCCCAAAATCAATAGACTAGATTCCCATTTATTTCCCTTCCTTTGGTTGCCACTGTCTATTGTCAGAGTCCAATGTACTCACTATTTCATGGGCAGGGAATTTTCCATAGAATCCACTTCTGGCCACACAATTTTAGATTTAATCGATAAAGGTGAGTTTTACCTTTATAGTTTCAAGAAGAACATCCAAACATGAACCAAACGCAAACTGAAGTAGTACTGAATGCCTGAGTTTGCAGATCTCTCAGCATCATTGGTTTAGGCTGAGTTAAATGCCTTATTCATCTCAAATGGTAACTTAGAAGCCTAATGATGATGATTTAAATACACCCTCAACTTTTTCCACTGCTCATCTTTTCAGCAGAGATTCCATATAATATACTTATCCCACAATCCAAAACTCCCTGCCCCCAAACCTTCTGAGGTTCCAACACCCAGTTGTCTCTTACCCAAATGTGAAAAATCACCAACTTCCTTTCCTGGCAACCTCTACTATATGGTTGTGTGTTAAATGATTCTGCAGCACATTAAAAACTGGAAAACATGGGGACAGCATGAAGCAAATTACATAACACCAGACTAACCTAGAAAAAGAATACTGAACTGATTTTAATATGAATTTTCATGTTAATGCAGTAAAGGTCTTCAGTTTTAAACTTAACTGAAGCGGTCACCAAATCTCTATTTTTGTTGCACTGGAGAGCCAAAGAGACCAAAGATCTTAGATTGATTCAGAATATATGGAGATTTATCTAGTGCTCCTTCCCATGGCTTCTCCCTCTTTCCCATTCCCAGATGTCAGACCACAACAGGGCATTTGTCCCAGCCAGGTACAACTTGTCTTCTCCCACCACCTGCACTTCTGGGGGTGGAGTCCCAGCACACACTCTTCTGTGTATACAGCCTCCACTCTGGGGATTGGTTCACAGTGCACCAGAGTCTTCTGACTGGGCATCATCTTGTAGTGGAATTCTTTCCAGAGCCATGTGAATGCCTGAAATGAGGAACCCTAGCCAATTGCCTATTCAGTTTCTAAATATGACAAAAGGCAATTGGATTTCCTTAACACAAAACCAAATCATTTTAAGTTTGAACATTCTCAACAATAACATTTCCATAGCATTTGGTTATTTTAAATGGTTTATCTAATGACAGAAAATGTATATCAGTGACAGCTATCTCATCAGGTGGTGGGCAAATGCCATAGAATAAAAAGCATAATAATAATGTATTCACTGGAACAAATTTGGGTGACTCAAGGTCATTAGTAATGGGTTAGTGAGCCTTTGACTTCTGGATCATTGCTAGGAATCGGGCACTTAACAATAATGACTAGTGATGGAGCAACCATCACATGGTCCAAAATGCCCATCCAACCTTCTGGACAGGCCAAGGCATTTATCCTACGGCCCACTTGCTAGTTACTCCAGTACATAACATGCAGCACCCCGATACTATGACCTGTCACTTTTCTTTCTGGCAGCACCATCTCTTCTCATTAGTCAATCACAAGCCCCAGAGTTCTCTTTCTGGAGCAGAAAGAAAAAAAAAGGGGGGGGGGAGACTTTTACCAGAGCTGGCAGTAGGAGCCCACTAACCCATATAGCACATTCCAACCATGACCAATTATCCGTGTATCAGCATTCCCAACATTCAAAAATCACGAGTTAGGCTCAAAAATCATGAGATTGACCTAATCATGGGATTTTAAAAAAACAATAAATGTTGGGTACTTTTTACTTGTCTTTTGGGGTTCGAGGCTATATGGTACACACAGGTCATGTTTCCAGACAACTATGAGGAATAGAGACTTACTTATTTTCATGAAGTCACCTGAGTCCAGAAGCTCTGGTGTGAAGAAAACCATCAAACATTGCAAGAGTCACAAAAAATCAGGAGAGTTGGCAACTCCGATTTATCCTCATAACACTCCTCTCAGATAGGTATTATCCACATTTTACAGGTGGAGAGATGGCGACTTGGCCAAGGCACTAGAGTAAAGAGACAAATTGTCAGGCCATCAAGAGTTAATGGGTTCAGTCCCATGTTCTGGCCACTCTAAGGAAAACCAGCTGTCAGTTTATTATATTCACAGGTCTTAGGAGTGCTGTGGTCCATAACCTTCATAACAAAATTCATTGTGGTTGTGCAGTTCTTTTTTCATTAATTGATTCATTTAGAAATATTTAAGCATCCAGCTATCTTTTGTTGAAGTAAAATGTGAAAAATATATAAGAACACATAAGGAGAAGCTGGATTGGGTGGACAGAATTCCCTCATCACAAGTTAAAGGATTGAAGAATTTAATTTGTGGCCGCATAATATCATAGTAGTCACCAGTAGAAACCATGGCCTTTCCGAATTTAGTGGAGATGATGGAGACAGAACCTAGATCCTTCTTCTCCAAAAGCGCAGGTCCTTATGCAGGAATTAAAATGGAGGGGAGTAGAGGGGGGGAGCAGAGCTCCCTCTAAAAGCAGTGAGGAGCTCCCCCTCCACTCCCAGGCCTGGATAAACAGCTCCCTCTCACCCATCTAGCTTCCCTTTCTATCCCTGGCCTGGGCAAACAGCTCCCCAAACCTCCCTCTCCTTCTTAGCTGGTGCAATGAGAGCTCCCTTGCTTGTGTTAAGCTGCTTGAATACCTGCTCCTAACACTGGAGCTCATGAGGAACCCCATTTGGCTGAGGTCTGTGTAAGGCCTAAGACCTCAGCGGTTCTGATTCCATTCAGTAAAGGACAGTGGTACCCATATATTGGTCAGCACATTACAATTCTATAAGAAGGATATTTAAATCTGAAGCAACAACTTGAATTTGAAATATTTATTTTAAAAAAAACACTCATCTCTTTTCCTGTCTGATATTTAGCACCAGCAGCTAAGTTTGGATTACCTCATTTCAGCACATTCCTATATCCTGCTTGCCAACTTCAGACCAGTGACATAGACAGACTGCAAAAACTGGTAATTAGTCCAAGGAGCATGGCCAGGCCTATTAGCAGAACACTAAGCAGATGCAAGTGTTTTCACTTAACAATGAGAGATAAGGAAATTATGAAACTGCTGCTGCAAATCACTTGTGATGTGGGTGTTCTCTCTGAGCATCAATCACCAAGGTTTGCACCCTTCTCTCTCCAGGCATGAGGAATGGTGTTATACATCCAGTTAGTATACTGAATTATAAAATAATGAAAGGCTAGATTGTAAAGTATATTCTCAAGGAGATTATGAGACTCTCCACTATGAATTACCTGATTTAGGTATGACCTATATTTCCCTCCATCATAACTTCTGGCATTTTTTTTAAATTCAGTTAGATATGTCATCCACAGCATCTGGATGCTTTCCATTATGAAATGCTTTCTACACACAAATGACTAATTTATTCATGCTCAGATACACTGAATACTGTACAAGGCAAACATCTGTTTTAACAGACTACCCCCAAATGTACTGAATCCCATTCTGTTCCACCTTTACTAGAAGTCAGTCTTGGTAAACTATCAATTAGTTTTGGTCACTTGACTGGTCTCTGAAAACAAGTGTTATGGTAACTCACTGTGTTTCTGGAACAGAGTACCATGAGCTTCATCTTTCAAATGTTGTTCTCTCTAGTCAATACTTGAAACCATTCTAGTAACAACCATGTTTAGGTCACAAGTTTAGTTAATATTGTTTCATTGGCTCCTGTGGAGAGGGTCCTATATCCTGAGAACCATGCTATAAACTGCCCTCCCCTGGGTAGTCTATAGTTTGGATCTGAACTTTCCCACTGTTCAGAACTGTTAAGAGCCAAGGCTTTGTAGCACGGTTCTCAAGGGAGAAAATTTCTTATTCACACTGGACAAAGAAACCACAACTAAACATGATTGATTCAACCACCAGGTCAACAGGTACTTTAAGCAACCATTAAGCAACTGATACTGACTGCAGTATCAGTCATTAATGGACAATTCACATTTATTGTTGAGAGACTATCTGATAAGACACTGATATCCAGCTGTGTCCAAGAGCAGCAGATATTCTGTAGAGCAGTGGTTCTCAAAGTCCCTTGGCCTGCGCTGCTTCCCGCAGCCCCCATTGGCCTGGAACGGCAAACTGAGGCCAGTGGGAACAGCGATCAGCCAAACCTGTGGATGCGGCAGGTAAACAAACCGGTCCGGCCCACCAGGGGCTTTCCCTGAACAAGCGGCGGACCGGCTTTGAGAACCACTGCTGTAGAGTATATTTAGTGCAACTGCAACAGCATGCTGTCTTTAGAAAAAAAATTTATTCTAGTTATGCTGTTGTCACAGCCAGGTCACAGATAGCCAGACCTAGCAGTCAGAGCCATAGTCCATCCACAAGACAGAAGCCAAGAGTCTGCTGGGTCAGGACACCAGGAAGTCAGAAACAAGAGATGAACTGGAGACAAAAAACACAAGTCAGGCCAAATCAGGAGCCACAAGTCAGCTGCTCAGAGTCAAGCTGGGTCAGGAAGCCAGTAAATCAAGTCACAGGAGCAGAAGGCACACAGCCCAAGATAGAGTGGAGCCCAGCTGTTTAAACAGTTTCCTCTTCCTGCCTCTGTCTCAAGTAGGGATAGTGGGCCAATCAGATGCTCTGGGACTCTGCCAATTGAATCTCAGTGGTACAGCCTCACACAGTCCCTGGGCTTTTTGGGTCCTAGGTAAGCTATTAGCAGCTACTCCCAATTGGAGTGTTGGAACATGGCTGCTCCCATGACTCCTGCAGGGCTCGGTTTGAAACTTGTGGGTTTTAAACAGCAGTAGGATGTTAAGCTGGGAATTGTCTTTTGGGCAGTTGTACTATTAATGAGCCCTGATATTTCACGTCAGATGAATAAAAATGCATTTATGCTGGAATAGTTTCCAAACTCAATCTGAAATGAAACAGCAATGCTCTGTCATATGTACAGTCTTGGAAAGGTGTAATGCTTTATGACCATAAGGAATCAAGAAATCTGCTTGATTTGTAGGATAGTTTCTATCTCAACCTAATCTACAGCACACCAGTCACTTTGGTATCTGTTATAACCTGTAGAAGAATTTAAAGAGTGGAGGGAGGGAGTGGAAGTGTTCAGGTAGTTCAAGGGTGTGTAAAGGTAAGATGGAATATGGTGAAGCAAAGACAAGTCACACAATATCAAGAAAAATTTCCTAGTGGTGACATTTAGTAAATTGTGGAATAGTCTCCTAAGTGAAATATGGGAAGCCCTAGTTCATAATAATGAACTTGACAAAGAACTAGAAAAGATATTGTAGATGAAAAATATACTTTGGTGGAGGGATGCACTTCATAATTAGCATTCATGTCTAATTCCTTTACTCTGTTAATCTTCAAAACATTTGAGGCAAGCACTTTTGGGATGAAATATTTAGCTATTACATCCCTTTTAAAGTTTTCCTTCTGCTGTTTTGTGCGGAACTGAATCAAGGTTCTTACTTGCTGTGTATTTGGTGTGCTAAGTGTCCTCCTGGATGTTTCCTGTTCTATCTTGTGCTCATTAAACATCCTTGTTCAACAGTGTGATTGCTGAGAAATTGTGAACTCTAGAACTAGAGATCATCAACATCTTCTTGAACATAAAAGGCTGAACATGGGAGAAAATCAGCAGTACTCAAGACTTAATTTTCAACACTGTGATATTCCAAAAGATAGGTTATAGAGCCTATTATGGTCTAGATAATACTTAGTCCTGCCATGAGTGAAGGGGACTGGACTAGATGACCTTTCAAGGTCCCTTCCAGTCCTATGATTCTATGATAGTGCCAAATGTTGAACCTGCTTACAAGTGAGTAAACAGGGGCATTCTGTGGAGGCCTGGAGGAAAGGAATCCTCTCATTTATGCTATGGTGTAGCAGTAGAATTGATCCACAGCTTCTGCTACAGCCTTAGCTTAGAGTTTCAGTAAAACCCCTGGTGTGTTGGTTAGTGGGTCTCTCTCATCAGATCCACCAAATCTGCTTCCTTGTGCGGTGCATGAAATCCCTTCATCACCCCACCCCTCTTCGATGTTTAGGTCAGCACTTATTTTATCCACACTTTTCGCCATTCCCTGACTGAAACATAGGGAACATGTCACTGACTCTGAATGACAAACAACAATTCCATTTTAATCGACATGGGCCAGAGCGGAGATCTTCAGAGCTGGAGGAGGATCTGATCGTCCCCTAAATTCCAGCAGGGAAGGGAAAGTTCAGGTCCATGGCTCTGGCTCAGATTAAATCACCCGCAGAATAAAATCAACATATCCCTAGGGCAGAAATTACAGGGACACACTATCTGTCTTTCCAGGGCAGCACAAAACATTTGTAATTAATATGAGAGTGTCCAGACCCCAAAGAAGAGGGTAAAAAGTCTGGTGGCCCTTGTAATTCTGCAGGAAGGATTTGAGACAAAGACAAAAGCACAGAGGGGAAAAGTAAAACAGAAGAGATTCTTCCATAGACCCAGATTCTGCTTTTACTTGGGGCCTAACATGAGTAGTCCTATTGAGAACACATGGCCTGAGGTACAAAATTTTGCTCCACAGTCAATTCCAAATTGTCCCCCAAATGCTGAGGGATGTTCACATTATGGTTTAGGTTTAGACCCATCTCTACTAAATTTGGAGGAATGCCTGGAGATTGGGAGCAGAGCACTTGGGGAAAATGTGAAGGCAGAGCACCCGGAAGGCTGTATTAGAGATCTAAACTATGGGATAAAGCGCAGGGAAAAGATGGGTACCTAGGAAGCTCTGTAAAGTACTACTATGATGTTCTAGGACATGTCTGAGGAGAGATCAGATGGATTGGAAAGCAGAGATGATTTCTATGCTCTAGTGCCCTTCTGATATGGAGATTATGAAGAAAAAACAAAGGACCTACTACTGGAGTGCTGCAGAGATCTCCACTGGGAACAGGGAAATGGAGAAATCAAAGGCTGCTGTAAAGCTACAGGATAGGTGTGAGTCAGAGAGACTATAATGAGACAACACTTTATGGAAAATTGGAGTGATTATTGCAAATCAGACCCTCCATGTTATTTTTCTTTCTTTCCAGTGCAACCACAGATTGCATTCAATTCCCCTTCTTAAACTGAAAAAAATACTTTGAGTCAAATTCATCTCTAGATTAAATCCATTTCTTCAATGGACTTATGCCGGGGATGAATTTATCTCCTTTATTTTTTCCTTTTAATAAGTGCCAGTACTCAGATCCTGCTCCATTTGCTCACTGCTGCTGTCAACTGTTCAGAAATGTAACATTTAATTGACAAGGCAAAATGCTGCTTTGATGGCACAAATTATTACAAGTCTTCTTATAAAGAATTTATGAATTTGTAAATTACAGTGCAAACCACACTGAACACAAAAGGAGACTTATGTTATCAAACTATCACAGGGAATGTTGTATTATTTCTTTGAAGATTCCATGTAGGCATTTTAAGAGCAAACTCTTTATGGAGTGATTGCTGAATTATTCACAGTTTAAAAGTTGTTTACCATCTATGTGAAACAAGAGAATATTATTTGGTGATCTTTCAAAATGCAGTTTACGTCATTCACGGCTTAGCAGCCCCTCTTCAGAGAAATAAGAATAGAGTTTTGAATGATCTTACAGTCTCATTGTACACAGGTACAAGAAATGCTGTTAGGAAACTAATCTTTACATGATTAAATTCTTGTTCACCAACAGCACTTTCTGGAAAATCAGTCTCCTTTAAAGGTGTCTTAAGTTGTTCATTAGCCACTTATGAAAATGCATAATCTTTGGAATGTAAATGTAATATAATATAAAACAAATAGCTTTACATACATTTAACCTTTATTTTGTGTATCACCGGGACAAATTCTACTCTTTTACACCACTATAAATCCAGAGTAAACCAAGATTTATACACAAGTCTAAATCAAAGCAGAATTTTTCAGCAATATGTTCCATTATAGCAAACTAAAAAATTAAATCAATACTACTTGGAGGTTCCATTCAGTGTGGCCGTTTCTTATGTTTAACCAAATCTTTCAAGGTCTTTCTTCTGCCTTTCCCCCACCGTGTTGTCTTCTGGACAGTAAATTAGGAATAGGTAACATGCTGAGAATCTCCAAAGGTCAAGGCTGTTCAAATGTGAGGTTTTTGGTTCAGACAACTGCAAAGCTAGCGGGCCTCTTGCAAAATTTGGATATGGGTTCATAGATCAAAGGGTCCCAAGGTTTAAGGGTTTTCTGAACTAAAATGTCATTTTGGGACCATCTCTGGTTTAGATTTATTAAAACAACCAGCACCTGATTCTTCACCTACAACTTGACATGAGCCTGAACCTTGGGGTTTAAAATGAAAAAGGCCAGTTAATTTTTCCATATTTGTTTTGTTAGTCCCTCCACTCTGAGTTGTGCTGAGACCAGAACTAGAAGTGTCAGAACAATGGCCCCACCAGAATAACTTGAGGAGATTGTTCTTATTATGCTCTCAGCCAGACAGGAAACACTTCAGGTCTCATGAGAACATTTTCAAACCTTTAAGTCACTGAACTTGTAAACAAGCTCCATAGAAACATACTCCAGTATTTTCCACAGGGCCCCATTCATATCAATGGAGCTCATTGCTGGATCATAGCCTAAATTAGGGGTTTAGTTCAGTTCAGATTTTGAGCTTGTTATTTCATCCACCACAGCCTGTCCAACCCAATTAATACCAGCTCTGATGACAACGCCTGTTAGAAGCAGGACTGAGCCTACCAGCTCATTTTACATAGGGCACCAAACAGCCAGGAAGTGGTAATGACTTTCAGTATTTGAACTAGTGACCTACAAGTGACATGCAGGTAAAACTGTGTTGGTTGGAGTTGTGTTGTATAAAGCCATGATCAGATAAGTGATTATGATTTTTTTATGCTTGCCATGATAATAAAAGCACACAAAACTTTTCTTCAACACATAAATGAGGTTGGACAAACAATTCCTGTGGCTCTTTTAAAAAATTACATGGTTGGAAAAGAATTGTCAATCATTTTTATAGGGAACAATAAACGTTAAACTTCATTCAAGACTGATTTTAAATTGGCCTTATTTTCTTAGGGCTCAGTACCTTTTAGTGGTTCACATACCAGATTGTATTTTCATGGCCTGTGCTATGGAAGATTTCATCTTTCTTGCATTAAATCGTATCAGGGAACTGAAAGATCTTTTCAATGTATTAAGCGGCACATGTGTTTGAAAATTGCAGAAACTTAACATTTTGAATTCCAAATTCAATTTGTCCTTATAAGCAGTTGTATAATAGTTCTATTTTAAAATCTGAGCAGGGTGCCTTAACAGATGTAAAGATGCCACAAAATCCAAGGGTTTGTTTTCCTTAATATAATCACTTTCTGCAAAACAATACCCAGCTGAATAACACTATGATGTTTCCATTCTTTTAGCTGATAACACATTGGAGAATCGGAACAATTTGTCAACCTTCTCAGTTTTAAAGAACCGTTTAAACCCCTTTAAAAGAAAAACATCAAGTATGTTTAAATTGCACCATCCAAATTATCATGAACAGGCTAATCCTGGAGAGGTGGTGGGGTTTGGTTTTGGTTCTAAATAGCTATTTGTGTTCACTTTAAAAGGCATCATGAAGTGAACCCCCTACCTGCTGCTGGTGAACACTGAGTTGTATCCACCTGTCACCAGGGCCATCACTTCTGCCCAGCTCCAAAATGTGCACTGCCACACCCAGTCTTAGCTAAGGAGGTTTATTTCATAACAGAGGTTAACAAACAAACAGAACACAGTCCTAATTCCATCCTTGGCCCCAGGCTTTAGGGCCACCCCTCCCAGGAGTCTCTGGCACTCCTGTTCCTGGCAGCTTCTGAGCCTTAGCCAACTTTATTCACCTGTTTGGAGGAGCAGCAGCCACAGAGCTGCTTCTCTGAGTCCCTGGCTCCAAGGGTCCACCACAAGAGTGCGCTCCACTCCAGTGTAGCTTTCTCCTTCCCAGGGATCAGCCTATCTTAGCTTTTCCTCCTTCTAGCCGCCTATTAGCTGCCCTTTATAGGCCCAGGTGTAGCCCAGCCCTCTTTAATTAGCTGGATTGGGCTCACCTGCTCCAGTCCAGGATTAGGTAGCTTCTCCCTGTAGGCTGGGGAAGGGGTCTTCAGAGGTGGAACCTCCTGGAACTCAATAGGTGCTCCAGTTCAGGGGTGCTGGGCTCAGTCTATCCACAGAGATCAGCTCCCCTGTGACATCACCCCTGCATTTTTTAACAATTTGTGCTTGCAGTTGAAAGGTGCTGGGTTATGTGAATTCTGCAGAAAGGTGAGGGTAAACTCATCGGGGGAAAGGCCTGCCCCATTGTGGGGGTGCAGCAACAAAGCCCAGAAATTAACTAATTGCTTGGGACAATATATGAATGAACTGGGATTGGATGAAGGTCAGAGGGACAACATGAGAGAACCAGAAGAGGACACCAAACAAAGGAGCCCAGACAATCTCCACAACTCTAGGAAGACATTTAAGAAGTCAGTGAATGCCAATCACAGAAATGAAAAAGTACCAGCCTATGTGAAATCCTGGAAAGGTGGTCAGAGTTCATCAGAACAAAAGGCTCGCCTCACAAATGGTGGAGGGGCAACAGAGCCAGGACTAAACTAAAGATGGGGGACAAGTGATAAAACAGGAATGCAATGCAAGTCACAGGAATAAGGCAAGGAAACTGGATGGGGAGACTGAGCAGAGAACTCCAGATATTGTCCACCTCTCTGCAAAGGATTCCGAGACATCACTGGATGCCGCATAGAGGCACTCTGCCCAGTGGAAGGTGCTGGATTGACACCTTTAGAGAATGACGGCCTGTATTTATCTACAGAAAAGATACAGCATGGACAGCAGCAAGCTTCTTCCACATTGTCTGGGCCATGTATCTCCTCAGAAGGATCACCTTTAGGAATAAGAAATTAGGCCTGGTCTACACTGGGGGGGGAGGGAATCGATCTCAGTTACGTACTTAGATCTACTCACCGCGGTGTCTTCACCGCAGTAAGTCGACAGTCGATGCTCTCCTGTCGACTCCGCCTGAGCCTCTTGCCCTGGTGGAGTACCGGAGTCGATGGAAGAACATTAAGTGGTCGATTTATCGCGTCTAGACTAGACGAGATAAATCAGCCCCCACTGGATCAATCACTGCCCATCGATCCAGTGGGTAATGCAGACAAGTCTGGTTACCATACCCATACAGTCACAGGCCTTTCTGCTAAAACTGCCAACGAGAGTACTAACTTAAAAATATGAAAGCATTCTCCAGTAAAGGGCATTAAAAACTACAGCTTATCATAGAGATCCTTGTCTAAAAACCTCAATTCCCTCTATAAAAATAGGTCAAGTTATCACTTGAAATACTAGCAACAGTCAGTTTTCCATGGTTGAAATACATTCCACTTCTACTACCTATTTCTCCATTCCTACTATTACCCCCACCAAAAAAAAGTATTATTAACTAAAAATTACAAACTCTTTCAATGGTACCAGCTGGCTTCTAAGCATTCACCCAGCCTCCCCTCCCCTGCTCAAAATCCTGCTAGCAGTCAAAATCCTAAGGCCCTTCCTCAATTTTCTTCTCTCGGTAATCTGGCAACACTCCCATTTACCTTAATAGACTGAGTAAATACTGATTCAGGGCCTCACAACTTGGGATTTTATGAGCTCATCACTTCTCCTACTAATTGGGAATACACTAGCACACAGACAGTTATAATCCTTCTGTGCATAAAATCGTGCATAGCTGTTTTAAACAATGTGTTGTTGTCACAACTAGCAAAATAAGTCTTAGTAAGTGAGTACCATGAGTTTTCTTGCGCTTACCCCCGAGGTTAAACCAGTGACATAGGTGGAGTTACATGAGGGATGAATTTGACCGTGTATGTCTCAGTTTAAGATAGAATTACATGTCCTTTCATAAAAGTCCAAGACCCCAGTCCTGCAACAAATCCTTGCAGGCAGACCCTTGCACCAACGTAGCGCTTATTTCACCTTAATGGGGTTCCAATCAAGTGTAACAGTCTGCTTGTCTAGATTCAGTTGCAGGGCTGGGGCCCATGTGAGATGATCTCTTTGAATTTAGAGTTGTTGAAGGAAGTTTTGGATAGTTTAGTAATTTTACAGGCCAACGGAAGCATTTATAATAACTTCCTTTTTATATTGGCATTCCAAAGGCCACATTCACCTCTGGTGGAAGTCCACTGACTTCACCAAAGTAATTCCAGGGTTGAATTTGGTTCGATGGCATTAAATCCACCCTGCCTGATTGCAGAGAGTAGGCATAAATGCTTCTGGCTTTAGCTTTGTGGAACACATCATTAGCAGAACAAACAGGTTCTGAACTAGCTCTTGTTGGATGCAATGAAAAAAGGCTCTTGGCATGACAGAGAGAGAGAGAGAGACCCAAGCTTAATGCTTTAACTCCCAAAGTAAGGGGATATGTTGCATCTGTTAATTTAACCACCCTTATTCAGCATATTCATACAGTGCTGCATGTACAGTGCCCAATCTATAAAAAGGGAAATAAGGACAACCTGGGGAATTACAGACCAGTCAGCTTAACTTCTGTACCCGGAATGATAATGGAGCAAATAATTAAGCAATACATCTAGAAGAAAATAAGGTGATAAGTAACAGTCAGCATGGATTTGTCAAGAACAAATCATGTCAAACCAACCTGATAGCTTTCTTTGACAGGGAAATAAGTGTTAGACATGGTATATCTTGACTTTAGTAAAGCTTTTGATACTGTCCCACTTGACCTTCTGATAAATAAACTAGGGAAATGCAACCTAGATGGAGCTACTATAAGGTGGGTGTGTAACTGGTTGGAAAATAATTCCCAGAGAGTAGTTATCAGTGATTCACAGTCGTGCTGGAAGGGCATAACAAGTGGGGTCCCGCAGGGATCAGTTCTGGGTCCGATTCTCTTCAATATCTTCATCAATGATTTAGATAATGGTATAGAGAGTACACTTATAAAGTCTGCGGAGAATACCAAGCTGGGAGGGGTTGCAAGTGCTTTAGAGGATAGGATTAAAATTCAAAATGATCTGGACAAATTGTAGAAATGGTCCGAAGTAAATAGGATGAAATTCAATAAGGACAAATGCAAAGTACTCCACTTAGGAAGGAACAATCAGTTGCACACATACAAAATGGGAAATGACTGCCTGGGAAGGAATTCTGCAGAAAGGGATCTGGGGGTCATAGTGTACCACAAGCTAAATATGAGTCAACAGTATAACACTGTTGCAAAAAAAAGCGAACATCATTCTGCGATGTATTAGCAAATGTTTGTCTATACAGAGACAGGCTGTTGCAAATCATTAAGTTAATTATTGTGTGTTAATTTCTAACTCTTGAACATATATTAATGGTCTGGGAATGCAGCAGCTTGCAGCCAGTACAAAAAAAACCTAGCAATAATCCAAATTATTCATGTTTGTCTGTTTTTAGTTCTACCAACTACCAGCAGTTCTTACTATCTACCAACCTACTCCCTAAAGAAAATCCTTAGGTTTAGCAGTGTCAGATAATGAGCCTTTGTGTTTGTACCTACAAGGTGGTCTGCTAGAGCAGAGAACTTCTGGGGGTGTGCTACAAGAGTTCATCATACATTCCCCTTTGATTCTGTGGGTATTTTGCCATGGTTATAGTAATAACTAAATAACTCAGTTGACTACAGATATGTATAAAGTATTATATAAGTACATTTAGCTATCAGCCTGCGGGCACTGTTTGTGACATGAATCAAACATATCCTTGACTCTTTGATTGGCAAGTTTGTCTTGTGTAGCTTGGACTCAGCAATCTGTTGGAATGACTCATCAGAAAATACAGTTGCAGTCAGCAAGGCCCTTTCTGCAGAGATAATGTTTGCAACAAAAAAGCAAAATAAGATAATATAAACAAACAGAAAACTTCCTAGCTTGGGATCCTGCCCAATCCTAAGATCTCTGAGCATGCATCTCAACCTTCCCAAAGACATTCTCTTCCCTCTGTGTGAAGTGATCTGCTTGCTTACTAGACACTTACAGTAAGGCATGCCACGTTCTATTTATTTTATTAGTCACAGTCTGACAGTGTCATATTCTGGGGGCCCTGAGTCTCTGATATGGGAAGGGTCTAGTCTACTTTAACATACTCCAGTGAAATTTTTGTCAGAAATGTTCATATTTGCAGATAACAGGTAAAATTTTCAAAGTTCCATTTTCAAATTGATCTAAGCACTTAAGAGCCTAAACCAAACGGAAAGTCAATGTGACTAAGGCTCCCAAGCCACTTCTAAAAATGGGACTTAGGCTCCTATGTCATTTAGGGCCAGATTTTAAAGGTATTTCACGGGAGTTAGGCACCTTAATACCTTTAAAAATCTGGCCCTAAGTGACTTAGGAGCCTAGGTCCCATTTTTCAAAAGTGACTTGGTAGGAGCCTGAGTCAGATTGACTCCCAAGGAGAGTTAGGTTCCTAAATACCTTTAAAAATCTGGCCCTGAGGCAAGTTTCCAAATGTTACAAAACATCTCTTCCCCCCTTTTTTTTCTGGTTGCACAGCAAATAAATATCTAATTGCAACAGCCAATTAGTTACTTGCTGAAATGGAGACGCCATGTGGAGAGGGGAGAAATAATGAGAGAAAGTGTTTCCTGTCAGCTCTCTGGGAGTTCCAATATTTCTGAGACCCCCTGAGAGCTCCGTTAGCTTATATGATTAACATGGTTTATGAATGAAATGCAGTGGATCATGTGCTATAGCAGGTGTCAACATTGCTTTTATTTTTGAACAAAGGATGAGTGTAAAGCATACCTCATTGATAAAAGACACTTAGATTAGTCCAATTCCAATAGATATATTTAGAAAGCTAAATCTTTATATATATATATACACACATTTAGAAGCATCCTGGCTGCTTTTATTTGACACAAGGCATATATAGCCTTGTTTTGGCAAAAAGGATTGGCTATGGACCCTGCAAACACTTCACTAAAACAAAGAACAAATCAAAGGACTAAAGCAGTAGAAGCACACAGGAAGCTGATTGGTTTTATTCAACCCATTATATTCCCGAGTAATGTAGGATTTACCATAGCAAATTAGCTCAAGTCCAGCAGCCTACCGTTAACAGGTGCCACTAGCTGATGCTTCAGAGGAAAACAAAACGTATTCATAATGCACCTAACCAATTATGCATTGCTGTGTCTGGGAAGATGGTGGCCAATTCTTCCACACTTCTGAGATGATCTGCTTAAGTCTGAAGCATGAGATTTGATTTTCCTTTTCTTAGCCTGTGCACATATAAATGGTATTAGAGATAGTATCAGCACTCAGAAACCAAAATGATGATAGACACAATATACAAACCTAAGAAAGAGAGGTAGATGGGCACCTGTCTAGATAGCTACAGTTCCTAACTACCTCCATTGCAAAAAAAAAAAAAATGTGGATGTGACAGGAGTGCTGATTCAGGCCCGTGTTTAGTTATTAGCAGACTTAAAATGTTACCCCACTGATCTGTGATTCCAGTAAATACTAAAATAACCTGAACTGGAGCTGAAAAATTATACATGCTAGATATGCTGCTGTGGTGTGTTTTTTTAATCTCACACATGGCTGGAATTTCTGTTACAGACTGGCAATTTTGTCTTAGTACTTCAGCATCACAGTCCCATAATAATATGTGATCCGACCCACAATCCCCAGGCCTGCTGAGTGGCATGCGTCCGGGCTGGATTCTCATGCATCCAATGTGGCTGCACATTTGCAGCAGGGTTTTCCTGCGGTTTACCCTGTTGATATTGAGAGGACACTGTGGTGCCTTCTAAACAGGCATCCTCTCTCCCTCCATTTTCACTGTTACCTCCTGCCCAGGTGTCCAGCAGCTGCAGTTAGCAGGGAAAGGGAGGAGGAGGCAACAACAGTGACAGAAGATGGGACACTATATGCCTTAACACCCCCTTCACCATCAGCTCCCTAACCCTAGGGCCTATCCACCTGCTCCACCACTGATCTCTGCCCCAGACATGCACATTGACCCAAATACTCCCACCTCCAGGTGCCTCTCCCCGACACATACATACAACTGCTCCAGGCATCCAACCCACCCACTCTTCCCCAGAGTACAATTAACCAGAAGAACCCTATTGCTTCCTACCCCTATCCACACTTGCTCCTACTGCTCTGAAGGATTTCCATCTCCCCAGCATGACTACAGCTGCTCCCAGTGCTCTGGAGAGGAGGTATACAATCCGTGATTTGTTCTCGTCCATGAGAACAGTCATACATGGAGTACCAAACAGCAGCAATAAATTCAGGCTGCACATCCCAGCATATTTATGACCCTACCTAATGAGATCAAGCCTATGACCCATTTAGGGTGACCATACATCCCGTTTTGACGGGGACAGTCCCTTTTTTAAGACCTGTGCTGGCCATCCTGACTTTTTTTGGCAAAAGTGGACATTTGTCCCATTTGCTCTTGCCAACTGATCATCAGTTGGCAAGAACAGATGTGACAAGTGCGTACTTTTCCCAAGAAAGTGGGACACACACCCCTAGCAGGGCACAGAAGAATGTGCAGGGGAGCAAGCGGCAACACCAGCCCTGCAAGAGGGGGAGGCAGAGTTCGGGTGAGCAGCAATGCCAGCCACATACGGAGAGCAGGCTGGACTTGGACGAGAGCCTTGCCCATGGGGGAGGCAGGGCTCGGGCAAGTGACTCAGCACCATATAGTGTCCTGTTTTCTCTTTGGGAAATATGGTCACCCTACTTTTGATGAAAGAACTGTGTCTGGTCCCTAATGTGAATCTGGCCTTGTGTCCTCTTCTCGTATGTGGCTTCATTCAGGAACTCCTGTGAATATTGTGCCCCAGAATGCATTGTAAAGTGCCATTGGGGAATCAACAGAGCAGCACAAGCTTGGGAAAACAAATCTGGCCCAGGCCCACCAAAAAGCAACTGAAAAGTGGTGGGTTGGTTGGTTTTGCCTATTTGCTTCTTACAGCAAAAGTTAGCTCAATGAAATAATGTGTCACAAAGGTTAAAACCCCTCCGTTTCCCCTTGTCCGGCTTGCAGTTCTGCCATGATGTGTAGTGTTCTCTGTGAACTTTTTCACATCAGTGGAAGATGCTCAGATTTTCCAGTATCTGCATTATCAGTGGAAATTTCAATGCAGCTGCCTGTGGTGCACTTGGGCGCATTACATGAGATGGGGTGGGTGGGGTTTCTTCACATGCTACCATTCAGGTTCACACAGTGTTTCTTCAGGCTCCTGATATTGGCTGAGCCTAACTCCTGTGTTCAGGAGGGGTAGCAAATAATAGTGATGATACTGTAATAGTGGTTTCTGCTCTGGAACTAAGTGGGTTGTGGGTGGTTGTGGTTTCGGGGTGACTCAGGGGAAATGTGAAAGTGAAAGCAGAAGTGTTTTAAAGGGTGTTGCCAGAAGCCATTAGGGGAGACCAGCACTGCAGCATAAGGGCTCTGTCTGTATAACAGAACTATTTAATTTTAAGACAATGTTGTCTAGCCTTGTTTATTAGGATACACCTGACATCAGTATTTAGGGGGCTGAAGAACACTACAAAGTAGCTATGGTGCAGAGCTGGTTTAGTCTGTGTACTTTCAGAGTATGAACATTGGGCAAACATTATAACAGTTAGCGCTTGGCCAAGTCACAACCTCCCAATGCCTCAGTTTCTCCCCCTAGAAAATAGGTATAATGCATAATCCCTTCATAGCAAGTGCTGTGATCCTAGAATAATGAATGTCTCTCAAAAATCCTAGCTCCATAGAAGTTGGAGACACTGTGGTGTGGGGGAAGTGTTCCCTTCTGCTCCTCATGTCTAAGGGTCTACATGGAGTTCAGTCTCTTGGCTATCAGTCTGACACCTTTCACCAACACCAACTTCACTGTAACCCATACATCATTTTCTTCAATGTGTGATTATTACAGATGGATGTGAACCAGAACGTTTCCTCCACTTTCCATCCTCTACTGTACAACTTAGGGAAAGTACTGATGTGATTCTGGATCCAAACTTTGCCAATTAGCACAATTTTGTAATTAAATATAAAATGCTTTCTTAAAATATTATTACGCTAACCTAAATACCCCAAACCAGGGAAATTTCATGCCACTTCTTAATCCTCATCCATGTATTATATTTGCTTTCATATTTTAATAGACTATAAAAATACCAGGGCATATTTCTTTTTCGTTTAAAGTTAAAAGGCTATTAGAAACATGAATTTGATATATACTCAAGACAATTTTCTTTCGTTACAGTAGGCATCAACAGTATGCTCATATCAGATACAGGTTGCAGTCTTACTTCTGGTTTTTCTTTGTAAATAAATACATTACATTACTACACATATCCCTGCCCCGCTATTTAGTGAGGCTTGTGATAGCCTCTAGTGGCAATTATGTGCATAGAAAATGTCCCTAGTGGTTCCTCCCTCATGACTACAGCTGGAAGACAAACTAATCTAACTGATGGACAGTGAATAAGGAATTGTATGCATGCTGCAGGATAGGGCTGGGACTTTGAATTCCCATACAGAGCATCTGGAAAAGAGCCAGCTGGCAGAGATTTCATATAACTGACATAAGGGGAAGAAAAATAAGAACAACTCTAATAGATGGAGAAAGAACTTAATGGGCTCCTCAGCACATTGTGAAAGATGCTGGTTAAGTCTTTAATCTGTTATTCATTATTGTGTTATTCTTTTGTGATTAATAGTCATGACAAATAGTCATTATCGTGTTTTTAAGCATCTCTCAAAATCTCCAGGTTCTGTGATTCTTAAAGGACATAATGAGAAGTTTCAGCCCCAAACAGCTGTAAAATATCTGAAAATGGGCTTTCCTAATGAAGATGCAAACAGATCCTTAGCTGCAGTGCAACAGTGCTAGTGACACAGCCATAGTGTAATACTATTGAACTACCAGAACAGTGCTTTCAGGCTCTGTAAAACAATAAGCAGGGCTTCCTGCCTGAAGCCTGGTCTTCAGCTAAAACTTGGGTTGACCTAGCTACATCGTGCAGGGTTGTGATAAATGTCTAACCCTTATAGTTAGAAAGTTTTTTCCAAATAGCTAACCTAAATCTCTCTTGCTGCAGATTAAGCCCAATTCTTCTTATCCTACCTTCAGTGGACACAGAGAACAATTGATCACCATTCTCTTTATGATAACACTTACGGTTCCCCTAACTTCTTTTCTCAAGACTAAACATGTCCAGGTTTTTTAACCTTTCCTCATAGGTCAGGTTTTCTAATTCTTTTATCATTTTTGTTGCTCTTCTTTGCACTTTTTCCAATTTGTCCACATCTTTCCTGAAGCATGGTGCCCAGAACTGGACCCTGTACTCCAGCTGAGGCCTCACCAGTACCAAGTAGAGCAGGAGAATTACCTCCTGTGTCTTACGTACAACACTCCTGTTCACACCCCCCAGAATATTAGCATTTTTTGCAACTGCATCACATTGATAACTCATATTCAGTTTATGATCCACTATAACCCCCAGAGCCTTTTCAGCAGTACTACCACCTACCCTGTTATACCCCAATTTGTAGTTGTGCATTTGATTTTTTCTTCCTAAGTGAAGTACTTTGCACTTATCTTTATTAAATTTCATCTTAAGGATTTCAGACCAATTCTCCAATTTTTCAAGGTCATTTTGAATTCTAAACTTGTCCTCCAAAGTGCTTGCAACCCCTTCTAGCTTTGTGTCATCTTAAAATTTCATAAACCTCCATCATCCAAGTCATTAATGATAATATTGAATATTACCGGCCCCAGGACAGACCTCTGCAGGACTCCACTTGATATGCACTTCCAGTCTGACAGCAAATTATTTGTAAATACACTTTGAGTTCAACCCATTTTACAGTAATTTCATCTAGACCATACTTCCCTAGTTTTCTTATGAGAATATTATATGGAACTAGGTCAAAAGTCTTGTTAAAATCATGATATATTATGTCTGCTTCCCCTCTATCCAGCAGGCCAGTAACTCTGTCAAAGAAAGAAAGTAGGTTGGTTTGACATTTGTTCCTGGCAAATCCATGCTGGCCATTCCTTATAATCCTACTATCCTCTAGATGCTTACAAATTGATTGTTTAATAATTTGTTACAGTGTCTTTCCAAGTATCAAAGTTAGGCTGATAGTTCTATAATTTCCCAGGTCTGCTTTATTTCCAGATAGTACTTTGTTTGCCCTTCTCCAGTCCTCTGGGACCTCACCCATCCACCATGAGTTCTCAAAGATAATTGCTAATGGTTCCGAGATTGCTTCAGCTAGTTTCTTAAGTACCCTAAGATTAATTTCATCCAGCTCTGTGGACTTGAATACATCTTGCATGTTACATATTTTTTAACCTGTTCTTTCCCCATTTTGGCTTGCATTCCTTTCCCCTTGTTGTTAATAGTGTGTTGAGTATCTTATCCCCATTATCCTTTTTAGTGAAGACTGAAGCAAAATAGACTTTAAACACCTCAGCCTTCTTGATGTCATCAGCTATTAGCTCTCTTTCCCTGCTAAGTAAAGGGCCTACATTTTCCTTCATCTTTCTCTTGCTCCTGATGTATTTAAAGTACCTCTTCTTATTACATTTTATGTCCTTTGATAGGTGTAACTCATTTTGTGCCTTAGCTTTTCTGATTTTGTCCCTACATGCTCATGCTATTCTTTTGCACTCCTCCTTAACAATTCATCCATGTTTCCACTTGAATTCTCTTTTGATTTTCATGTAATTAAAGAGCTCCTGATGGAGCCATATTGGCCTATCTTCCCTTTTCATTGGGAGAGTTTGCTATTGTGCTTTCAATACTGTCTCCTTAAGAAACTGCCAGCTCTCCTCAACTCCTTTTTCCCTTAGATTTTGTTCCCATGGTACCTCATCTACTAGTTCTCCAAGTTTATTGAAGTCTGCATTTCTGAAGTCCATTGTCCTTTGCTGCTCTTAGTCCTTCCTTTCCTCAGAATCCTGACATCTGTCGTTTCATGATCATTTCCACCCAAATTGTCTTTCACCTTCAGATTCGCTACCAGTTTCTACCCTGTGAGATTCACTACTAATTTCTCCCTGTGGATCAGAATCAAGTGCAAAATGGCTGTCCTTCTGATTACTTCCTCCACTTTCTGAAACAAAAAGTTGTTCCCAGCACATTCCAATAATTTACTGGGCATTTTTTGTTTTGCCTTATTATTTTTCCAACAGATGTCTAGGTATTTACTACCTGGTGTTGTGTTTTAGATAGTTTTGTTATTTGTTCTAGAAATGCCTCATCCACTTCCTCTTCATTTGCTTATCTATTATAGAAGCCTATGCCAATAACACCCCTATTTTTATCCCTTTTATCTGGCCCTGGAGACTTTCAGTTGGTCTATCTTTCACCTCCCTGTGGTCCTCAGAACAAGTGTCTATATTCTTCATGTTTCAGAGTAGCAGCCGTGTTAGTCTGTATTCACAAAAAGAAAAGGAGTACTTGTGGCACCTTAGAGACTAACAAATTTGTTAGAGCATAAGCTTTCGTGAGCTACAGCTCACTTCATTGAGCTGTAGCTCACGAAAGCTTATGCTCTAATAAATTTGTTAGTCTCTAAGGTGCCACAAGTACTCCTTTTCTATATTCTTCATGTATGCATGGGTATGTATACTTGCAAATACAAAGGTAGGAATGTCTTGTTCTATTCTATTTAACTTAAAGTATTTCAGAAATATAATTTCTTTTTCATTAATTGTTCTTTATCACTTTTGTAATGCATATCTCACTTTTCTTTCCATTGTGGGCCATGGTGTTTATTTTGGGTCATGCAAATGATGAAATCTGCCAGAAAACTGAAAAACAATTTTTTCTGTTGCATTTGCATGTAATTCTATCCAGGCATAAGAGAAAGTTACTCACCTTGCAGTAACTGAAGTTCTTCAAGATGCTTGTCCCTGTGGGTGCTCCACTCTAGGTGACAGTGCATCCTGGCGCCCTTGATCGGAGATCTTCGGTAGCAGTGCGTGGTCAGGACGCACACACTCAGTTGGTATCTCCCATCTCATTGGAATCTTCCTGAGTGTGTGCATCCTGCACCCTCCTCAGTTCCTTCTCTACCGTGGAGAAATCATACTAGTACTCCAAAGTAGAGGGGAGAAGGACGGGGAGTGGAGCACCCACAGAGACACACATCTCGAAGAACTTCAGTTACTGCAAGGTGAATAACTTTCTCTTCTTCCTTGAGTGTTGTCCCTGTGGGTGCTCCACTCTAGATGAATATGTAGCAGTACCCACTATGGTCATTGGGACTTTGGAGATGCGGCAGTGAGAACTGTAGAGAGTATTGTATGGCCTACGATGGTGTCTACCATGGTATCTTGAGTGACAGCATAGTGTTTGGCAAACTTGTGTTCAGAGGACCATGTAGCCGCTTTACAGATGTCAGGAATGGGTACGTTATGTAGGAAAGCAATGGATGTCGACATAGCTCGAGTGGAATGAGTTCTAATGCCTTCGGGCGGTTGAATATTTTGAGTACTGTAACAGGATCTGATGCAGCTAGAGATCTACTTGGACAGACGTTGCTTAGAGATAGCCGCACCTTTTGATCATTCAGTAATTGAGACAAAGAGTCGTGGGGATTTACAGAATGGCTTAGTCCTGTCTAAATAAAAGGCAATTGCTCGCCTGACATGGAGAGTATGCATGGTTGCCTCTTGCGGAGTCTCGTGAGGTTTAGAATAGAAAGTAGGTAAGTATATTGGTTGGTTAAGGTGGAAGGTGGATATCATCTTAGAGAGAAATTTAGGATGTGGTCTCAGAGTGATTTTGTCTTTGGAGAAGGTTGTGTAGGGAGGATAGGCCATCAGGGCAGTTATTTCACCTACTCTCCTTGCTGATGTTATTGCAACTAAGAAAGCTACCTTCATGAACATACGAAGACAAGACCAGGTAGCCAAGGTCTTGAATGGAGGTTTCATGAGACCGTGAAGAATGAGGTTAAGATTCCATGTAGCTGCCATTGGGTAAATTTCAGGATAGAGATTTTGTCGGTCCGGGAAAAATCATTTTATGGTGGGAGAATCCGTGGATGACGGGAGGACATGGAGAGTAGGTAAGAATACCACAACTGTCTGGGCCAAGCTGCGGCAATAATTATGACCCACGCATTAGCGTCTACAATCTTCCGAAGAACCCTGTGTAGCAGAGGGATTGCTGGGAAGGCGTACAGGAGAGAGTTGTTCCACGGGATGAGGCATGTGTCTCCTAGGGATGCAGTCCCAAGTCCTGCTCTGGAGCAAAACAGGTGACATTTTCGATTCTGGATTGTGGCAAAGAGGTCTATTGATGGGGTGCCCCAGAGGGAGAAGAGCTGTTGAAGTATTGCAGGGTGCAGTTCCCATTCGTATTCTGTCGAAAAGTGCCTGCTGAGTGCATTGGCAGTAATATTGTGGCAGCCAGATAGGTATGAGGCAATGATTTGTATTTGATGTTGTGTGCACCAATTCCATAGTTGAATGGCTTCCATGCATAGGGAATGTGATTGGGCTCCCCCGTGTCTGTTGATTTAAAACATACATGCTATGTTGTCTGTTAAGACCCAAATAGATGTGTTCTTTATGAGAGGAAGAAAGTGAAGGCATGCTCGTCGCACTGCTCTGAGCTCTAAGAGATTTATGTGTAGGCGCATCTCTGATGCGGACCACCAGCCTTGTGCCCTTTGTCTCCCTAGATGTGCTCCACAGCTGATTAGGGAAGCATCCGTGGTGAGCATGAGCATTGGGGATCATTGCTGGACGGGAACACACATGCAGAGGTTTTCTAGTCTTGTCCACCAGTGTAGGGAAGCTAGAACATTGGGAAGAGGAGTTAGAAGCATCCCTAAGGTGTGTCTGTTGGGTTTGAAGTTGGAGTTGAGCCAGCCCTGAAGACATCTCACATGTAGCCTGGCATGCTGCCATGTGACCAAGGAGCTGTAGCAGATTCTTGCCTGTGTCCTGGGACAAATAGAGAGTGTGCGTATCAGTTGTGTGATAGCAAGGAATCTGATTTGGGAGTGAGGCTCTGCTTCGGATTGAGTCCAGATGAGCTCCAATGAACTCGATCCGTTGTGTAGGTGTCAGGGTGGTTTTTTGGATGTTTATTTAGTGGCCTAGGCTGTGAAAGAGGAAGATGGCGAAATGGGTAGCTTGAAGTGTCTCGCCATAGGAGTTGCCCTTGATGAGGCAAACGTCCAGGTAGGGAAGAAGCGTGCTTCCATGTTTGTGGAGGTGAACCACGACCACGGCCAGAGTCTTGGAAAAGACTCTTGGTGCTGTGGAGAGTCTGAAAGGAAGAACTCTGTATTGAAAATGGTTGTGACCGATTGTGAATTGTAGGAAGCGTCTGTAAGCTGGTTGAATTGGTATATGAAAATAAGCATCCCGTAGGTCGAGGGCTGTGAACCAGTCCCCTTGATCCAGTGCAGGAATTATTGTGCCCAGTGTGACCATCTTGAATTTTTCTATCCTCACGAATTTGTTCAGTCAGCATAGGTCCAGTATACACCTCCATCCCCTGGTCTTTTTCTGGGTCAGAAAGTAATGGGAGTAGAACCCTTTCCCTCAATGTTGTGTCGGCACAGTTTCCACTGCATCTAGCTGTAGAAGGTGAGTCACTTCTACGTAAAGTAAGTGCTTGTGAGAGGGGTCCCTGAAGAGGGACAGGGAAGGGTAGGATATAAAGGGGATAGAGTAATCAGACTGAACTATTTTGAGGACCCTGCGGTCCTGTGTAATCCGCTGCCAGGTATGTTGGAAACTCTGGAGGTGGTGGCCAAACAGGCAAGTAGGCGGTGGATTCAAGGGGAGGTCCTGCAGACCCTCAACCAACGTTTCAAAATTGTTTATTCCCCGGTGGGTGGGAGGTAGTTGCTTGAGCTTGATTTTGTCTGGGCTTAGTGGGTTTAGCACGACTCCTAGTTATGTCATATGATTTGGGTTGAGGCTGATAATACTGTTGTCTGTGTGGTCTTTGGTAGGGTTGGTATTGTCTCCTGGAAAGATGGGTGAATGCCCAGGGTGCGCAGTGTTGCTCTAGAATCTTTCATGGTATGGAGGAGTTCATCGTGTTTTTTGGAGAAAAGTTTATCCTTATCAAAGAGGAGGTCCTCCACTTTGGTCTGCAGATCTTTAGGGATGTCAGATGCAGAGAGCCATGAAGATCTGCACATAACCACAGCAGTTGCAGTAGTACAGGCTGCTGTCTGCCGTGTCTAGAGATGCTTGTAGGGCCGTTCTGGAAATTAATTGGCCCTCAACTAGGATTGATTTGAAGTCTGCTCTCCTATTCTCTGGAATGTAGGAGGCAAATTCAAAAAGTTTATTGTAATTACTGAAGTCGTAGATGGCGAGGAGGACAGAATAATTCGCAATTCTGAATTGTAGAGTAGAAGACATGTAGACCTTGCAACCAAAGACATCAAGGTGTTTAAGGTCTTTGTCTTGCAGAGTGGGCTGATATTGTGGCTATTTTGTCCATTGTGCAACTGCATCCATGACAAGAGAGTTCGGTTGTGGATGAGAAAATAGGAAGTCAGCGTCCTTAGTGGGAACATAGTATTTATGTTCAGCCTTTTGCAAGTTGGTAATAAAGAAGCTGGAGTTTGCTAGAGTGTCAGCTGGCTCCAAGAATGCATTGTTTATGGGGAGCGCAATCTTTGATGGAGCAGAGGGTTGAAGCATTTTGAGGAGTCTGTGTTGTGTTTCCTGAACCTCTTCTACGGGGATGTCTTGACTGAGTGCCACCCTCTTGAAAAGTTCTTGAAATTGTTTACAGTCATCCACGTTCTGTGGAAATGGAGGGAAGAGGGCTCCATCTGGAGCTGATGGAGAGTCAGGGGTTGGTGAGTCAGGATATGGTCCATAGCTCATGTTCTCAGGAAGGGGTTCAGGCACTCTAGAAGTGGACGGAGCTGGAGATAAAGGCACAGAAGGAGGTAGCGGTTTGGTAAAAGAGGTCTGAGGGTGAATGGTAGGAGGATGTGGCCAAGGGTACCACTGAGGCCAAGGCATAGGGTAGGAAAACCCAGGTGCTGTCCACGGAGGGGTGAAGTAGGGAAACTGAGACTGGTGGTTGTGAGCCATGACCTGAGGTGGAAAAGGTTCCGGTGGAGGAGGAAAGGCAGGTGGGGAGAACTCCGCCTGCTGCTGTACATCAGGTTCACTATCAGTAAAGGTAGCCAATTGAGGTGGGGAGAGCAGCTGTTCAAAAAAGTAAGCCCTGTGTGTCCAGGAGTGGGAAGTTAGGCTCAGGTGGTACTGAGAGGTTACTTTGAGTGAGAAACTGTTGCTCCTGCTCCCTGGGCTGTGCTGAGCCTGGACTGTGCTCTAGCGCATTGTCAGTTGAAAGCCACACTGGTGCCCCAGACATGTGGAGGAGCCCCGCAGGGGGTCCGCTGCTGGTGCCGGAGTGGTAGGCAGGCGTGGTGCCGACGTTCTTCCCAGCACCAGGGCAGAGTGCGCAGTTGGTACCGCAGCTATTTTTAGCCCGGAGGGGGTTGGTACCAATGTTCTTCCCAGCACAGGAGGTCAGGTTCCTGCCTCTGTGGTCTGCAGGAGCCACGGCTGAGGCATTGTGACAGCCTGAAGCACCTGCCTTCCGCACTGTCAATGCAGAGAGTAAGGATCGTGTGGGAGACTCTTTACCCTTGTTAAAGTCTCTCCTCGGAGACTGTTGGGCTTCTTGTCTCTGCTACAGAGAGGGTGAAGCCATGCTCCCAATTGACTCTGATCTTGTCGGGAAGCGTGAGGGAGAGGGTTTAACTTTCCCAGTCTCCAAAGGCAGCTGCAGAGATTTTTCCATTAGTAACATTTTAAGCCACAGGTCCCTGTCACGCCGAGCCCTGGTCTTGAGTCTTGCACAGTGAAGGCATTTTGCAGGGACGTGTGTTTTGCCAAGGCACTTCACACATCGTGAGTGCCCATCAGACCTTGGCATGGAGTCCTGACAGAAAACACACTTCTTGACTCCTGATGCCCCTGGCATATTGAATTAGAAATGGCTGGGGAAAGTGTCTCAGCAGGAGACAAGCCTGAGGTGCAAAGTTTTTTGGTTTTTTTTAAACTAAGTAATTAAACTATGTAACTATTCTAAAGGAAGGGAAACAACTGGGATGTAACTAATAACTATTTCTATGTTCTTTGTTACTGTTTCCTACAGAGACCAGGGAAGAGAAGCAGCACTGCCCCGAGTCCTGTCTTCAGCCAAGGATGGTAGAGAAGGAACTTAGGAGGGTGCAGGACGCACGCACTCAGGAAGACTCCAACGAGACAGGAGATACCAACTGAGTGCGTGCGTCCCGACCAGGCACTGCTACTGAAGATTTCCTATCAATGTTGCTGGGATGCACCGTCACCTAGAGTGGAGCACCCAGAGGGACTGCACTCAAAGAAGAATGAAGGTTTTGCTATCTACTCCAAAGTCTCCAACATAAGCTTCAATCTGAATAGTAAAGAATAGTAAGAGTTGTGGTTATTTCCTCAGTGCCCAGAGGCTACAACCACGATTGGGGTTTCACTGTGCGGAAGGCTGTACAAGCCTACAGTGAATGACAGTCCCTAATCTGAGTATCAAATAAAAAGTTGAACATTACCCTTATCTTTGGCTGCTTGTACTATGAGCATAAAGGAGTCATATCTATGTACTGTGGTATCCAACATAATCTATTTTCTCTTGTTCTGTATGATTTCTGTTTATTGAAAATTTGTCCTAAACAGATAATATTACAGGAAGAGAATACTAAAGGTTCTGACTGGCTTCCGTGCTTGGGGTGTATGTGTACAATCCTTTTCTTTTTGTAGGTTTCTTTTACATAGTAAATTATACAGCAAGGGCAAAATTCAGCTTTAGCCTAAGCAGACACAAGACCATGGAGTTGTACTCAATTACACTAGCAGTGAACTTGATCCCAGGTCTAAACTGAAAACAGTTTGATAGGAAGCAAGGAAATCTATGGAATCCAGATGAACTGTAGCTGCTCCAACACCACATCTTCAATTTTTACTCCCTACACTCCCAAGAGATAGATCATTGATTGTAAGAACTTTGGGGGAAGGGGTACCTCTTTGCACAGTGCCTAGTGTTGTATAACATTGTGAATGTTTGTATAGGTCCTCAACCTGGTCAGCCTCTAGGTGCCACTGCAATATAATGTTAAATAAAAACAAATGGTAATTCCGGTAAGTTTGTTTCATCGGGGATGGTTTCTTGAGAGAGGTATGAAACTATAACTTATATAAGAAAGCTGGCATCCTATCACCTCAAAGGAAGACAATAGTGATCTTCATCAACAACAAGAAAAGGAGTACTTGTGGCACCTTAGAGACTAACAAATTTATTAGAGCATAAGCTTTCGTGAGCTACAGCTCACTTCATCGGATGCATTTGGTGGAAAAAACAGAGGAGAGATTTATATACACACACACAGAGAACATGAAACAATGGGTTTATCATACACACTGTAAGGAGAGGTTTCAGAGTAGCAGCCGTGTTAGTCTGTATTCGCAAAAAGAAAAGGAGTACTTGTGGCACCTTAGAGACTAACAAATTTATTAGAGCATAAGCTTTCGTGAGCTACAGCTCTGAGCTGTAGCTCACGAAAGCTTATGCTCTAATAAATTTGTTAGTCTCTAAGGTGCCACAAGTACTCCTTTTCTTTTTACTGTAAGGAGAGTGATCACTTAAGATAAGCCATCACCAACAGCAGGGGGGGGAAAGGAGGAAAACCTTTCATGGTGACAAGCAGGTAGGCTAATTCCAGCAGTTAACAAGAATATCAGAGGAACAGTGGGGGGTGGGGTGGGAGGGAGAAATACCATGGGGAAATAGTTTTACTTTGTGTAATGACTCATCCATTCCCAGTCTCTATTCAAGCCTAAGTTAATTGTATCCAGTTTGCAAATTAATTCCAATTCAGCAGTCTCTCGTTGGAGTCTGTTTTTGAAGCTTTTTTGTTGAAGTATAGCCACTCTTAGGTCTGTGTTAGAGTGACCAGAGAGATTGAAGTGTTCTCCAACTGGTTTTTGAATGTTATAATTCTTGACGTCTGATTTGTGTCCATTCATTCTTTTACGTAGAGACTGTCCAGTTTGGCCAATGTACATGGCAGAGGGGCATTGCTGGCACATGATGGCATATATCACATTGGTAGATGCGCAGGTGAACGAGCCTCTGATAGTGTGGCTGATGTGATTAGGCCCTAGGATGGTATCCCCTGAATAGATATGTGGACAGAGTTGGCAACGGGCTTTGTTGCAAGGATAGGTTCCTGGGTTAGTGGTTCTGTTGTGTGGTGTGTGGTTGCTGGTGAGTATTTGCTTCAGATTGGGGGGCTGTCTGTAAGCAAGGACTGGTCTGTCTCCCAAGATCTGAGAGAGCGATGGCTCGTCCTTCAGGATAGGTTGTAGATCCTTGATGATGCGTTGGAGAGGTTTTAGTTGGGGGCTGAAGGTGATGGCTAGTGGTGTTCTGTTGTTTTCTTTGTTGGGCCTGTCCTGTAGTAGGTGACTTCTGGGTACTCTTCTGGCTCTGTCTATCTGTTTCTTCACTTCAGCAGGTGGGTATTGTAGTTGTAGGAATGCATGATAGAGATCTTGTAGGTGTTTGTCTCTGTCTGAGGGGTTGGAGCAAACTCGAACACAGACCTAAGAGTGGCTATACTTCAACAAAAAAGCTTCAAAAACAGACTCCAACGAGAGACTGCTGAATTGGAATTAATTTGCAAACTGGATACAATTAACTTAGGCTTGAATAGAGACTGGGAATGGATGAGTCATTACACAAAGTAAAACTATTTCCCCATGGTATTTCTCCCTCCCACCCCACCCCCCACTGTTCCTCTGATATTCTTGTTAACTGCTGGAATTAGCCTACCTGCTTGTCACCATGAAAGGTTTTCCTCCTTTCCCCCCCCTGCTGTTGGTGATGGCTTATCTTAAGTGATCACTCTCCTTACAGTGTGTATGATAAACCCATTGTTTCATGTTCTCTGTGTGTGTGTATATAAATCTCTCCTCTGTTTTTTCCACCAAATGCATCCGATGAAGTGAGCTGTAGCTCACGAAAGCTTATGCTCTAATAAATTTGTTAGTCTCTAAGGTGCCACAAGTACTCCTTTTCTTTTTGCGAATACAGACTAACACGGCTGCTACTCTGAATTCATCAACAACAGAACCAAATCTGTCCTAAGTGGTTAAGTACCTTTCAATGACAATACATTCATCCTGAAGCTGGTACAAATGCTGGGCCCACTCTTTAGGTCAACAGAGGATCACAACTAATTTTGGGTGGAACCCCTGTTTGTAATTTTCCCAACTGAATTTCCTATCCACAGGGAGACTAGAATATGTTCTTTAAACCTCCCTTTCTTCCCTCAGCATCTAAAAGGGCTGCTTAAAATTGAGTGCTGTGTATTCAAGCTTTCAAAGGTAAAGTGGGTTGATGCCAACCCATCTAGCACTCAATTACTTTTTGCCTTAAAAAGGCAATAGATTTCGTAGAGCTTTAACTAAAATAAATGATGGAGAATGTGATTTCTTTGGAAGGAATCAACGTGTATACTTTACTGTGTTATGGTACAGAGGAAACTGTTAATACAGATAGGATTTTAAATCTGAAGGTCCAATAAAATAAAGGGGTGGCAGCAGCCATATCTCTGAGTGCCAGACCTGAATTCCTATTGTCTATTCACAACCAGAATCTTGAGGTTCAAAAATCTACCCAAATGATAATTCCTTATAAAGAGAATTTATGGTCTAGATAAAATCATATAAACCTTATGTTAAAAAAAATCAAGCTGACACTTTAACAATAGTGATAGATACAAAAGTATTTCCATCCAATTATTTCATCATTTCCATCAAGCACAGAGGAATGAAAATATTTAAACTTTAACCACACAAGGCAAGTTGGAGGTAAGTGATACTGACATAGTTTAAAGCAGAAGAATGATATTTTAATAGTGTATTCAGAAGGATAAAATCTAGTGTGAAGAGAAAGGTATTTAAATTTTAAAAGGGACTGAGGTTTTTCAAGGTGTGAGGGGGAGAAAGGGGCAATGAGGAAAGGAAGGAAATGTAAACATCCCCCTGGAGATTTGAGGATCAAACTGCAATAGCACCATGCTACTGCATAAGAACTCTGAACAAATATTAACGAGGAGTCCAGCAGCACCTTAAAGACTAACAGATTTATTTCAGCATAAGCTTTCATAGGTAAAAAACCCACTTCTTCAGATGCGTGGAGTCTCCATGCATCTGAAGAAGTGGGTTTTTTACCCACGAAAGCTTATGCCAAAATATATGTTTTTGTGGAGACAGACTAACATGGCTATCCCTCTGATACTTGAATAACTATTGACTCGAATTTAATGAAAGGAATATTTGACATCTTGTAATAGTGCTTTTACCATTCTTTTGGATGGAACTACTTTATCTAGCTTTTGGGATGTACAAAATATACAACAGCACACATCTAAGAGAAAAAGGTCTTGTCTCACATCATAAAGAAGAGGAGTTATCCTATACCAATAGTCGAACAGGTATTCAATAGAGTTCCCAAATAACTACATTGCTGTGTACAACTCTTAAAGGTCCAATAAAAGCAATGTTTCGACAAGCTCTCAAAAACTTTTCACATTTCTTCATGTTTCAATTTATGCATGAGACTCAGAACAAAACTCCTGATCCCTTCTGATATTTAAATATCCCATGCACTTTTTGCAACAGTAGAGAGAGGTTTGTCATGCTGTCCTAACCAAATTCCAACTTGGATATTCTGCCTAATGAAATTCCCCCTGCAATTTCAATGTGTGAGGGAGGGGGAGAGTATGTGCACACACAATAGTCAGTGTAAACTGTTGAACACATGAACAAACCTGGAAAGCATAAATTATAGTATGCATCTGGCAGCGTCAGTGGTGTTTATGATCGCCAGACAATTTCCATTGCTCATTACTTCTGAAACATTCACATTTTATTGTTAGTGTTATCAATTATTTGTATTATGGTAGCATCTAGAGGCCTGAGCTGAGACTGGGACCCCATTTCTTAAGCATTGTATGTGCATGGACTGATATTCTCCACACACGTGTGCTGAACAAGTGTGATATGAAAGAACAACACAGACTCAGTGGAGTTCAAATAACTGTTTATTAACTCCATACAACATAGAAAGTACATATATACACTGCTGCTCTGGCAAAGTTTGGATGGCTTCTGAAACAGAAGCCACTAGAGGGCTCCCAAACTATTTAAAGACATACTGCTTCATTCCTATACTTAACGGTATAGTTAAGTAAAATTCCATCAGCCATTTTAACTTTCCTTATGGTCCATAAAATATGCTTTTTATTTTTGTTTCTTTTATATTAAAAAAATTATAACTGCACTTTATGACCAAAATGGCTGAACTTTGAAATTTGACTTACAAATATTCCTTAGTGAGGACTAGTACCAAAAAACAGGTTTTGATTTACTATGTGTACAATGGTAGGAGTTACTAGGACTCTACATAGGGAAGCAGGACACATCTGCTATTGTCCCAATGTCAGGGGATAGAACATTACATAAAGATGGAGCTATTTCTGCAGAATCATTCTAGCAGAGGAGTCCTATCCACTCCAGCCCAGGATATCAGAAGGACTGGAGTGTCTCTGTGGGCAGGGGAGAAATAGAGGCAGGGACAGAAAAGTGACCCGCAAGGACAACTCTGAAAACAGCCAGGAGAAAAGCTTGGACAGTGTGTGCTATTTAGTTAGCCACAAAGTTAAACCCTAAAAAGGAGTTAAGTTTGGACTATACCTCATGCGTAGTTTAAAGAAGCACCTGCTAAGAAAAGGTTAGTTCATTTGAAAATTATATATGGAGTAGGCTGTCTAAAAGTATAATTCTATGTAAGTGCACAGCTAGGCAAGCATACACTTTCTGAAATTGTATTGCCCTTTAAATGCTCAGATCTCTAGCCTAAAGAAGCAATTTTATTCAAGGTTATTTTGCAGAGCTAGATGTTAGAGCAATTTAAGAAAATCTGTTCAATCATTTTAAAGCTATGACTTTACATTTGTCAAGTCCCGTGCCAACATTAACTCACACACACTTATAAGCATGACCACTGCTACATGCACGGGTATGGAAATGCACATTAGTGACTAGCTCTTTTTCAGGTTTGCAGGAATAGCAATCAAGAAACCTTCTCTATTCCTCCTGTCCCTGGGGAGAGGTTAGTCACACACTCAAACCTTGCATTATATGGTTTGATTGTGCAACACACTAAGGACCTCATGCAAAGTGCTGCATTGAACTTGGGAGCTGATGGCACTCCGCACCTTGGATGAGGCACTGAGCACCTGGCAGAAATGAACAAGACCAATGGTGACAGTGACAATTGTTTCCTTAAAGGTGAACTCCATTGTCCTCGGTAGACAATGGACCTTTATGAACTCCATTGTCTTTGGTAGACAATTCGGTAGGGACCGAATGGCTAGGCAGCAGTTCTGCAGAAAAGGACTTAGGGGTCACAGTGGACAAGAAGCTGGATATGAGTCAACAGTGTGCCGTTGGTGCCAAGAAGGCCAATGGCATTTTGGGATGTATAAGTAGGGGCATTGCCAGCAGATCGAGGGATGTGAACGTTTCCCTGTATCTAACATTGGTGAGGCCTCATCTGGAGTATTGTGTCCAGTTTTGGGCCCCACACTACAAGAAGGATGTGGAAAAATTGGAAAACATCCAGCGGAGGGCAACAAAAATGATTAGGGGACTGGGACACACGACTTATGAGGAGAGGCTGAGGGACCTGGGATTGTTTAGTCTGCGGAAGAGAAGAATGAGGCGGGATTTGATGTCTGCTTTCAACTACCTGAAAGGGGGTTCCAAAGAGGATGGAGCTAGACTGTTCTCAGTGGTAGCCGATGACAGAACGAGGAGTAATGGTCTCAAGTTGCAGTGGGGGAGGTTTAGGTTGGATTAGGAAAAACTTTTTCACTAGGAGGGTGGTGAAACACTGGAATGCGTTACCTAGTGAGGTGGTGGAATCTCCTTCCTTAGAAGTTTTTAAGGTCAGGCTTGACAAAGCCCTGGCTGGAATGATTTAGTTGGGGATTGGTCCTGCTTTGAGCAGGGGGTTGGACTAGATGACCTCCTGAGATCCCTTCCAACCCTGATATTCTATGATTCTATGAGTTACTCCAGATTTACAACAGTGTTAGTGGGTTACAATGCAGCCCATAATGTGCATACATGTGTATGTTTTAAACAGAGAATATCTAACACACTATTTATAATTATAGTTGATAAAGGGGGAATGTATTTATATTAACATCAACATAACATCTAGAGACCCCCACACAGATCAGGACTGCATAGTGCTAGGCACTGGACAAATACAGTGATAGTCCTTGCCACGTAGAGCTTTCAGTCTAAACAGACAAAGCAATAGAGCTTTACAGATTTTTACCAAAAAGATTCAGAAATATTGAAAAAAGAAAAGGAGTACTTGTGGCACCTTAGAGACTAACAAATTTATTTGAGCATAAGCTTTCGTGAGCTACAGCTCACTGCATCCGATGAAGTGAGCTGTAGCTCACGAAAGCTTATGCTCAAATATATTTGTTAAGCTCTAAGGTGCCACAAGTATTCCTTTTCTTTTTGCAAATACAGATTAACACGGCTGCTACTCTGAAACCTGTCAGAAATGTTGAAGTAACTTTCATTCCAAAGATTAGGAAAAGGATTTTTTTTTTTGGTTAATTTGAAATGGTTCTTGTGTTTTTTTAGCAAAAATATTCAGGCATTTCTCTCCCTCTCCTTCCATTTCTTCCCTTTTTTCATCCTCTCTTTTTTTTCTTTATCTTTTTGCCACTAAAAAACGGGGGGAGAAACAGAAGAGGTGAAATCTGAAAAGGGAGGGAGAAGAAAGGGAGGGAGAAGAAACAGGAAATTTTGAAAAAAAACCCACCATATTTTTGCAAAGATTTTCAATTCAACAGGTCATTTTTATCTGAAATTTCCTGACCCACTCTACTACATAGAGAAGGGATGGAAGCGGAACAGAGGCATGACAGGTGAAGTGACTCACCCAAGGTCACACAGCAGGTCCGTGTCAGAACCAGGAATAGAACGAAGGGGTGAGATTCTGTGCAGCACAGAACTCTCAGTGCAGTGAAAGATAGCAGGGACGTGTGTGTGGTTTAAACACCTCACTGGAGAGGGTGGGGGGTCACCCAGGGCTGTCCTATGGGTACTATGGGCCTCAGCACTTCCTGTAAACTCAGCAATGATGCATACTTGGGCTCCATCCCAAAGTGCCCCTCCCACCCCACTTTGAACTGCTCTCCACAGCAGGACTTGTGAGGGACTCCTCAGATGGCAGCCTTATGGCAGTCATTCACCAGAATAATCTTTCCCTGGTAGGACACAGTGATTGATATAGGGCTTTTAGGGCTCCTTTGCACTGCATTAGCCCTCTAACTGGCATAAAGCAGGAGGAATGGAGCTGAGGGTCTCACCCTAGATCTCTTAAATTTCAGTCCAGAGACTTCTCTTTTAGATCATGCAACCTTCTAGAATCTGATTCTTGCACTTGAAACTTTCTCTTGCTCCATTCTGTTTTGTGTTTATATTTTTTAAAAATCCAATAAGAAATTAAACTTAAAAAAAAATCTGACTCTTCCTTATTCTCTTGTCAGCTCAATCAGTATTTGTTCTAAATCTAATCCTAGTACATACATTTTCAATCGAACTGTGAGAAAGTGAATGCTAGTCTTTGTTCTTTCTGTACACCAATAAAAACATTAGAAAGTATACACCTAATACAATCCATTAGAGCTTTGGGTTTTTTTAAAGTGTCAGTTCTATAGTGTTCTGTGTTACTAATAATCCACCAGTTCCCCTGGTACTTCCCAAGGATATCTGGAAGCTTTGACTCTTCAGTAATCATTACCTGAAATGATACCTTTATAACTTAGCAAGAGATGTTTTGGCCAGATCCCCACCCTGCTGCAAATGATTTACAGTACAGCAAGTGAAAACCTGGCTCAGACGTGTAATATTTTGCCTCTCCTTGCCCACCGTTTACAGAAATGTTGTTTTCTTTGTTACATTCCAGGGCAAAATACCTATTGCCAATTAAGATGGTAATTACTCTGGGGGGACATTTTTCATCTGGATCCTACTGTTTCCAGTGAGGGATGGAGCAATAGCTCTATTGGGCTATTTTTCCTTGAGGCTATTCAAGCAAGCTGAAAGATTCTAATGGCGTCTTACTGGAATATCCGCTAGCATAGTGCCAGTGGTTTTGTAATGTGGAAACCTGAACAGCAGGAACTTGACAAAGACTACTAATTTACTTCACATAGGCCAGAGTGACTTCAGATACTAGCGGCTTTTGTTCACGACTCATCTGCAAATGCATCTGAATCAATGAGCTATTGTAGAGGTGAAAAGCCCTCTATCTCATAACATTCATTTGAGCCATTTGGTGTATGTCTACACCGCACCTAGACACCCACGGCTGGCCCATGCCAACCAATTCAGGCTCATGGGGCTCAGGCAGTGTGTTCTTTCATTGTTGTATAGACTTCCAGGCTTGGGCTGGAGCCCAAGCTCTGGGACCCTCCCACCTCACAGGATCCCAGAGCCCAGTCTACACCCAAACCTATAAGTCTACACAGCAATGAAACAGCCCCGCAGTCCAAACCATGAACCCAAGTTGGCTGGCATGGGCTAGCTGCGGATGTCTAGTTGCTGAGTAGACATACCCTTAGTCTACTTACATCATCTGTCGTTAAAGGTAATGGAATTCAGAATGGAAAAAAGCTACAATTTCTACAGTCATCCACTGGCTAGTACTTACACCACCAATATCAATTTTCCTACATACAGTTCATACTAGGTTATTTACCTTTATGCTGATACAGCTCAAATTTAGCAACTACATCAAACACTAAAGGGCATGCATCTTAGGTTTAGTTTTTTTCTAGGGCTGAATGAACCAGTTCAGATAACAGGCCTGACCCCTCAAACCTTTACTTAGAATAATAGGCATACAGTTTAAGGTCAGAAGAGACCACCCAAATCACCTTGTCTGGTGTCCTGTATACCACAGGCCACCAATGCCACCCAGACACTTGCATACTAAACCCAAAAACTGAATAAGGGTTTGCAAATTCAAGCCCACATGAACAAATGCCCTCCATTCAAATTTCAACCCCAAACATGAACTGAATTCCAGTCTCTTTTGAGGTTCATATATACTTTTAAACAAATTAACAAAAACCCAGCACATTTAGTACTGACTATGTGCTTCCTTAACAGAAGCAGAAATATCATAATACTTGTTCAAGAAAGGAAGTTTTCATGAGATTTCCAATCCTTTTTTTAAAAAAAAAAAAACAGCTCCAAGATGGTCACACAGACAAGTACCCACATTTCTGTGTGGTTATCCAAACTCAGCCTGATCTCTGAACCTTTTGCTGTTCACTAATCATTACCTTAAAGTTGATCTGCAAATGTTGTTTTAAAGAGAATGCATTGTAGGGTTATGTACACAGCATCCCTCATGTCCCTACTATTTGAGGCAGTCAGCAATTTAGATTCCAATCTAAATTTCCCTTTCTAAAGTCCTTCCCCTAGTGTTAGCACCAGCTGACTCCTGATCCACTATGACATCCCAATACATACCATACAGAGCAGTCACAACTTCCACTGAATCTTATTACAGAATAGAGCCAGGCTCAGAGACTTGGGAGGGTATCAGGAAAATGCCTGGATTTTTACAACTAAAATTACAGCTGTTGTAATGAATTACCTACCGCTTTTAGTGCTGTACTGAAACAAGTGAAGGAAGAAAAAGGGACGGGGTGAAATCCTGCCCCATTGGAGCAAATAGCAAAACACTCACTTTCAGTGAGGCCAAGCTTTCACTCATTTTAACATATGTTTTTTATTGATATTACCCATCCAAACACAAATGTGTTTTTTTAAATTCCATCCTATGTGACTTGCCCAGGGGCACACAACAAACAAGTGGCAGAGCCGGGAATAGATCCTGGTCTCCTGACTCTCACTCCCATGCCTATCTGCTCAAAGCGCTCTGAGTAGAACACCACACAATTCTGTATTTTAAATATCTAATTTGTACTGTCATCACACAATGATGTGCCAAGACAGACTTGATTTATAACGTACTAAGTAAATGCCATGCCTATTAGCATACAAATGCTTTGTTACTCCAGTGGTGGCAGATTGCTATAATGTAACATTCCAAGAATAGCAACAAAATATAGTAAAACATTCTCTCTCCATTTTAAACTATGGCATCTGTTTCTAACCCTTCTCCTTACCCACTCCCCCCCAACCTCTGAAGTAGCTTTTCCCACCTGAATATTTGTAATAGGATCTGTAGGTGGTTCCAAGTTTGTGGAGTTCAGTGCTTCAAACTTAATTGCATATGATTTGAAAAGTATTTTTCTATTTTAGTCAAGATGCAGTGGGATGCAATCTGTTACTGACTAAATCAGAACCAGCTACTGCACCAGTGACAATCAGATGGAGACCACTAGCAGGAAAGGAATGAATTCAGATTTAGGACCAAATTCAGAAGGGATGTAAATATTGGTATAAATGACATATTAAGTGGTTTTAAAGAGACATAATTTAGATGCCAAAAGGATGAGATGGGATTGTGTAAAAAGAAAAGCAACTGACAGGAGGATGCAAGAAGATAATTTAGGAAAGGGGGGAACAGGCTGTATCTTATTCTTTGCTTAGAATCTCCAGCTAGATGTGTTTACTGCTACACTGTTCTCTCTTGTTCTCTTGGGCTGGGTCTGCACAAGAAATGTACCTGTTGTTGACCATCAGTTGACAGCCGGTGACGCTGAACCATACTGAAAATGGTTTAATGGCAAATGTCAACAGGACTAAGCTGGAGCTGGACAACAGGGTGTTAAAAACACTATTTATGTCTCTACTACACTAGGGCTTCTGCCAGCAAATTTAAGTTTAATTAACAAGGCCTTCATGTAGGAGTCACAGGTAGAGTGGAGGATAGGATATAACCTCCATTCTCAATAGGAAAAAGAACCTCTACCCGATAGATAAGCAAAAAGATACTGGGTCACTAGCAAATATGTTGGATTCCTCCACTCCCCCATCTGTCAGTAGTTAAGCTGTTTTTGCCTTTGGATCTGAGTTTTTTTGGTGTTCCTCGACTGTTCTGTGTTGGAAACGGACATGCCACAGGTCCTGATTTAGATAAAACCAGGTATATGTTTATTCAGATATAACACAGAGGAGGAGGAGGAGGAGGAGAAGACTCCCTGCCTAGGTCATGACTGCCAGAAGGCAAAATTGCAGCGTGAGAGAGAGGTACATGGAAAAGCCACAGAGATGACAGTTTCTAAAACAGACAGACACTTTAAATATACTGCCACTACACCCTTCCCTTCTAGTAGTATGGCAAATTGAGGAATTATACTAACCAAACCAAACATCTGGAACCCTGTTTTTGTGGGCTTGCCCCTCTCCAACCTAAAGTTCCTGCTTTGTTTAACACGGAAATACTTTTTTCTATTATGTTCTTTGAAATGGAAGACAAGGATGCCCTCTTCAGACTAACAGACAGTATTTCCTCCAATGAAACAGCTTGATTCTACATTGATTAAATCAAACAAAACATGCATCTATTTTAAGGTATAGCAGAGAAAACTACATACAGAAAAGTTAAAAGGTGAAACATTAAATCCAGAATTTTCGAAGGGGCTCTGTCCACACCCACACTTGGGGCCAGTTTTTCAGAAGAGCTCAGCTGCCACTTAGTTGATGCACTTGGCTTGGTTTTGGTGGAGCAAGTCTGATGAGAAATGCCAGCTGGTTACTCCAAGGCAAACCGGGTAAATCTTACTTTCAGGGCTTCACAGCCTGAAGTTATGATGGTAATATCTTGCTTTCATATGTTGCCTTCAAAAGCACAAGATTCCAGAGTACTTTACCAACTGCATACCATTAAAGTGAAGCCACCTCTGAAGTGGCAGGTAAGCAATCAACTGGCACACATAGCAGCAAGGAGGAAGAGGGAAATTTTTTTGGCTAAGGACACTGGCTTATGCCTCTTATGGATAACTGTCAAGGATTTTGAGGATCTGATTCTGTTTTCATTAAGTGAATGATCACTTTGGTATTGACTACAATGGGAGTCAATCCAGGTCCATTTATGCCCATGTAGACCAGACAAAACTATGACTTAATATGGAGATATACCTATCTCATAGTACTGGAACGGACCTTGAAAGGTCATTGAGTCCAGTCCCCTGCCTTCACAGCAGGATCAAGTACTGTCCCTTATTTTTGCCCCATTTCCCTAAATGGCCCCCTCAAGGATTGAACTCACAACCCTGGGTTTAGTAGGCCAATCCATCCCCCCACTATCTGAAAGACCCTCACCCAATATACTGTGAGTAATTAAGAAAAGGAGTACTTGTGGCACCTTAGAGACTAACAAATTTATTAGAGCATAAGCTTTCGTGAGCTACAGCTCACTTCATCGGATGCATTTGGTGGAAAAAACAGAGGAGAGATTTATATACACACACACAGAGAACATGAAACAATGGGTTTATCATACACACTGTAAGGAGAGTGATCACTTAAGATAAGCCATCACCAACAGCAGGGGGGGGAAGGAGGAAAACCTTTCATGGTGACAAGCAGGTAGGCTAATTCCAGCAGTTAACAAGAATATCAGAGGAACAGTGGGGGGTGGGGTGGGAGGGAGAAATACCATGGGGAAATAGTTTTACTTTGTGTAATGACTCATCCATTCCCAGTCTCTATTCAAGCCTAAGTTAATTGTATCCAGTTTGCAAATTAATTCCAATTCAGCAGTCTCTCGTTGCAGTCTGTTTTTGAAGCTTTTTTGTTGAAGTATAGCCACTCTTAGGTCTGTGATCGAGTGACCAGAGAGATTGAAGTGTTCTCCAACTGGTTTTTGAATGTTATAATTCTTGACGTCTGATTTGTGTCCATTCATTCTTTTACGTAGAGACTGTCCAGTTTGGCCAATGTACATGGCAGAGGGGCATTGCTGGCACATGATGGCATATATCACATTGGTAGATGCGCAGGTGAACGAGCCTCTGATAGTGTGGCTGATGTGATTAGGCCCTATGATGGTATCCCCTGAATAGATATGTGGACAGAGTTGGCAACGGGCTTTGTTGCAAGGATAGGTTCCTGGGTTAGTGGTTCTGTTGTGTGGTGTGTGGTTGCTGGTGAGTATTTGCTTCAGATTGGGGGGCTGTCTGTAAGCAAACACAGACTATGCTGACAGCTTGTGCCACACACTCTCAAGGAAACTGCGGAACCACCTGATCAACATCCTCTACAGCAAACAGGGAAAGATTAAGAATGAGCTCTCAAAACTGGATACTCTCATAAAGAACCAACCTTCCACACAAACTTCCTCGTGGCTGGACTTTACAAAAACTAGACAAGCCATTTACAAAACACACTTTGATTCTCTACAAAAGAAAAAGGACACTAAGCTATCTAAACTACTATATGCCACAAGGGGCCACAACAATGGTTCCCGTAACCCACCCAGCAATATTGTTAATCTATCCAACTATACTCTTAGCCCAGCGGAAGAATCTGTCCTATCTCGGGGCCTCTCCTTTTGCCCCTCCACCCCCACGAACATGATACAGTTCTGTGGTGACCTAGAATCCTATTTTCGACGTCTCAGACTCAAGGAATATTTCCAACACACCTCTGACCAACATATTAACCCACAGAGACCTTCCTGCCAACACTACAAAAAGAAGGATTCTAGGTGGACTCCTCCTGAAGGTCGAAACAGCAGCCTGGATTTCTACATAGACTGCTTCCGCCGACGTGCACGAGCTGAAATTGTGGAAAAGCAGCATCGCTTACCCCATAACCTCAGCCATGCAGAACACAGTGCCATCCACAGCCTCAGAAACAACTCTGACATCATAATCAAAAAGGCTGACAAAGGAGGTGCTGTCGTCATCATGAATAGGTCAGAGTATGAACAAGAGGCTACTAGGCAGCTCTCCAACACCACTTTCTACAAGCCATTACCCTCTGATCCCACTGAGAGTTACCAAAAGAAACTACAGCATTTGCTCAAGAAACTCCCTGAAAAAAGCACAAGAACAAATCCGCACAGACACACCCCTGGAGCCAGGACCTGGGGTATTCTATCTGCTACCCAAGATCCATAAACCTGGAAATCCTGGACGCCCCATCATCTCAGGAATTGGCACCCTGACAGCAGGATTGTCTGGCTATGTAGACTCCCTCCTCAGGCCCTTCGTTACCAGCACTCCCAGCTATCTTCGAGACACCACCGATTTCCTGAGGAAACTACAGTCCATTGGTGATCTTCCTAAAAACACCATCCTAGCCACTATGGATGTAGAAGCCCTCTACACCAACATTCCACACAAAGATGGACTACAAGCCGTCAGGAACAGTATCCCCGATACTGTCACGGCTAACCTGGTGGCAGAACTTTGTGACTTTGTCCTGACCCATAACTATTTCACATTTGGTGACAATGTATACCTTCAAATCAGCGGCACTGCGATGGGTACCCGCATGGCCCCACAGTATGCCAACATTTTTATGGCTGACTTAGAACAACGCTTCCTCAGCTCTCGTTCCCTAATGCCCCTACTCTACTTGCGCTACATTGATGACATCTTCATCATCTGGACCCATGGAAAAGAAGCTCTTGAGGAATTCCACCATGATTTCAACAATTTCCATCCCACCATCAACCTCAGCCTGGACCAGTCCACACAAGAGATCCACTTCCTGGACACTACGGTGCTAATAAGCGATGGTCACATAAACACCACCCTATATCGGAAACCTACTGACCGCTATTCCTACCTACATGCCTCTAGCTTTCATCCAGATCATACCACTCGATCCATTGTCTACAGCCAAGCGCTACGATATAACCGCATTTGCTCCAACCCCTCAGACAGAGACAAACACCTACAAGATCTCTATCATGCATTCCTACAACTACAGTACCCACCTGCTGAAGTGAAGAAACAGATTGACAGAGCCAGAAGAGTACCCAGAAGTCACCTACTACAGGACAGGCCCAACAAAGAAACACACAGAACGCCACTAGCCATCACCTTCAGCCCCCAACTAAAACCCCTCCAACGCATCATCAAGGATCTACAACCTATCCTGAAGGACGAGCCATCGCTCTCTCAGATCTTGGGAGACAGACCAGTCCTTGCTTACAGACAGCCCCCCAATCTGAAGCAAATACTCACCAGCAACCACACACCACACAACAGAACCACTAACCCAGGAACCTATCCTTGCAACAAAGCCCGTTGCCAACTCTGTCCACATATCTATTCAGGGGATACCATCATAGGGCCTAATCACATCAGCCACACTATCAGAGGCTCGTTCACCTGCGCATCTACCAATGTGATATATGCCATCATGTGCCAGCAATGCCCCTCTGCCATGTACATTGGCCAAACTGGACAGTCTCTACGTAAAAGAATGAATGGACACAAATCAGACGTCAAGAATTATAACATTCAAAAACCAGTTGGAGAACACTTCAATCTCTCTGGTCACTCGATCACAGACCTAAGAGTGGCTATACTTCAACAAAAAAGCTTCAAAAACAGACTGCAACGAGAGACTGCTGAATTGGAATTAATTTGCAAACTGGATACAATTAACTTAGGCTTGAATAGAGACTGGGAATGGATGAGTCATTACACAAAGTAAAACTATTTCCCCATGGTATTTCTCCCTCCCACCCCACCCCCCACTGTTCCTCTGATATTCTTGTTAACTGCTGGAATTAGCCTACCTGCTTGTCACCATGAAAGGTTTTCCTCCTTCCCCCCCCTGCTGTTGGTGATGGCTTATCTTAAGTGATCACTCTCCTTACAGTGTGTATGATAAACCCATTGTTTCATGTTCTCTGTGTGTGTGTATATAAATCTCTCCTCTGTTTTTTCCACCAAATGCATCCGATGAAGTGAGCTGTAGCTCACGAAAGCTTATGCTCTAATAAATTTGTTAGTCTCTAAGGTGCCACAAGTACTCCTTTTCTTTTTGCGAATACAGACTAACACGGCTGCTACTCTGAAACCTGTGAGTAATTAAATTTACCTATATTAGAAGGAGGAAGCACAGCATTAACCTTGCTAGGAACAGGGAGGTTAGCTGACCATTGCAGCTATTTAAAGCTCCAATTGGGGGGCCTGTGACAAAGTGGCATTCTGCTCCTGTCTTCTGCTCTGTCTTCACAGAGACCTTCAGTCATTAAACACTGCCGTGCAACTTGTTTACATTTGCTCTTCCCACTACCTTACTGATCCACACACCATGTCATTTACAGTTCTAGTTTCTCCTCAGTTCTCTGCCGAGGAGAGAGACAAGATCGCTCTACCCAGAGATCATTGTGTCTCTCCTAGCCTGCCTCTCTTCCCCCACCCTTCTTTCCTGTACTTTCTTATGCCTCCTGTCTTAATTGGCCAATCTGCTTGTTAGTCCTCCCCCAGCCCATTCTAATCCACTGATTAGGCCCCATCAGGTCCATTGTGGGGTGAATTAATGGGTGTTTAAATGACCAGAGTGCTGGCTCAGGTGTTTGATTCCAGGACTCTGTCATAGGGTCCCCACAAAGGGTCTGATCCTGCATCTTTTCACAACCAAAACTCCCATGGATTTCAGTTATCTATTGCAGACTTCAATGTAAATTACAGGTGCTGAGCACTCTTAGGGGGAAACCTATTTGTGGATTAATGTGGTGTGGTGGATAGAGCAAGCAGGAGATCTGGACTGTATGCCCAGGTCTGCCACTACCCTGCTGGTAACCTTGGGCAAGTCACTTCACTTCCCTCTGTCTCAGTCTCCTCATCCATAAAAAAGTGATAATGATACTGACCTCCTTTGTAAAGCGCTATATGAGAGCTATGTGTTATCTTCCAATCAGGAATGGATATAAGCTGCCAAATCTGGAGGTGGATTTCAAATACTCCAATGTTCTGAGATATTCGGATCTGAGGTTTTAGTTTGGGCTCTTCCCAGCTTCGGATGTAAGCATTGTTTATATACCAATTAAAGTCAATCAGAGCTGAGAGTGCTCAGCACCTAGCAGGGCCAGATTAATTAAACACACTGCTGGTGGGCTAGAGGGAATTTTGGAGGTCCACGTCTTTGCAATAATTGTGACACATAGCCAGAAAGGGTTAAGCAGCTCTCAGGATAATCAAGGCAGATTCAACCTTTAGAGACATGTTAGAGAAGTACATAAATGGTAATTAGGGCCATTCCATGTTAGATAGGCTAGAACTTTGAAATGCAAACCTGTATTGTTGGAACATTAGAGGTTTCAGAGTAGCAGCCATGTTAGTTTGTATCTGCAAAAAGAACTGGAGTACTTGTGGCACCTTAGAGACTAACAAATTTATTTGAGCATAAGCTTTCGTGAGCTACAGCTCACCTCATCGGATGCATGCAGAGGAAAATACAGTGGGGAGATTTTATATACACAGAGAACATGAAACAATGGGTGTTACCATACACACTGTAACAAAAGTGATCAGAAAAGGTGAGCAATTACCAGTAGGAGAAGAAAAAGAAAAATAAACAAAAAAATCTTTTGTAGTGATAATCAAGGTGGGCCATTTCCAGCAGTTGACAAGAACGTCTGAGGAACGGGGGGTGGGGAATAAACATGGGGAAATAGTTTTACTTTGTGTAATGACACATCCACTCCCAGTCTTTATTAAAGCCTAATGTAATGGTGTCCAGTTTGCAAATTAATTCCAATTGAGCAGTCTCTCATTGGAGTCTGTTTTTGAAGTTTTTTTGTTGAAGAATTGTCACTTTTAGGTCTATAATCGAGTAACCAGAGAGATTGAAGTGTTTTCCGACTGGTTTTTGAATGTTATAATTCTTGACGTCTGATTTGTGTCCATTTATTCTTTTATGTAGAGACTGTCCGGTTTGGCAGAGGGGCATTGCTGGCACATGATGGCATATATCACATTGGTAGATGTGCAGGTGAACAAGCTTCTGATAGTGTGGCTGATATGATTAGGCCCTATGATGGTGTTCCCTGAATAGATATGTGGATTCTATTCAGGGGACACCGTCATAGGGCCTAATCATATTACCAATGTTAAGCTAATCCAATTTTCCCATAAGAATTTATGTAAATGGGGGGTTAGATTCCAGGGATTTTTTTCACTAGACCAAAGACATTATATACATATACAGTACAAGTTTTAAATAATAAAACAAACAATTTATTACTGTACTCACCAATGAGGATTGTGAAGCTTGGTTGGTGCAGGGGTGTAGCGGGATTGGGGTGCGGGGGCTTGCCCCATTCTGCCCGGGTGTCCTGCCAGGGAGCAGGATAGGGGTCTTGCCCCATACCGCCCGCCTGGGGCTCCTGCCGGGAGCGGGGTCGGGGGCTTGCCCTGTTCTCCCCGCCCAGCACTCCTGCTGGGGAGCAGGGTCAGGGTGCTGGGGCTTGCCCGCTTCCTGGCAGGAGTGCCAAATGGGCAGAATGGGGCAAGCCTCCACAACTCCACCCCACTGCCCAGCTGGAATGCCCAGTGGGTGGAGTGGGGCAAGCCCCTGAGCCCCGACAGTACCTGGCAGGAGAATCGGGTGGGTGGAGCAAGGGGGGGGGCTTCCAATAACGTTATAAGGCAACATTGCAGGACTTTAAAGGAGTATGTTCTCTAATAGGTCAGTGATCTAATAACAAAACAACGTTAATCGGGAGAACGTTAAGTGAGGAGTTACTGTAAAAAACTCTTGGGACCTGATCCTTTCATCTCAGATCTGCTTGATGCTTTATGCAGGGGAACCTTGAGTCGTAAGACTGAGATCTCCAGTCTCATCTGGATCACCCTCAATATGAACACTGGACTATAACCTATGGACTAATTCTGAAAGAACTCTCTGCAACTACAAAGCTCACCATCTCTACTATGAATCTGATCTCAGAACTGCACTCATGTCTGTAGGTATACTGATCTTTTAACCAATACTCTCTCTCTGTGTTCTTTTTAAATAAATTTTAGTTCAGTTAATAAGAATTGGCTGTAAGTGTGTATTTGGGTAAGATCTGAAATATTCATTAACTTGGGAGGTAATGTGTCCGATCCTTTGGGATGGGTAGAACTTTCTTCTATGGATATATCTACACTACGAAATTAGGTTGAATTTATAGAAGTCGGTTTTGTGGAAAGCGTTTTTATACAGTCGAGTGTGTGTGTCCCCACACAAATGCTCCAAGTGCATGTAGTCGGCAGACTGCGTCCACAGTACCAAGGCAACAGTCGACTTCCAGAGCTTTGTACTGTTGGTAGCTATCCCACATTTCCCACAGTCTCCACCGCCCATTTGAATTCTGGGTAGAAATCCCAGTGCCTGATGGGGCTAAAACATTGTTGCGGGTGATTCTGGGTACATATCATCAGGCCCCCGTTCCCTCCCTCCTCCGTAAAAGCAAGGGCAGACAATCGTTTTGCACTTTTTTTTCTTGAGTTACCAGTGCAGACGCCCTACCACGGCAAACATGGAACCCGCTCAGCTAACCGTCACCGTATGTCTCCTGGGTGCTGGCAGACATGGTACTGCATTGCTACACAGCAGTAGTTTATTGCCTTTTGGCAGCAGACAATGCAGTATGACTGGTAGCTGTCGTCGACATAGTCCTGGGTGCTCTTTTAACCGGGCGCCTGGGCAAACATGGGAGTGACTCAGCCAGGTCATTTCCCTTGTTTCGTCTCATGGCGATTGAGTCCTACTGGCAGTGCACTGTCTTTTAATCTGCAGCTAGCAGAAGACAATGGCCAGTAGTCGTACTGCACCGTCTTCTGCCGAGCACCCAGGAGGTGACGATGGCTAGCGGTCGTACTGCACAGTATCCTGCCGGCATGATGTATAAAGATAGATGAAGTGGCTCAAAACAAGAAATAGACCAGATTTGTTTTGTATTCATTTTCTCCTCCCTCCCTCTCTCCGTGAAATCAATGGCCTGCTAAACCCAATTTTGAGTTCTATCCTTGAGGTTTTGAGTTCTATCCTTGAGGCGGCCATTCAGTTTCTCGCAAAGCCACCCCCTTTGTTGATTTTAATTCCCTGTAAGCCAACCCTGTAAGACATGTCGTCAGTCGCCCCTCCCTCCGTCAGGGCAACAGCAGACAATCGTTCCACACCTTTTTTCTGTGCAGACGCCATGCCACGGCAAGCATGGAGCCCGCTCAGATCACTTTGGCATTTAGGAGCACATTAAACACCACATGCATTATCCAGCAGTATATGCAGCACCAGAACCTGGCAAAGCGAAACTGGGTGAGTAGGCGACATCAGCGTGATGACGAGAGTGATGAGGACATGGACACAGACTTCTCTCAAAGCACAGACCCTGCCAATGTGGGCATCATGGTGCTAATGGGGCAGGTTCATGTGGTGGAACGCCAATTCTGGGCCCGGAAAACAGGCACAGACTGGTGGGACCGCATAGTGTTGCGGGTCTGGGATGATTCCCAGTGGCTGCGAAACTTTCACATGCATCAGAGCACTTTCATGGAACTTTGTGACTTGCTTTCCCCTGCCCTGAGGCGCAAGAATACCAAGATGAGAGCAGCCCTCACAGTTGAGAAGCGAGTGGCAATAGCCCTGTGGAAGCTTGTGATGCCAGACAGCTACCGGTCAGTTGGGAATCAGTTTGGAGTGGGCAAATCTACTGTGGGGGCTGCTGTGATGCAAGTAGCCAATGCAATCAAAGGTCTGCTGATATCAAGGATAGTGACCCTGGGAAATGTGCAGGTCATAGTGGATGGCTTTGCTGCAATGGAATTCCCTAACTGTGGTGGGGCCATAGATGGAACCCATATCCCTATCTTGGCACCGGAGCACCAAGCCAGCGAGTACATAAACAGCAAGGGGTTTTCAATAGTGCTTCAAGCACTGGTGGATCACAAGGGACGTTTCACCAACATCAACCTGGGATGGTTGGGAAAGGTACATGATGCTTGCATCTTCAGGAACTCTGGTCTGTTTCAAAAGCTGCAGGAAGGGACTTTCTTCCCAGACCAGAAAATAACCATTGGGGATATTGAAATGCCTATAGTTATCCTTGGGGACCCAGTCTACCCCTTAATGCCATGGCTCATGAAGCCATACATAGGCAGCCTGGAGAGTAGTCAGGAGCTGTTCAACTACAGGCTGAGCAAGTGCAGAATGGTGGTAGAATGTGCATTTGGACATTTAAAAGCGCGCTGGCGCAGTTTACTGACTCGGTTAGACCTCAGCGAAACCAATATTCCCACTGTTATTACTGCTTGCTGTTCGCTCCACAATATCTGTGAGAGTAAGGACGTTTATGGCGGGGTGGGAGGTTGAGGCAAATCGCCTGGCTGCTGGTTACGCACAGCCAGACACCAGGATGGTTAGAAGAGCACAGAGGGTGCAGTGCGCATCAGAGAAGCTTTGAAAACCAGTTTCATGACTGGCCAGGCTACGGTGTGAAAGTTCTGTTTGTTTCTCCTTGATGAAACCCCCCGCCCCTTGGTTCACTCTACTTCCCTGTAAGCTAACCACCCTCCCCACCTCCCTTCGATCACCGCTTGCAGAGGCAATAAAGTCATTGTTGCTTCACATTCATGCATTCTTTATTAATTCATCACACAAATAGGGGGATAATTACCAAGGTAGCCCAGGAGGGGTGGTGGAGGAGGGAAGGACAAGGCCACACAGCACTTTAAAAGTTTAAAACTTACTGAATGACAGCCTTCTGTTACAATCCTCTGGGGTGGAGTGGCTGGGTGACCGGGAGGCCACCCCACCGCGTTCTTGGGCGTCTGGGTGAGGAGGCTATGGAACTTGGGGAGGAGGGCAGTTGGTTACACAGGGGCTGTAGCGGCGGTCTGTGCTCCTGCTGCCTTTCCTGCAGCTCAATCATACGCTGGAACATATTAGTTTGATCCTCCAGCAGCCTCAGCATTGAATCCTGCCTCCTCTCATCACGCTGCCGCCACCTTTCAGCTTCAGCCCTCTCTTCAGACAGCCACTTACTCTCTTCAGCCCACCCCCTCTCCTCCCGGTCATTTTGTGCTTTCCTGCACTCTGACATTGTCTGCCTCCATGCATTCGTCTGTGTGCTGTCAGTGTGGGAGGACAGCATGAGCTCAGAGAACATTTCATTGCGAGTGCATTTTTTTCACCTTCTAATCTTCGCAAGCCTCTGGGAAGGAGAAGATCCTGTGATCCTTGAAACACATGCAGCTGGTGGAGAAAAAAAAAGGGACAGTGGTATTTGAAAAGACACATTTTATAGAACTACAGATACTCTTTCACAGTAAACCTTGCTGTTAACATTACATACATAGCACATGTGCTTTCGTTACAAGGTCGCATTCTGCCTCCCCTCACCGCGTGGCTAACAGCGGGGAACATTTCTGTTCAGCCATAGGCAAACAGCCCAGCAGGAACGGGCACTTCTGAATGTCCCCTTAAGAAAAGCACTCTATTTCAACCAGGTGACCATGAATGATATCACTCTCCTGAGGATAATACAGAGAGATAAAGAACAGATGCCTTTTGAACACCAGCAAACATACACTGCAATGCTTTGTTTTACAATGATTCACGAGTACGTGCTACTGGCCTGGAGTGGTAAAGTGTCCTACCATGGTGGATGGAATAAGGCTGCCCTCCCCAGAAACCTTTTGCAAAGGCTTTGGGAGTATATCCAGGAGAGGCACGAATGCCAGGGCAAATTAATCATTGAACATGCTGGCTTTTAAACCTTGTATAGTATTTTAAAAGGTACACTCACCAGAGGTCCCTTCTCCGCCTGGTGGGTCCGGGAGGCAGCCTTGGGTAGGTTCGGGGGGTACTGGCTCCAGGTCCAGGGTGAGAAACAGTTCCTGGCTGTTGGGAAAACCAGTTTCTCCGCTTGTTTGCTGTGAGCTATCTACAACCTCCTCCTCATAGTCTTCCTCATCCCCAAAACCTGCTTCCGTGTTGCCTCCATCTCCACTGAAGGAGTCAAACAACGTGGCTGGGGTAGTGGTGGCTGAACCCCCTAAAATGGCATGCAGCTCATCATAGAAGCAGCATGTTTGGGGCTCTGACCCGGAGCAGCCGTTCGCCTCTCTGGTTTTCTGGTAGGCTTGCCTCAGCTCCTTAGGTTTCAAGCGGCACTGCTTCGGGTCCCTGTTATAACCTCTGTCCTTCATGCCCTGGGAGATTTTCACAAATGTTTTGGCATTTCGAAAACTGAAACATAGTTCTGATAGCACGGATTCCTCTCCCCATACAGCGATCAGATCCCGTACCTCCTGTTCGGTCCATGCTGGAGCTCTTTTGCGATTCTGGGACTCCATCATGGTCACCTCTGCTGATGAGCACTGCATGGTCACCTCTGCTGATGAGCTCTGCATGGTCACCTGCAGCTTGCCACACTGGCCAAACAGGAAATTGAAATTCAAAAGTTCGCGGGCCTTTTCCTGTCTACCTGGTCAGTGCTGATTTTACTTGATTTACTTGACTTGATTTTACTCAAGTGTGTATCATTCTACAAATACAGTTTTCAAGCAGCCCAATTTTTAAAATGTGTTACATTTTTTTTTTAAATTACCTGATATATGCGAAATCACTTCCAGCTCTGGTGACTCACATCAGCTGGGGGCTGTATATGATGCATCTGTTCAGACAATTAGGAGCTTAGCAGCAACAGAAGTCAACTGAAAGGAAAATACTGCCCGCTAGAGACCCAGATCAGCAGTGCAGTCTTAGAAGATGATCAGATATATTGCACGTGGGAAGTGACTAATTTCAAGTCACTTTGTAGCACTGGGGTGGAGGAACCAGGGCCTGGGATGGGGAAGGAATTGTTCCAGGGAAGAGGAACTCGGGATGGGGCAAGTCTCCACTTGGCTTGACTCTCCTGAAGCAAACATTCCCTCCTCCTTCAGAGACAAGGCTTCAGCCTGGCCTACCTATTAACTACCTGTTTTATGTTAGCTTACAATCAACAAGGATACAAAACAGGCTAAGGGATACAACATAAAACAAGATGACCCAGTTCTGAGTCCCCTTACTTGTTTTAAGCAGTGCTTGCCCTGTGAGAAAGCTAAATCAATGGGTGAGCTCGTGGAGTAAGGTACTACTCACCAGGAATAAAGGTGGCAGACTGGCTCAGGTTGATCAATGGGCAAGTACTTATCTCATTAGCTCTATGGTCTTTATATACATACATATATATATGCACGCGCACACACACACACACACACGTTTCATTTATAAGGGGATGGGGTTTGGGGGATGGCACTGGATGTTGAAGTTGGGGAGAAGAGGGATTCTGGAAGTAAGAGAGGTCAGTGGATAACAGAAGAGGGAAGCTGAGGAATGTTCAGGTGGACAGATAAGGAGAATGGGATGGGGGAAGCATAAATGGGTGCGTAGAGAGAGGTTCCTGAAGAACTGCAGTATCAGGAGCAGGGCCAGGAAGAGGACCAACAACTAATGGCAATACAGCAACTGAAGGAGAAAATAAAATCAGCGTCCAAGTCTCAGAAGTAAGAGATGGATTAGCTCAGGAGGCTGTGAAACAAAATAGCGACTGGAGCATCTCCAGAATGCAGGATATACCCACCGTCTTGGGCCCGCTCCCACCTGCGTCACTCCATACAGAGGTGCTGCCCTCACTCCTGCCGGCATCCTCAATGTCCTCCTCTCTCCTCTCATTTTCACCAGATAAAGCCACATCTGGTGCTAGGTCTCTACTGACAGGGAAAACGCTCCATAAAACTAGCACTGTCCAGCTTTAAACCAAAAGAGTGGCCTCCCTACTGTGGAAGCTCCTCCTAGCTGGTATAATTACTTTTCTCTGTGGATGTGTAGTCTGTTAGCTGCAGGGCCCCAGGCAGATCCCTCTGTCTGAAAGGCCCTCACTCGTAGCTGGTGCTGGGAACTCTGGGGAAGACTCCTCCCCAGTATGGAGGGCCTGGGGCACATAAGGACTAAGAAAGAAGTGGCACAGAGTTACAGACAGCTGTGAGGCTAGTTCATCAATGTTGTAAAATAGGATAGAAGCTGTTACAGCTGGATTTCATTATTTTTAGTTTTGTCAATCTCGACAGTGTAAATATTTTAGACATGCAAAGCAGACAATGAGAGAGAAACACTGAATCATACAGCCAACAAGTTAGAACCATACATGGCATCGAGCTTGGTAGAATTCTTTTGCAGCAATTTCCACAGAGCCCACAATTCCCACAGCCTTTTGGTATGTAATACCAGGTACAGACAATAGGCAATTCTGCATTGCCTCAGAGCATAGACCACAGAGCACGCTGCAATGAAGGGTATCAGGCAGAAGAAAGAAACTGCAGGAAAAACTGGTACTACTATAAAGCAGCCAACCAAGAATGGCAAAAGGAAGGGCTTGCTTGCATTTCTAGCAATAGAACGAGGAAAAACAATAAGAATCATGTAGAGCTAACTCACCATTCCATGGCATGTGCATAGATTTTGGGTATGAACAGAAATGGTTTCTGAATGAACAGAAGTGGTTGCAACTTGAGTGCTAGTGCTAGTGTCGTTAGCAAACTTGGGTCCCAAGAAAGACTCCCATTGACTTTAGGGGCCTTCAAATCAAAACATCAATCATCTATCTTCCCCTGCAACCTATCAGACTTATACTGCTGACCTTTGCGGGGAATCTGTGACCACGATGGGGACTATGGACTTGATTTCTATTGTCAGAGATTAAGGGAGATTACCCAGCTCAAGAAGGCCTGGATATGGCTTAGAAAGAACCAGTAGTATGGACCAGAAAAATCACGATGGCAAAAGTTACAACAGCTCTTATGGAAGAATTGCACAAAGGTGCTTCTATTTTTAAGTGAGGCCTATGCAGCATTAAAGGTGTTGCTGTAAAGCTGACCATTACAGCAGGATGTCAGATCAAATGTTGTAAAGCGATGATATATGCCAAGTCAAAGGCCAAATTGGACCTAGGTTAGTCAAGACAGGGGTTCTATCTTGCATAGTGAACAGGTACCCCCTCCCATTGTGTGTTTGGACAAGATGACACCATCAGAAGGTGTGGAGATTTCAGAGTGCCTCGAAATCCCAGGCCAAATTCATGCCAGGTAGGTAGTTTTTTGTGCTAGCAATATATATATGCCAACTAATCAATCCATGAAAATCACTTAAATAGAAAATCCATAGTACTACAGGTGAGTTACAGTAGCAGAGTGTTGCGGGGCAAGTGCACCCTGTCCCCTCTTTGGAGCAAGGGAAGGGGTGTTATATCTCCACGGCTGAGTCTACCTGACCACCCTTTGCCTCAGGGCCGCATGGCCTAGTGGCCAGGGTCAATATGGCTGCCCCTGGCAGGGCTCTATGGCCTAGTGGCTTGTGGATGGGGGGAGGGGGAGGGGAGGTTGCCGGGGTAGGGAGACCCAGGTCCTCCCTACTCCACTGGGTTCCAGCCCAGGGCCCTGTCAGAGATGACTATACTCACCACAGGGTCAGTGGTGATCCAAGCAGTGAGAGGTCATGGCTTCTTTTGCCCTGAGTACAGGGTTAATTCTTCCTTGTCCAGTGTGGGGCAATTGCACCCCATCATACAGAGTAATAATGAAAAGCATTATGCTGACATATTTAGAGGTTTACAAATACATTAAATATCAACTCCATTTCCATAACTAATGCACTATAAGTTGTGTTGATTACTATTACTATAAATACACTGTTCCTATTTTGTACAATAAGGTACTTGGAAACCCTCATATGTTTTAATGTCAGCTTATGCAAAAGCTCAACTTTCCATTTCCTTGTACTTCTTAACCTAGAAAGCCATTTTGTATGCTGCTGATTTGCAAACAAGTAATAAATCCTGCACATTGTGTAAAATAGGAGAGACAATTTAACAAAGTTTTAACAAAACTACATTAGCAACTGGGGAAAGTAATAATTTATGTAGATAATTTAAGGATAGACAGACGTATGAAACATTGAAGTAAATGGAGTTACATCAGTTTGACTGAGAGGAGAATCAAACCCCCAAAGTATATTTCTTTGAGAAACAGAATGCAAGATTCTATAATAATAAATCACTACGCAGACATGTATCTCTCTCTGAAGAGGAAAAAATCCTGTTAAAATGTGCTGTATAGTAGTACAATGTTTCTGACAAAATCATTGAAATGCTTTATAGAGAGAAAAACATCATATAAAAATCTGTCAATACAAATATGCTAGACCACTGGGATAATGAGTAGAAAAGAATGGCAAAAAATTGTACAAAAAGTTACATGATATTTGAGGCTGTACGAAAAACCATGAATAGAGCTAAGTGAAAAAATCAGAATTTCCATCCCATGGGGAATCCCAATATTTCTATATTTGTTTTCATCTTGAATTGGGATGAAAAGACAACACCTCAACATTTATTATGGAATGAAAATTTCTGAAAAATTTCAATTCATGAATGTTGAAATGTTTTGTTTCAGGGCAGTTCGAGATTAATTTGCAGCTGCCTGAGCTGTCACAGTGCCTCACAGGAGTTGTAGAATGAGGGCATGAGACAGCCAATGTACCATATGGGCCAGGCTCTCTGGCCAGAGTATATATCCCATTATGTGCCACAATTTGACTTTCATGATGCACAACTGTGGCCCTGTCAGAAGGAAGACTGTGGTGCATCATGGGAGATATGAGATGGGGTTCCTTGGCCAAAGTATAAGGGAGAATGAAGGCATTAGGCATCATTCAAACATTGTCAAACTGTAAATTAATAAGAAAAAGTGAGAAAAAAAACATTGTTTGCTTTTCAGTCTCAAGTTATTGTCTATAAAGCAGATCTTTCCTTTTACCTGTTGTAACTTTAGTTCCAGTTTAGACTATTACATAAAGTTAAAGACTTCTTAAAAACTGAAAACAAGTCTAAATTTAACCATATGTAATAGCATTATGATTTTCTGGCATGTGAGTGGGTGCAAATTTGCCTTTTGTACTGTCATGTCTCATATGAAACCTTTTCTTCTGGGATTCCTAAAGTGACAAGAGAGAAGGAGCTCCTCTTAGAAAATAAATACATGAAAATGAAGAGAAAGTCTTACACATTTTAGGAGAATGACAAACAGTCCTGCAGGCTGAAATTCTCTAATCTTCACGGAATAGGTGCAGCATAGGTATTGGCCAAGTAAGGAATAGGTAAGCTTCCATCACACAAAGGTCCAGATTATCCCACTGATGTTTAAGCAGAACTCCACTTTGATATCAGTAGGGTGTTCTAATGGAAAAGATGTCAGTACAATACAATTGTAAACCTACCCATGTGCCCAATTTGAGAGTACCTCCTCTAATAAGGGCGTGTCTTCACCAGGAGAAAAAAAATGTGTTCTTGAGTTAAGAAACTCAAGGTAAAATCCAAATGAAGAAAAAGCTGTTTGTAGTTTTCACATGATTTAGCAGGCCTAATTAAAGACTGAGAATACTACAGGTTTACCTCAACATGTTAATGCATATTAAATCTACAGACTGCCTTGCCTCCATTAGGATTTTACCTTAGTTATCTTGTCAGTTAACACAAGTTAAATACATCCTTTTACTCCTAGTGAAGATAAGGCCTAAAGCTGAGAGAGGGAGGTCATGTCTAGACAGTGAGTTGGTGCACGGTGAGCCAGAGTATGAATCTACAGCCCAACCAGCTTGCTAGGGGCACTAACTTGCAATGGGAAGACTGCTACAGTAAAAGTCCCAGAGCATGGCTTAACATACCTTGCAAACAGCCTGGCTTGCCGTACACTAACTCACCATGTAGACAAGACCTGTATCTATCCTCATTCAGTCCTTGTCATTTTTGCTGAGTCTACCAGACCATGATAGTGTTTTTGTGTCATGGTCAGCAGGAACTGAACTAAGCCTCACTAATTCATGTCACCTTGCTAATAATTTGGGATTACTTCCTCTTTGGGCTGGACTTTGAACAACTGACTCAGAGGTGAAGAGCCCTATGACCAATCCCCCATGAGTCTTCCAGTCTGGCCCTCACAAATTGCCAAATTCACTTTAATTCTAGTTCCACTATACAGAATAGTTCCATAACCTTATTTATCACATTTACCAACACTCTCAGCAAAAGGAGTCTAATTTCTAAATCTCTGTCATAAACTGTGGGTTTAGATGGAACACAGTAGCCAGCAGATCGAGAAATGCAAGTTTTCTTAAAAAGAAAAGGAGTACTTGTGGCACCTTAGAGACTAACAAATTTATTTGAGCATAAGCTTTTGTGAGCTTCAGCTCACTTCATCAGATGCATTCAGCTGTAGCTCACAAAAGCTTATGCTCAAATAAATGTTAGTCTCTAAGGTGCCACAAGTACTCCTTTTCTTTTTGCAGATACAGACTACCACGGCTGCTACTCTGAAACCTGTACGTTTTCTTGGAATTGGTTGTAGAAACTATTCCCAAACACATTGATTTCAATGGCATGACTAACATGGTTAAGGCTAACCATCTGCCAACACGGTATGCAGGATCTTGAACCCACAGCATTTTGCAGGATTGAGTCCAAGTACAGGAAGATCAACCGCACTAGAAAGGAAAAAAGTTCTGAAGATAAAGTGTGTTGGGGGGGGGAGTAGCATATTTTAAAAAGGTGACAAATGATAGAAAATTAGTTTTAGGGAAACTCTGACATTTCAAGAGTGAAGAAAAGATGCTTCAAGATTCATTATATTGTACTAGGATGTCAATTTTATTTTTCTATATTTTAAACCTTTAAAAGTGCCAAAAGCATGGGTAGGTGCCTGATTAGAAATCAAAGTACTGTAAATAAATTACTTATAGAGAACAAAAGGAGGCGGACAGGGAAAAAAAGGAAAAGTATAAAATACAAGAATTATGATTCTTTTAGAATCATCATCTTATAAAAAGTTTGCTCGATTCAGGCTTTGGAATCTATGCTTTAATGGTTATTTGATTGTTTCTAGCTCCCCAGTAGCCCAAATTTTTCCCAACTTTTCCCAACATTTGACTAGAGATAAAGGTCACATCCCCTTCTAGAACCCTATCCTCTTAGGACATGGGTCGGGGGAAAAGGACTAATTCCTCCTCCATATACCTCCTCCCTTTGGCCCGTGTTCCTTTTGGGAAAGAGAACTGACGTGTCAACTAGGTACACTAAATGGGAGCATGCAATCATTTTTCAAGTATTTGGGTGATGAAGGAGAGAACTGATATCAAAAACAGGGGAAGTAAAGGAGCTGGAACTGAATCATAGTCTTTCTACAGAGAGCTCAGCTAGAAAAAGCTCAGTCACACCCACAAGCAATGCCATGTTATGAGCTGCAGTACATGGAACTCGGCAGCTACACACTTTTGCAATACTACAGAATGTTAAACTTAATGTAGCTGGACAAATAATATTTAGAGATCAATACTGGTCTGCTTTAAGCTGCAAGATTTGTATCTTTTTTCTCTACATTCTACCAGTATGTCAGTTTTATGAGCCAGATGCAAAGCCCACTGAAGTCAGTGGGAATCTTTTCATTGAATTCAATGAGCCTTGGATCAGGCCTTAAGAGAAACTGTAACTCAACTACAGATAAGACTTATGATAAATACTACACAGGTGTTTAGGAGCTGTTGTGTGTCAACTTCAAACACGCGCACACATGTTGTTTACTAAGTATTTCAGTGAACATCTAGAATTCTGAAGTTACACAAAAACAAAAAGTGTTTGAAAAAATATTATTGTAGATCTGATGAGAAACTCCACTTAAGTCCTTTTTTATTTGGTGAAGATTTGTGTGTCTTACCACGGTTATTAAAATTCACTGGCTTGTTGAGGGCAAGACAGACCTAAAGAGAAACTGAGGTTTTGTTTTGGTTTTTTTTTGCTTTTAAAAAATTTAAAAAAAAAAAACATCTCCAGAAGCAGTACGATAGGTCCAGAAACTGACGTCTTTCCCTTCTTTAAAATGTCCTAGCTGCACAACTGTTCTTGTGAGACTGCCTCTAGAGGTGAAACAGTAGTTCAGTCCTCCTATCTAGTTAATTCCAATCCTCTCTGCAAAAAGAAGCAACTAGTTTTCAATTTGTGATGGTATCTTTTGGGATGTGAACACCTATGTAGTGGTGGGCTGGATTAAGACCATCAAGTCACTTTAGATCGGTCACTGAACACTGTCAGAAAGCAATGACTTTCAGTCATTAATAAATGCACATATTCACATATCTATAGGAGAGTGTGGGGAAGGGAAAATCCTGAGAATAAGAATTATACAGCAAAGTTATACACTCAAGATATACATATATCTAGAGATCTTGGGCGTTTTACTCACTGTGATCACTGTCCAAAAGCACTTTCTGTATAAGAAATCCTTCTTATACAGCTGGTGCCCTGCTGCAGTGTGCTGATATAAACAGATACAATTCAATTGATGATACATATCCATTATAAATACATCTTGGGATTAATGTATGATGGGAACCACAGTAGTGTGCAATTGCATGGGTAATGGTTGGTGTGATCAGGGTGGTGGTATAGGGGGCTCCTGTCTTGTGGCCTCACTTCAAGCAGCAGCAGTCCTGTCTAGGTGGCTAACATTCAGGCAGGGTAGGGGAACCCAGGCCCTCCCACCCATCAGGTTCCAACCCAGGGCCCTGTGAGACCGGTTTGGCTGCACACCCATCTCTATATGGCGTCAGCCCTCAGGCAGCTTCCCTGCGTCTCTTCCTACTTCTATCCATACCCCATCCAGCCACTGCTCGTCTTTGGGGGACATCACCTTCTGAGCTTCCAGCCCTCATCCCAGTTGTTGGGTGTTGTAGCTCTTCTGCTTGCCAGCTTGATGCAGGCTCAGCTCTTGTCCTCTCCTGGAGCTCCCAGGGCACATCTTCCTCCCTGGCTTGCCAGCCCCAGACTGAGCTGCCTGGCTGGCTTTTAAACCCTGCCTCCAACCCAGACATGCTCAACAAGGGCATAGGGGCAGCATCGCCTTAGCCCATAGTTGTTCCTTGACGCCCCCATCCAGTGAAAGGTTTATACACCCCTGCACAGTTGGATACTTTAATATGGATTTCATTGGACCAGCTACTGTCAGAAAAAGTAAAATTTCTGATAGTATGAAAGCCCCACTACTTGCAAGATCACCAACCCAATTTCTTCTGGAATATATTTCTCACTAATAAGGATAATCATCTGAGGTTTAGCCATGTAATTACTTTCCTGTGTTTTGCACTACAATATAGTCTGACCACAATTCTAGTAGTTTCCAGTTTTTATTAATTTAGCTATGACACTTAAAAATTCTCATATAGATGGTAAACTACAGAACAGGAAGGTGACTTTAGTTGTGCAAGAACAGGACATGCAGTTTTACTCTGAGACAGTGACTGAGCAAAAGTGGCAGCATGGGGTCCCAACTATTGCTCAACAATTTCTGTACTAGGTTTACTCAGTTTACCAATAAAAAGAGGGCTTCATCCCCGTTCCCAAATAGTCAGCATTGTAAACTCACCCTGGACTCAAGAGTTAAGATGAGGTTTTTTACCATTTCATACATAAAATTACCACTAATGAAAATTAAACCCTAAATGGCACCAGAGACAGTCCATTGTCCTCAAGAAGGTTGCATAGGTGTAAACGACTGAAATACAGCAAGAAATTATCTTAAGGGCACACAGGACATAGATTTCAGAATCTATTCTTTCTCCCAACAGTGTTTGTTCCTGCATAACTAACACCACAACCAAGAAGACGAGGGGGGGGGGAACAATGCATTTTAATTACTAAATGCAGTAGCTGTCACTGAACACACTGGGGGGGGGGGCAGATCTGCTGACTGAGAGATGTCATTTTCACATAGCCACATTTCAGAATAGAATCACACCACAGAAATGCAAACACAAGCATGCTGGTCAACATTTTTCAAAATTTCTGATGAATTTTTTTTTGTCAAAAATTCAATTTTCAGTAATCACCAATTTTGTTGAAAGTGTTTGAGGTTTTTGGCCAGCTCTGTTATGAATATTAGATAGATGAATATTAATATTATTAAACATCTATTAGCATCCTATGTTGTCATGGTGATTACCAGCAAAAGTCACTGTCCCTACTCTAAAGAGCTTACAGTGTAAACTGGACAAACACAAGAAATAATTAAAATTGCAGAGAGAAGGAACGGATGGGGTGAGGACTGTAACAACAAAGGACATGGAATTGGAATCTATTTTGTGTACAAAAGCATGAAAGGACAAATTTTCAGAATAGAAACCCAAAGAAGAGTATCACTAGTAGTACTATTATAGAGAAAAATAGTAAAATATCCATCTAGTTGAGATAAGGAAACAGAATGATCTCAAAAAGAAAGGGAGTACTTGGGGCACCTTAGAGACTAACAAATACCAAGTACTCCTTTTCTTTTTACGGATACAGACTAACATGGCTGCTACTCCGAAAAATGTCAAAATGATCTCAGTAAACCAATAATACACACCATCATTCAATAGAGGAGGCATCACAATAAACTGAGTTTAGAGAGATGTAGATGCAGCAGCTTCAAGTTGAATCCCTAGTTTCTGAAAAAATACCAAAAAAGGCAAATTGACATCAGAGTTAATTAATTAATTTATTAAAGGCAGAAAACACCAGTAGGACACCTTGATGAGTTGCATGTCTGATCATCTGCAGTGAAGAGGAAATGACTCAAATTTGATTCTGAATTTTGAAATGGAAGATAAAATGGCATAAACTGTATTATACTGCTGAGCACAAATACATAAATACAAACTATCATAAAATAAATGAATGTGCTGTAGGCAGCATTAGTAAATCTGCATAAGAAACTTGCTGAAGATTCATAATAATGGTTAGAGGAAGAGGACAGAAATGAAGATTTCTGGATTCTATTTTTAATCCATCTCAATAGCTTATCATGTGCCTTTGGGTAAGTAACTCAATTTCTACAATTTATTAATCTTTAAAACAGGTAGAGCTGTGGCCATTTAAAGTTTGTATGGCTAACCGAAGAGGAGACTAAATTTATAATGAATAGCAAAAATAAAATTCTTTTCTTATTCATTGATGACAAAGAGTGGTTTGCCTGAAGGATGCAGCTCCTATGTCTGAAGTTAGGAGAATAAGATATAAACTTGTATTACTGATGTAAACATGGTTTCAGATTAGCAGCCGTGTTAGTATCCACACCAAAAAAAAACAAACAGAAGTACTTGTGGCACCTTAGAGACTAACAAATTTATTTGAGCTTAAACTTTCATGAGCTACTGTCCACTTCATCGGATGCATTGAATGGAACATATATTAAAGAAGACAGATTGATAGATAGATACATACACACACACATATAGAAAAGGTGGAATTTGCCACATATATGTACACACACACACACACACACACACACACACACAAGGTGGAATTTGCCATACAAACTGTAAGAGGCTAATTAATTAAGATGAGCTATTATCAGAGCAGGAGAAAAAAAAACTTTTGTAGTGATAATCAAGATGGCCTATTTAGACAGTTGACAAGAAGATGTGAAGATACTTAACATGTGGAAATAGATTCAATGTGTCATGACCCAGCCACTCCCAGTCTCTATTCAAACCCAAGTTAATGGTATCTAGTTTGCATATTAATTCAAGCTCAGCAGTTTCTCCTTGGAGTCTGTTTTTGAAGCTTTTCTGTTGCAAAATTGCCACCCTTAAGTCTTTTACTGAGTGGCCAGAGAGATTGAAGTGTTCTCCTACTGGTTTTTGAATGTTATGATTCCTGATGTCAGATTTGTGTCCATTTATTCTTTTGCATAGAGACTGTCCTGTTTGGCCAATATACATAGCAGAGGGGCATTGCTGGCACATGATGGCATACCTCACATTGGTAGATCTGCAGATGAATGAGCCTCTGATGGCATGGCTAATGTGATTAGGTCCTATGATGCTGTAACTTAAATAAATATGTGGACAGAGTTGGCATCGGGCTTTGTTGCAAGGATAGGCTCCTGGGTTAGTGTTTTTGTTGGGTGGTATGTGGTTGCTGGAGAGTATTGCTTCAGGTTGGGGGGTTGTCTGTAAGCGAGAACTGGTCTGTCTCCCAAGATCTGTGAGAGTGAGGGATCATTTTACAGGATAGGTTGTAGATCTTTGATGATGCGCTGGAGAGGTTTTAGTTGGGGGCTGAAGGTGACAGCTAGTGGTGTTCTGTTATTTTCTTTGTTGGGCCTGTCCTGTAGTAGGTGACTTCTGGGTACTCTTCTGGCTCTGTCAATCTGTTTCTTCACTTCAGCAGGTGAGTACTGTAGTTTTAAGAATACTTGATAGAGATCTTGTAGGTGTTTGTCTCTGTCAGAGGGATTGGAGCAAATGCAGTTGTATCTTAGAGCTTGGCTGTAGACAATGGATCATATGGTGTGTCCTGGATGGAAGCTGGAGGCATGTAGGTAAGTATAGCGGTCAGTAGGTTTCCGGTATAGGGTGGTGTTTATGTGACCATCGCTTATTAGCAAAGAAGTGTCCAGGAAATGGACCGCTTGTGTGGATTGGTCTAGGCTGAAGTTGATGGTGGGATGGAAACTGTTGAAATCATGGTGGAATTCCTCAAGGGCTTCTTTTCCATGGATCCAGATGATGAAAAAGTCATCAATGTAGCGCAAGTAGAGTAGGGATGTTAGGGAACGAGAGTTAAGGAAACGTTGTTCTAAGTCAGCCATAAAAATGTCGGAATACTGTGGGGCCATGCGGATACCCATAGCAGTGCCGCTGACTTCAAGGTATATATTGTCCCCCAAATGTGAAATAGTTGTGGGTGAGGACAAAGTCACAAAGTTCAGCCACCACGTTTGCTGTGACATTATTGGGGATACTGTTCCTGACGGCTAGTAGTCCATCTTCGTGAGGAATGTTGGTGTAGAGAGCTTCTACATCCATAGTGGCCAGGAGGGTGTTTTCAGGAAGATCACCGATGGATTGTAGTTTCCTCAGGAAGTCAGTGGTGTCTCAAAGATAGTTGGGAGTGCTAGTAGCAGAGGGCCTGAGGAGGGAGTCCACATAGCCAGACAATCCTGCTGTCAGGGTGCCAATGCCTGAGATGATGGGATGTCCAGGATTTCAAGGTTTATGTAAACATGTTAAGTGGAAGCCATTAAGTGTGCTTCAGACTCAACCACCTGTAAATGGCTTGTGTGTCTGGCTCAACAAGGCAGGGTTCTGGAGTCTCAAGCTGGCAAAGAAAATGGGCTCAAAGGCAGTTTCAGCACATCAGGTGACAGTCCCAAGGGGATCTCTGTGACTGAACCTGTCACACCTGCCTCCATGAGGTGTTGTGGAAGGGAAAGCATGGTAGGTCAAGGAGTGATGAGATAAGGATGGAGGTGGAAAGACTGATGAATGGGGGAGGGCAGAAACAGTATGGAATGAATAGATGATGAGGGGACAGAATAGGTTACTGATGCATTTGTTTTGTGGCAAAGGTGAAGAAAGAAAATGGAATTAATGGACCGTTTTTTGGTGGGAAGAACATTAATTTTAAAATAAGAAATTGGGAGGAGTATTGTACCCAGGGAAGATCACATGCATTGTAAGCACTTTGGGGCAGGGACCATTGTTTATGATGTGTTTGTACAGCACTTAGCACAATGGACTAACATGGTTAAGGCGTTTAGGTGCCACTTCAATATAAATGTTCAGGAATAATAAATAACATATTGCTGATTGAAGGAGACATATTTTAAGGGAGTTCCATGTTAAAGTTTTGGCTGCTCATCACTGCCCGAACAGTGTCTCTCTGTCCTGCATTGGAAGGACTCAGGACCTCATACAAAGGCCATGGAAGTCAATAAGAGCCTTTCAACTGACTTCTAACAGGCTTTGAATCAGGCTGTCCGTAAGAAGACAGTTCCATTTCTATGCCCATTTGTTCCTGAGCCTCTGGGCTAAGAGGAACAAAAACCTCATGTCTGTCTGCCTGCTTACTAATAGCACTTTCAGGAAATTAATGTGTGCTTCAAAGCCTGGAAATAAATGAATAAGTAGCTCCTGATCACTGCTGTGTTCTACTCTCAATGATGTAAATATTGTGTGTGTCAATAACTCTATGGAACACGTCAGGCACTGCAACAGGCCTCCACTGATAAACATTCAAATTAAAAAGCTATCCTCTATACAAACAGATATAAAAGGGCTACAACAGAGAGCAGCTGGCCTGAAAGTAATGATCACTTGGGAGACACAAGAGCAGAATGTTTGTTTCCAAGTGTTAAGATACTAATGAAGGCCTGTTCACCAATGGAAATCAAGCCAGAATTAGAGCATATTAAAGACAACGTTTCCCTCCCTTAACATGATGTAATATCAATGTTGCTGAGCACTGGGCTTTGGCTGTACAGTTGTCTATCTGAGCCTGATTTATAGGGATTAGAACTTTTTGTTGGTTGTCATTCATTGAATTGTGACTTTACGTTATGCTGTCGGCCATTTAGACCTTTCAGCTTAGCCAGTAGTTATGGCATGTTATCCAGTCTCTTCTGTCCATAGCCAAATTGTGCCAGGTTCTCTCTTTTTCTTAAGCTGCCCATTCCTTATAGCCTGCAACCCATTTCTCCATAGATAGCCATCACTTGCTCACACAAGCTGTGTACTCAGATGGTAATTACTGCTTTCTCTCTTCACGGTTATTCTCTAAATGCAAGGGTCTGCAGGAGGAGAATAGAGCTGGTTAGAGAAAACCCCCAATCCAAACAGTCCCAGCCTTTGGAGGTGATCAAAGTGGGAACTTGGATCCAGTCTATGCCTTGTAAATGATCTTTCTCTTTATAATTTGTCAAATTAAATCCCAGAGCCAACCCTCTCCTTGAACTTTGAGAAAGTTTGGGTCCAAAGGCAGTTCAGAACTTTTTTGGCTTGGGCCCTTCTCTGTTATTTTATAACCAATAAAGATAAGAAATCTATCAAACTGTGTGAGAAGGGTTCTAACTCACTGCCACTGGAATCAATGGGATTTTTTTGGAACCATTTAGAACTATAAAATATTCTGGGCTTAAAGCTGGCCATAATAGCACTGGGAATTCCATGTGCAAACTTGGGGATAGTATATGGCCCATAGTGTGAAGATTTTAACTAGGCAGAAGACAAGACATGCCTGAAAATACTCTCTCTATATTAGTAATATCTGGAGTGTCACTGAAACCACCTTGATGATGGGGAGGTTGTTTTGTCATCGTCGCCCCCCCCCCCAGCTTTACAAAGCAGATGTCTCTAATGTACTGAAATTCTTCATTGTTACACTTGATCACAAAGTCATCTTTGTAGTGCATTTTTATATTCCCCTTTCATCCTTCTACAGAAGTACAACTAATTTCAAACCAGGGATGTATTTTTTTAATAGTAAATTCAATGCAGAAACACATCTTGAATTGCCAAAAACCTTACAGCTTTTATAAATCACTGCTTGTAAGAAGAACTTTGTGGTTAATATAATAAAGTCACCTGGAGGCAGCATGCTTGGATTGGATTGCAAATTAAAGAGGCCTTTCTTTTCTATGCAATCCTTCATACCTCTGTTTTTGTTTTAATGTTCTCATGTATTGTTATTAATTACACTTCTGATGGATGTCAGGCTGCCAAGTTTATATGAAGCTCCGTCAGTTTGCTTAATAAAAGATATGTTTTTACATAGTAATGAAAGAAACAAACAAACATCAGTAGAAAGGACTCAAGATCACAGAAACTACTGTGCCTTTTTTCCTGGCAATACTCTCCATGAATGTTCATGACTCAGGACATATGGTAGAACAGAGTGAATACTGTAGCTGTACTCTTTAAAAGCTAGGTAGTTTTATGACTAATAAGGGAAATGTTTGGTAATATTAGGAAACAGTGAGATCTATTAGACTGTGGGAAAAGTCTCCCAAAGGAAGAGGTGGAATCCCCATGGCTTGACTCACTTCAGTCAGTACTGGATAAATCATTAGAAAAGATAGCATAGGGAATAATCCTATATAAAATCATTCCCTTCACCAAGGCAGGGTTCTTACATACCTAAATAACGTTCTAGAGTTTTATCCAGTCCAGATTTTGATTATTCCAGCCATTAGGATTCTACGCTGTACCAGTGCGCTCTCTGAACTGATCCATAAAGTCATTGTGCTCTCCTCCATCCATCCCATCCAAAGATCCTCCTCTGCTACAATGCCTGTAAGACATTAGCCAATTAATGATGGCTGGTTTGTGCAGCACATGGAAAGAGTTGACACTTTCTCAACCATCTAAAAGAGTAAATGTACATATGCTTTTAAAAACGGGGGGAAAATCTGATTGCATCCCCCACCTGCACCCTTCAAACCTCACTTGCCTTCTTAGACTAAGATATTCATGCCACACTTGTGTAGTCACAGTGATGCAGGTATCATGACTCATTCCTAGAGAATTATCAGCCCCCTCCGCCCCACCCGCCAAATCAGTCTATATTCCTTGCCTCCTTTTATTGTCCAAGCCACCAAACACAAAAACAATGTCTAGCTGGGGCTTGCTACCCAGCCACCAAGGGTCTTCCTTCTCCAGAGACTACTGCAGGAGACTCTCCCTTCCTTCAGACCCCACCTTTCCTGCAGTTCTTTAGTGGAAACACCTGTCACCTTCTCAGCCGCAGTTGATTAACGAGGAGGTCTGGCTGGGCCCAGCCCCAAAGGACAGTCCACCCTCTCACACCATTCATCTTTCATGCCCTGTTTCAGCAAAACGCTTAAGCACATGCTTAACTGACTTCTATGGGACTTCAGTGCATGCTTAAATCCTTGGGTACTCGGAGAGCTATAAGTGGCTTGCAATTTAAAAAGGGGGTTTGGGGTTTTTAGACAAAATCTATCCTCTCCTCCCAAAGCAGATGCCATGCGATTCTGCCCCTGAAGGCACAGGCTCAAGCTGTTACCCTTTCGCAACATGAAGAGGCTGGTGGTGGGAGTGACTCTCCCTTTTGTGCACCACATCATCCTCTTACAGCCAATCAATGCCTTCTGCAATTTGATGGAGTCAGAGCATGGTAAATTCTAAGGATTTTACTCAACTATTCCGTGTGCTGCTGAGAACGGAAGAAAATACAATGCAGTGTCAAGGTCAGGCAACAGGGAGCTTTACCTTGATTCTGTTTGTGCTGTGAATGCTGTAGTCCAGAGCTGGCACAAACATTCAGATTGTCAGGTAACAAGCAAAAGAGCACTTAGAAAGGAAAAACAGGATGATCTAACAGGGAATGAGACAAGAAAACAAAGAAGATAGCATCAGAATAATAAAAGACTTGGGTCCTGATTCAGCAAAGCACTTAAACATGTGCATAAGAACATCCCTTTTTTAGAAAAGCACCCAGGCCCCAGCAAAGTACATAAGCATGGGCCTAACTTTAATCATATGAAAAGTTCTGGCTACTAAAGTTAGGCACATGCTTAAGTACTCTGCTCACTCAGGACTATAAGCACATAGTTAAATCCCATTGACTTCAATGTGTCAATTGAAGCACATGAATAAGTATGTTTCTAAATCAGCACTCAAGAGAGGAGAATAATCATATAAAACAGAGAATGAGGGGGGGCATGGTCTGTTATAGGTACAGCAACGACAATACCCCACTCAGAAGAATAAGGAAAAAAAGTCAAAGAGTGAAACAAATTTACCTTCCTCTCAATTCTACACATAAGTGCTGGAACTAGGGGTTCTGCCGCACCTCCTGGTTTGAAGTGGTTTCCATCATGTACAGGATTTAAGTTTGGTTCAATGGCCCTCAGCATCCCCACTATACACATTGTTCCAGCAGCCTTGATTCTATGGGCCATGCACAACTGTTAATTGAACTGAGCATCCCTTCTACATATAAGATCCTTGCATGGGTATTTGCTTCATTGCCCCAGATTGTATAGGCCATGTGTGTACACTCCAGTAAGGGACAGACAGACAGACACACACACACACACAATATGATCTTGCACCTGTGGCCCCATTTGGGAAAGCTTCCCAAATTCCATTGAAGTCAATGTTATGTTAAAATTAAGAATATGCTTAAGAGTTATCTTGGCAAGGGAAGGACTTTAGGCCCAATTCAGAAAAGCATTTATGTGGCATATATGTATTGCTACTAGGAAAGATGGTCCTGTGGATAAGGTATTGGACAAACTCAGGATGAGAGTACCTGGCTCTAATACAAACTCATTGTGTGACCTTGCTCTGTGCCTCAATTCCTCATGTATAAAATATGGATCATACTTCACAGGGGTTTTGTTTAAGAATAAATTCATTCAGCGAGGTTTTCACACCTGCTCCTTCCACTTTACATGAGATAAAGGGGCTCTAAAATTCCTGATTCCAACTGGGGGAGAATTCCCCCAGTGTAAGAACTGAGGAAGACAGCCACATACTGTCCTCAAAGGACAGCCTCATAAGCCCAGAAATACACGGCATGCCAGGAGTAGGGCTAGGGACAGGACAAGTATGGAAGGGGCAGGACAGTTGGGAATTTGAACATGTGTAAGGGCTCATCTACACAACCCTGCAGTGTGAACTATGGAGATGTGAAATGCAGTGCAAACTAAAGTGTGGCACTGTAACTGCCATGGATAGACCCTGCTAGGGAGAACTAAAAGGTACCGAGTTTGTGTTAACATAGGCCTGTTTCAAACAGGGCTACGTGAACGTGAATTAGGTACCATATAGTTCACACTAGTGGGATCTTAAACAGAGCAGCTACAGTGCGACACTTTAGTGTGACCTGCAACTCATATCCCCTGTAGTCCATGCTATAATCTTGTGTAGACAATCCCTACCTTACTTCAGGGGCCTCTCCAGTTCTCAATGGAGTCCAGGCTGAGGAGGATGCAACGATGGTTAAAAGCCACCAGACCCTCCCTTCCCCCTGGGCTGCAAGAATCTCACCCATTGTTTGTGACGCACTCTCAGGTACTATGGCCCTGGGTCCATATGAGCTGTGAGATATATTCAACCAATGTAATAACCTTCAAAAGCTATCTTAAAAAAAATAAGAGACTGCATATTTGTTTCCAGCAAAAGAACATTGTACAGGATCAAAGAAAACCTCCAGATCAGCAAAAGAAAGAGCAGTGCATTCATACTGAAAGTGAGATTCAGATGTTTTGATAAAAATAGGCCGTATATTGCAACATATCGCATCTGAGCTAGGCCAGATACTTCTGGCACATCATATTATACTTTAGTAAATGGAATAAAAAAAGTGAATGATAAAAAATAGTGCTGCAAAAGACCTGTTGGATTAACGCGTCTTCTTTAATAGGAACGGTCACTGCAGTATATTATCCAGTTTCATTTCATCTGATTAAAAGAAGGGAATTTCATGTGACTGGGTTCCCATCTTCATGAAGAACTTTTCTTACCTTCATCATGGATTTGTACAGTAGACATATATAGGATTATAGAATCTAGGTCTCCATTGCCTTGCACCTCGGGTAGTCATTTAGGCCCAGACCAGCAAAGTACTTAAAAACATACTAACTTTAAGCATATGAGTAGTCTCACTGACATCATTTCACATGGGATTTTTTCAAAAAACGTTAGTAAAAACAGACATTTAAAAAAAGTGTCTAGGCCAATTTCAGAGCTGTGTAAATTAGAATCCCTCAGAACTACATACACTTACCAATGGTGCAACACACCATGTGAAGAGCCAGAAGAAGATGCAAGTTGAAGTAAGGGTTGACCTAGTATAACTTACACATTCACATGGTCTTCTGTTGCTTTTTTCTTTCTTGCACTCCTCTCTTACTTCCCAGAGTCATATACCTTACACCGACATAGATGCCTTTTAATCATCCCCCTGAACCTTCAAAAAGAACAGGAGTACTTGTGGCACCTTAGAGACTAACAAATTTATTAGAGCATAAGCTTTCCCCTGAACCTGTCTCTCTCTCCAAAATCAGTTTTCAGTGCAGGTTATCAAGGTCTAGATTAATTGGATTCTACTGGACTTTTCTTTTATGTGTAAGACTTTAAAGAGGGCACTAAGGTCTTGAAATAAGGCTATAAAAATCAATCACTACTCACTGCAGCCATACTGACTCATTTGTTCATGTTGCAACTACTTACTTACCAAAATGCATGCAGGATTTCCCCCCACCCCACCCCATCCCACCTCTCAGCCTCCAGGCACATGCACATCCCCCATTCTGTAGATTTCTTGTATAACTCTAGTTTCATGGTGCTTTCCATCTAAACTGCACCTAAGATTTGTGCTAAACTATCCCAACCTGGCATAACCTAATTTTGGACCAGGGAGCTGCCACTAAACATTAGTACTGAGAAGTCTGATTGCCAGACTCCTAGAGAAAGCCCTGTAAATGGCTACTATTCTCGGACCCTCCTTTTGTAAGCAAGATACACCTCCTCCTACCAGGGGAGTTATTCTAGGTTTTTAGCCTCGGGGGTAACTACATTGGCTGTCTTGAGTCTTGTAGCTGTGCTGCATAATTCCATGAGAAATCCCTAGTGAAGGGAGCATGCCAGAAAACCATTTCTGTGCTGAGTTTGGATTAAACTGGATCTCCACACTATTCACTTTCCTATGGGATTCAAAGTACTGGGACTCTAGCTCTGTTTTTACTCTTACCAGGTGACCTTTTGTTCTGGGAAAGTCCTGGGGGACTCCTCCCTCCTGGTCCCCATCTTGACATGTCAAGAAGGACTAGCCTTCCTATGTATCTTTGCCATGTTTTATTCTGACTCAAGTATCTTTATGACTCAAGTATCACGAAATGAGGAATGCAATTCATGTCACCCACTGACAGAGTCACAGGGTTAGCCCCTCTGCAGCACCCCTTGGGGGGGGTGACAGAATTACATTCCCACTAAGGTTCCACCCACCCAGATTGGGGCAGTCAGTAGCACAGGACCCGGGATGGAATCTAGGCCCTCTGGTTGAGTTTTTCCCTTCCGGGAACAAAGGACAAAAGAAAGGAAACAAACAGGAAATCCCAAACAAGATGCCAGCCTCTCTTCCTTCAGAGGTCTTTTGGCAAGCTACAGTCCAGCTCAACATCCACTGTTAGCCACCAGAAACGTCCAACCCACCTTCCCCTCAGGCAGTTTGAACAATCAAAAGGAAAGGGAAAGGACTCTGCTCTCAATCGGGTTACTCAACACAGAAATTAAATGGCTTTAAACTTCCTTCCTTGTACTGACCGACTGGAGAGGAGTTGTTTCCTACAGAAAAGGAAGGTGCAATCATGCCCCATGACACAGATTTACTGGACAAACGGGAGGTAAACTGAACTTCAGTTTAAAATTCACTTCTTCTGTGATGAAGAAAGTGCAGATAGAACTGGGCTTCTAGTGATGCCTTTAAAGTAGGTAGAGGGATAGAGCTGCACAAACCTAAAGAAAAGCTGCCTCTGGAGGGTCTTTGGCCAGGTCTGATGAGAACAGGAATGGGAAAGGGATGGGGAGCTCATTTCCATGAGGTCCCTGCCCTCTTCAGCAGCTCTGTATGTCCTGCCTGTACAGCAGTTGTGAAGCTAATCTGTGCCTCCTTTCAGATCAGCTTGACCATCCCAGCGTGGGATCTCCATACATGTGTATAAAGGGCTAATGCTCCTCTCTGCAACCTGTGTGTAACAGAGTTAGTTTTTGGCATAGATCAGTTGATTAAGAAGGGGCCGTTTTTCTAGAGTGTTTTTTCTGGCCACATTGGCCCCTAAGGTTATGTTGTTCCTGTCATAGATAAAAGTTTCCTCAGTATCTATGTCCATCTTCACTCTTGCCCTCTCTTGAGCTGGGAGAATTAAACAACAATTGAAATCACTTACATAAGGCTGTACCAATCCATACTGAATAGAAGTACAGGGAAAAGTTGGAGGAATTCAATCCATCATGTAGGATTATGACTAGGACAGTTTCGTATACACAAGGCACAGCAAAAATGCATACAATTTTAAAGGAGACTTGAAAGTACATGTTGAAAAATGAGATAAAGTCACAGCTAAGTTATGTGCTGAAAGCCCCAAAAAGAGCAAGAGGCAGACACACCTCTCAAAGGCATTCACATTATCACATATATAACTTGGGCCACAGTTTTCCAACTTCAGTGCCTAAAGTTAAGCCTTTAAATCCATATTTCGTTTTCAGAGGAACTGAGCACCCATAGCCATCCTTGTAAAGTGCTCAAATACCATGGTGAAGGGCATGATATTAAAAATAGAGACAACTAGATGCCTAAGGATGGGTTGGGGGGAATTCCTGGTCCCACTAAAGTCAATGGCAAGATTCCCATTGACTTCAGTGGAGCAGGATTTCACCTTAAGTACCTATCTTTAGATACCTATGTTTGAAAAGTCTGGCCTAAGCTTACACTCAGTTATATATCTGAATGCCAATAAGAGACACCTCTTCTTCTTGGTCATTTGGGCATTCAACATATATCCAGCTTTCCCGGCCCTCAAAGGTATGTCTACACTGCAGCTAGGAGCGAGCCTTACCAGTCCAGGAAGACAGCTCACATTCGCAGTGATCGAGCTAGTGTGCTAAAACCAGCAGTGTGGACATTGTGGCTCTGGCAGAGACTCAGGCTAGCCACTTGCACTCAGACCCAGAGGATCAGGAGTCCTTGACAGCCCGAGCTGCAATGTCCACTCTGCTATTTTTAGCATCCTACCTCAAGCCAAGTTGGCTCAACACTCTGTCTACCCAGGCTGGGAGGCTCATCCTAGCTGCAGTATAGACATAGCCCAAGTGTCAAAGCTCTGAAGGACAACTGATATGACCGCAGATGCAAAGCAGGCCTCTTTTTTTTGGCAAAGGCATAATGTGATTTAAAAACCTGTAGGCAAAATGTGATTTAAACCCCTTCTAGATCTTTTGGCACACCTTGTGGACAGTGGTTGAAACTTTAGTTCCATGTGCCAAAACTGTCTTCAGGCTGCTTGGCAAAAAACCTTTTGGAAGCAAGCAGCACATGGAAGGTTTTATACAAAAAGCCTGACCTTAGGAGGATTCAATATGACCAATATATACAAAAGAGACCCTTTTAATTAATTCCTTTGTGAGCAACAGGCAGACTTGACATTTACTAGGATAAAAGATTAATATTTCAGCCCTTTGATTCCAACTGAGCAAATTTCTTCAAAGGCCTGGAAACACACACACACATTTACCTGTATCTAAAATTCTTTTGCTGACATTGTTTGAGCGCCTGGCTCCTCAGATCTAGAGTGTGTGCTAAAGATTGATTGATACAGTGACTCGAGTGTGTTTATCTAAAGTTTGTTCAGTACAAAATAACAGTTGTCTCAGTATGAAAGAAATTTCATTGGCCCACAAAAATATTTTGAAAATTATCATGCTTTTATCAAAAAGAAAAGGAGTACTTGTGGCACCTTAGAGACTAACAAATTTATTAGAGCAAAAGCTTTCATGAGCTACAGCTCACGTCAGTAGCTCACGGAAGCTTATGCTCTAATAAATTTGTTAGTCTCTAATGTGCCACAAGTACTCCTTTTCTTTTTGCGAATACAGACTAACACGGCTGCTACTCTGAAACCTGTCATGCTTTTATCATGAACCAGAGTGGGGCGGGAGAGATTGGGGCTTCTGCCCTGCAGCAGGGTGGTGGGGGTAGGGGCTTCTGCTGGAGATGACTGGTGTCTGCTGCGGGTGGTGGAGACAATTTAAAGGTTCCCCTCCCCCAACAGCTTGAGTCACACCCCCTAGGTGTTAATTCCACATGAAGAGGCAACAGCAAACTGCTAGGAGTTGCAAGGAGGGGCCTCTGCTTTAGCTTCCTCCAGAGAGAGCACAGCAAAAGCAGTGGCTTGCCCTGCAACTCCCAGCTGTTTGCTGCTGCCTGTCCCCAAGCCCCCAGCTTGTCAGCTCCAGCTGCTGCAGCGCAGGGAGGGGGCCCGGCTACACCATGTGACCAAGAGGGGCCAGCAAAAACTGGTGGGATGTGACCGCATATGCCTGCCCACATGTCACCTCTGGGGGGAGGAGGGTCTCAGGGCTTCAGCCCCACAGCATATGCCTGCTGGGGCTTGGGATTGAGGCCCTGAAAACCACTCCCCCCGGGGCTGGGGTCCCAAGCCCCAGCAAGTGCCGCCCAGCTCTCGAATTTCTGAAGTGTGGTACGTGGCTCAGAGGGCCAATAAGTTTGGCCACCCCTGATAGAATAGGTCAGTGTTCGATATGACTTTTTACCCCAGGGTCCTTCATGAACAGGGATGGAGTCCTGGAACATAAAGCCCCAGAACCCACTCTGTGATCTTAACATGCAGCTCAAGAACATTTCTATTGCCGCTTCCATCCTAGGCTCTCAAAAGCACTTTAGAAACATTAAATTAGCGGAACCTCACACAACGGGTGTGGAAGGGAAGGCTCATCCCTATTTTGCAGAGGGGGAAACTGAGGCACAGAGCAACGCAGACGCTCTTGGCACCTTGATTGCCTACTTCGGGGCCTAGTTTGAGACGCCTGGGGCCTGATTTTCAGAGCTGTTCAGGGCCCCCAACTGCCCCTTGGGAACTGCTGCACGCTCAGAGCTCTCTTGGGAATAATTAAGCGGCTGGTTCATTGGCCAAGATCCGGATTTCGGAGGAGACCGTGTTGCAAAAGACCTTGGTGACCCTATTCCTGAAATCAAGACAAACCCCGCGCAGGGACTGAACGATTCGCTTGTCCAACATACCACGTGGGCGGGGGGGGGGAGGGAGGGGGTTCAGCCGCCTCAGCCCTTCCCCGCGGACACCCCAGATCCCAGGCGCTGCTCGCGCGCCACACTGAGGGGGTCCGCGCGGCGCCTGCGGGAGGAGGCCGTTCCGGGTGGGAAACTCCCGCGGAAAAGCTGGGCCGTGCAAGGAGCCGGGAGGCCGCAGGCAGGGGCTGGGGCGGGCAGCACCAGCAGCTCGGGCTGCCAGGAGAGATACGCCCCCAGCCTCTGCTCCTTTCCGGCGGGCGGGGGGGGGGGGGCACACAAGCAGCTGCTCTGTTTCCAGCACAGACAACTACCTCTGCTAATGCCACTCGCTCCCGCCAATTGAGGCGTGGCCAGACCCTATTAAAGAGGCTCAGCCGGGGCAAGCCCCGGGGGCGTGCTCCTAGTCCCCAGAGAATCGGAGAGCAGGAATTATGGCGACCTACGTGCACCTGAGCCCTAAGGCCAAGATGCCCATCCTGGGGCTAGGCACCTGGCAGGTAATTGCAAAGGATCCAGGGTCTGGCACGCCGGGTATAGTGCAGCTGCTCTCTGCCTCAGGAAGCGCTCGGCTCTTTGCGTTTGTTCCTCCCTTTGCAAGCGCGGTCAAAGTTTCCAGCTGTGTGTGTGCAAAAGGCAGGAGTTCCTTTCCCCCCGGGCTGCCTGCAACGCCAGAGGCAGCAGCGCGGGCCCGTTAATTACCCTTGGGCCAGCTGTTTTTGTTGCAGAGTAGCAGCCGTGTTAGTCTGTATTCGCAAAAAGGAAAGGAGTACCGGTGGCACCTTAGAGGCTAACAAATTTATGAGAGCATAAGCTTTCGTGAGCTACAGCTCGCTTCGTCGGATGCATCCGACGAAGCGAGCTGTAGCTCACGAAAGCTTATGCTCTCATAAATTTGTTAGTCTCTAAGGTGCCACCGGTACTCCTTTTCTTTCTGTTTTTGTTGGTGTTGCTAGCCAGATGTGGATGTCATCGTGACATCCAATTTCCTGGTAGGTGTTTCGTTTTATCGCGCTCAATACCTGGCCCTTAGGAGGCTTTAGGAGCCTAGCAGCGTTTCCGCTGCTTTTCTAACAATGTCAACAAAAGGCTAACAAATTTATTAGAGCATAAGCTTTTGTGAGCTACAGCTCACTTCATCGAATGCATCCGATGAAGTGAGCTGTAGCTCACGAAAGCTTATGCTCTAATAAATTTGTTAGTCTCTAAGGTGCCACAAGTACTCCTTTTCTTTTTGCGAATACAGACTAACACGGCTGCTACTCTGAAACAAAAGGCTAATGAGCAGCAGTTGTAGGAATTGGGCTTTGTTCTAGGTGCTTGGACTCTGCAGCTACTTACGAGCATAAAACGTTGGTTTAAGAGTTACTGGTGCTGATTAAAATGTAGCCAGCAGCGAGACGACACATCGTCATGAAAGACTCTTTTTAAAAATTCAGGTTTCCAAAGGTCCCTTGGCTCCCTGGTAGCAAATTTCGTGATGTATTTGACTTAAATGCAAACAACGTTGATTATAATGGTCCTTTCTGGCCTTGGATTCTATGAAGGCATGAAAACTGGTATTTGCGGTATTTATTTCTTGATCTTTAGATACCCAAGTGCAGAATGTAGTTCAACTTCTGATTTCAGTCACACCAGTTTAAATCCATATTGGCTCTGTTGGCATTGATGGAGTCATTCTGAATTTACAGTGGTATAATTGAGAAAAGAATCCCATCCTTTCTGTGTAAATGGAACCCTTCCTCCTTTTTAATTCCCTTTTTTTCTTTCAATCCAGGGTTTATGATGTCACTTGCTTCCATGGTGACAAATTGGGACTGCAATTACAAGAATCACTCTTAGCAGGGGAGTGTGTTTTATGTACAAAAAATATATTAAAACAACATTAAAGCTGGCAATGTGATCACACAGAGAACAACAAAGATCACCCCGTGTGTACATTGTTTTAGAATGTTTTATGCACAGTAAAAAAAGAGCTCATAGTTACAGGAAAATACTTGCGGTTTCTACCTATTGTATTGTATTGATGGTCAGTATTCTGCACTGCTCAATGTTGTGTGTTCGTGTGATGAAAGCCCCTCTTCAGATGTACGCTAATGGAGAGACAAAGTTAACATTGCTGTAGGAACATTCAGAGTTTTTGAGAATTCTATCATCTCTGCCCAGCATCTGTTACTTTTAGTTGCATAACTTATCAAAGTATAGAGCAGAGGTTCTCAAGCTGTGTGCTGTAGATAACTGTCTGGTCACATATAGTCCTTGTTCCACCTGCTGAATCATGCTAAAAGAAGTTTATAAAATATACAAACTTTCCTAGTGTTCACCTTCTACTTAAGCAAGTGCTGTTTACCACAGGGTGATTATGAAGTAGCCAGTGGGAAAGGATATTGACCCATATGCAAAGCTTGTGAGGAGAGGGGAGTGTTCCCAAGAGAATCTGTGTGTTAAAATGTGGTCTGTGCTATGAAGAAGCTTGAAAATACATGTCTTAGAGATTATAAAAAGAGCTATGGCATAGGTATATTGTGGCAACAATAAATAAATAACTGCCATTCTTTCTGTGAACAATACCGAATAGATAACCTATACCATCTAGTTAACTTCATCAAATAACAGCGTTTCCTTTGTAAGGAATCTATGCCAGCAAGAAACTGAAAGAATCTCTGCAGGTCAAAGAGGCAGAGTTATTGACTGAGCTAAAGGAGAACCTGTTACTTCTGCGTTTGATCCTGAAATGGGTAGAGCACCTGCCACTTCTGTCTGTTGATTTCAAATTTGACTAGACAAAATTTGAAGTGAGGACAGAGGGGAAAAAAAAAATCTTTCTACCTTCTCATCAATTCCAAGGGCAGTCTTTATGCACTCGCAGTAAAGAAAGTACAGCATTAAATAGCCTTATAGTATGCATCATTTATCTGGCCGTGAGCATATACTATATGAAGTTACACAATTAGGGAGCAAATAACCAAAGAGGCCCAGCAGCATTTGGATTTGAAGGTTTCAAAGCCATCTAGGAAATTCAGCCACACAGTGCCCATTAACCCCAATACAGCTAATAAAAATATCAACGTTTTGCATCCAGAAGAGAGCTGTTAGGCAAGTCCTCCCCCAACCACCTGTACTCCCAGGACTCCAGGAACATGTGCATGGACTGTGGGGAATGGGGAACAGTATTTTTTGTGAGATTCCATCTTGCAAGCAGGACTGGTGCTAGACACAGTACTATCTTAGGCTTCTGCTACCTGGTAGTGCATGTGGGGAGAGGGCTGGAGCAACCTCCCGCCAAAAAGCAGTCCCAAATGATAATGAGGGTGGCTGATCTGGGCTACGCTTGCAGTAGCAAAGGGCTGTCCCCACAGAGCTATCCTGGTTGGGGGTGTGTGTGTGGAGAGGTCGGAGAAGGTAGAGGGAAGGGCAGGTAGGCAAGAACTACCCCCATACATGGATCCTATGGTGATTGTTTAGCCTACACATAATGCTGGATATAGTTACACAGCCAGGAGTCCACACTGTTTTCAAACTAGAAATTGACCCTTCCAGGTGGGGTTCTCTGAATCACTCTTGCTTTGTGTTTCGCACACTCCTTTGGATTCCGTCCCATACAACAAAACCCTGAGTAGTTTTATGCGCCGTATAAATAGAGATCCCAGGATAAATTCCCAGGTACAGAAGCACGTTCAAAATGGTGATTAGTCTGATCTAGTTTGCATGCCATTGGATTAGCACATCCACTCTGTGGTCAGTTTGAGCCACTCTCCTATCTGGAAATGTTGGTCTTTTACAGGTGTTCATTTTGTTTTCAGGCTCTTCCAGGGAAAGTGGAAGAAGTGGTGAAGTTTGCCATCGACGTTGGATACCGCCACTTCGACTGTGCCTCTTTGTACAAGAATGAGAGTGAAATAGGGGATGGGATCCAGCAGAAAATCAAGGAAGGGGTTGTGAAACGGGAAGATCTTTTTGTTGTCAGTAAGGTACAACTCTGGCTACAGGAACTGTATTGTGGATCATAGGGCAAATCATTTAGTTACATGGAGAGATGGAGCTCAACAGACAGCCCATGCTCCAGGGATAAAATGACCGAGGGAATAATCCCCTTCATCCCTGCTGTTAGTTTTATGCTTCTGTCTTTCTAGCAAGGCAAGGAGAGGGGTAAAAGCAAGGAAAATGGGATTCCTGTAATTCTGTTGCCTAGAACAGGATCTTCCATAAAGTTCATCCATTATTTGCAATGGGAGAAGAATCCTGTTGGGAGCATATTGACAACTCGGAGAAGGGTAGTATGGCCACCATGATCATGTTAATTTCTCCTGATCTGCAAATTTCGAGCCTTTGTTACTTTAAGGCTTTCCCCCCTAGAAGCATGGTAGGAAAAACAAGAAATTAGAAGTCTCTAGGTCAAATTCAGAGGCAATGCTTCAGTTTGTTTATATAATTTTTTTTTAACTTAATGATGTGTAAGGAAGCCTAAATCGGTGGAACCAATGCAATGCAATGCAAACCTGGAATAAGGTGTAAATTAAAGTTGGGGGCCTATTATAACTTTTTTACTTTTCTAGTTAATTGCCTTAATGACTCTATTTTTCTCTTCTGGCCCACTGACATATGAGCTAAACCAATTTAGATCACCTCTACGCTCCTCTCTGAATTTGTTCCTCTGCCTAAAACCAGTTTTTAATAGAACAGGAAATTTGTGAGTATTTGTATTTTAATTTTCTGGAGAAAATTCAGTTTGTCAACAAAACAAAACGTTTGTTTGGTTTTTTTTTTTGTTTTGTTTTGGGGTCTTGTGAGGTGGGGAAGGTTAGAAGGTGGTAAAAAAACAAAAACATCTTACTAGAAGATGGACATTGTTCCTAGGAATTTTTTGTTTCTAGTTTTTCAATTTAAAAAAATGGAAATTTTTGACCAAAATAAAATTTTCTCAGCACTTTTAATTTTGGTCAAAAACCAGTTTTTCATCAAAATATTTAAATAAAAGACAAGTTACAACCAGCTCTAATTTGGGTTCAGGATGGTGATGTGTGGCTTATTGGGGATTTACTGAAAGTTTCCAAATACCTGATGACAATTCTCTCCTCGTATCTGAGCTTTGGAATGAGGTAATAAAAATCAATAGGCCCTGCTGACAACTTTAATCACTTTGGAAATGTGGAATTGCCAAAATACATGCAGGTTTCCCCTGATCTGGGGACGCACTGTCAGAATAAAGCTTCCTACCATTGCTTTTTATAAATACTGTATTTTGAGTTTGGGCTCTATTTTAATCTGTCGCTTCTAATTTTAGCAGTAAGACACATGGATCTGTCTTTGGCATAAGCTATGTAAGCAGAAGGGGTGATGCTCTCAGACCTGTTTTTCGTAGATAAAAATAGCCCCTCTCCAGACAGGAGGCATTCTGTAAGGTTTCAGAGTAACTGTCAACCTTGGTTTTCTCCTTATAGCTGTGGTGCACGTTTCATGAGCAATCCCTTGTGAAGGGGGCATGCCAGACGAGCCTTGCTGCACTGAAACTGGATTACCTAGACCTCTACCTTATTCATTTTCCTATGGGATTCAAGGTAGCGAGCGTCCTCTAGTTCTTTTCTCCTCATCGTCCAGAGAAAATCCTTGAGTGCTCAGATGCTAGGTCATGGCCACCATCTAGTCAGCCAAGGAGGACTAGCCTCCTTCTGGAATGTCTCTTTGCCATGTTTTATTCATCTAAATGTTACACTATATAGAGAAATGTGAGGCCACTTGTCTGGCAGAAGAGGGGTGAAGAGGAGGAGGAGACATCTCTATAGATATTGCTTCCACAGCATTCCAAGCCTCCAGTGACTTTGACAGCAACCCACAAGTGCTTCTATGCAGGTCACCTACATGGCAAAAGCAAGGCTATACTACTGTGCATATGGGTATTTAGCTGTCGATTATCTCTTTAGGAGTTCTAGTGGCTGCATGCTATACTTTTCTCTCTAAGCAATAGCAGAACTGGGAGTTTACAACATAGAATGAATATTTTTGGAGTAGGACATTTCCCATCCAGGCTTCTTCAGCTGCAGGGGCAGTGTTGTGTGGATTCCAGTTTTGGGAGAAAAAATAGATACATTCATGGAGGATAGGCCCATCAATGGCTATTAGCCAGGATGGGCAGGGATGGTGTCCCTAGCCTCCGTTTGTCAGAAGCTGGGAATGGGTGACAGGGCATGGGTCACTTGATGATTACCTTTTCTGTTCATTCCCTCTGGGGCACCTGGCATTGGCCACTGTCTGAAGACAGGATATTGGGCTAGATGGACCTTTGGTCTGACCCAGTATGGCCATTCTTATGTTCTTAATTATTGGTCTATTTAGAGTGATTATCAATGGAAGATGAAGTAAGTCACAGAATTAACCATACTTTTTTGGAATGAATACCAGGGCTGGAATGAAACTTGTCACATAAAGAATGGAGGACTTCCCTCTCCTCTCTTTAGACTTATTAAGCTAATTACTTGACCAAAGGTTACTATTTCCCCTCTATTAGCCCCAGTTTAAGTCACCATATGCAGTATGGCCCTGATTCAGCAAGGTACTTAAATATGCACATAATTTTAAGTGCATGAGTAGTACCATTGATTTAAAGTTTTGCATATGCTTAAGTTCCTTGTTGAATTGGGGCCTATGCATCCATTTTGACTTGCTGGTAGAATTTGGGTATTCCAGCTCTGAAAACAAATATCTTTAAACTTTCTGTCTTGATATGACAGGCTGGTGAGGAGACGCATCCTGTAGATGACAATGGTATGATTGTCCCCAGTAACACGGATATTCTGAACACATGGGAGGTAAAATTCACTCTTAGTTCTTACACACCAGAAGTTGAGCGGAAGGCTGCATGTCTGTAATGGTGGGGGCTGCAATGTTGTTCATATTAGGGTTTGGAGAGATGTATTTGGCTCGGGGCTGCTCACAGGGTCTTTGCATCACTAGGAATCACTAGTAATGCATCCGATGAAGTGAGCTGTAGCTCACGAAAGCTTATGCTCTAATAAATTTGTTAGTCTCTAAGGTGCCACAAGTACTCCTTTTCTTTTTGCGAATACAGACTAACACGGCTGCTACTCTGAAACCTAGGAATTCAGGGTTTCCAAATGGTCTTTGTTCAGAGCTATCTACCCTTTATTCCATTTGAGTAGCATGATTCTATGTCTGTTGCGGCTACCCACAGCCTAGGTGACATAGTGGCTCTGAGAATGCCATTTTCCCCATAAGGGTAGGCTGAGCATTGTGGAAAAGAACAATGTGATCACCTACCTGTGTAGCTTGAGGCTCAGGTCTGTGCTCTTCATGTCTCTGTCCTGTCAGGTCAAAAACGGAGTGATTTATTAACCTCTTTGCTTCTATTAGATGGCATAAAAAGACAGTGTCCTAAAAGGATGAGATTGGCTCTCATGGGGAAAGGGTGGGCTGGGCTGGATGTGATGGTGGGATGGACTCTGGGGAACAGACATGCTTAACGTGAACAGTTAATTCATTGATGCAAAGATTTTAAGGCCAGACATGACCATTAGAGCATCTGGTCCAGGGGTGGGCGAACTCCGGCCCAGGAGCCGCATCCAGTCCTCCGGATGTTTTAATCCAGCCCTCGAGCTCCCGCCAGGAAGTGGGGTCAGGGGCTTGTCCCACTCTGTCCAGTTCCTGGAAGCAGTGGCATGTCCCCCCTCCAGCTCCTACATGTAGGAGCAGCCAGGGGGCTCCGCATGCTGCCCCTGCCCAAGCGCTACCCCCCTAGCGTCCATTGGCCAGGAACCACGGCCAATGGGAGCTGCAGGGGTGGCACCTGCAGACAGGGCAGCGCACAGAGGCAGCGCTCCGTGTAGGAGTTGGAGTGGGGACATGCCATTGCTTCTGGGAGCTGCTTGAGGTAAGTGCTGCCCGGAGCCTGCACCCCTGACCCCCTGCCCCAGCCCTAATCCCTCTCCTACCCTCTGAACCCCTTGGTCCCTGCCCGGAGCAGCCTCCCACACCCTGAACTCCTCATTTCTGGCTCCACCCAAGAGCCTGCACCCCCACCTGGAGCCCTCACCTCCTCCCACACCCCAACCCCTAATTTTGTGAGCATTCATGGCCATAATTTCCATACCTAGATGTGGCCCTTGGGCCAAAAAGTTTGCCCACCCCGATCTAGTCTCACCTCCTTATTGATTTATCAGTTACTGTGGTTAAGGAAAAAGGCTAAGATGGCAGTAGTACTAGCTCCTGTACATGACTGGATTACTTTGTCCCCTTAGGCTATGGAAGAGCTGGTGGATGCAGGTCTGGTGAAAGCCATTGGAATCTCCAACTTTAACCACAAACAGATTGAGAGACTCTTAACCAAACCTGGTTTAAAATTCAAGCCTGCCAACAACCAGGTAAGGTATTTATTCCTGCTGGTTTCTGACGAACATGTGTCTAAAGGCTGGGCTACTTATGCTTGAATGGATCTTAAAAAGAATTTGGAATTCAACAAAATACTGAGAACTCAGGAACATCTGTGGACGTTTCTGTTCAGTGAATGGGTATTACTGTTTGAATGACAATCCTAACTTGCATCCCAGTAATTATGCAGTGTCTAGACTACCCTGATAAACCTTGAAACGGCATGTGCAGAATATAGAACCTTTCACAATCCCATGAAATGCTGTAAGCAGTTTCACTCCTCCTCCTAGCACCCCAAGATATCTGAGTCTGATGTTACCAGGGTCTTCATCTCTAGCACCCTCTGGTGGTCACTTTGGCCCTGCAATCTCCTGGTCTGTTTCTGTCTGCATCTTCTGTGGCCCAGACCAGTTACCTCTTAAGTTCTGTCCCCTTCCAGGGCAAGGAAAGGACAAACTGAAAATCCAAATAAACATCTAAACAAATGGTGGTTCTGCCCCTTTTGGGCTATGCTGCAGATCCCTCCCTTTGCCCTACTTTCAGCTTCCACAGCTTTCTGTTTTTCTTAAGCTGAGCAATGACACCCAGGACTTTCCTCCTGCAGGTTCTTCTTTGCAGCAGGTTTCCTCACTGCCTCTTCTCCCAGGGACCTTTCTACTTCAGCCTGCTTTCATCCAGCTGAGTTCCCCTCTGTCTTGTGCACTTCTTGCGAACCTTTTCGCTCACCACTGGGATCAATAGTTGTCATTACGTCACCAGATCAAGATCATCAGGGGTTAGCTGCTACCTCACAGACAAGGCAGAACCCAGCTCCCCCTTAAAGGGCCAGCCAGTCCATGACAGATGTCTTAAACATCAAGGAGTTCTGGAACACTACGTTACATTTGAGCCTACAAAATATACCCACAGATTTAAGCCCACTAGAGTTGATTTTATATTTTGCCTTGACTTGTGCAGTTTTTTTCCAACGTGCCAAAAAAAAAAGTAACCAGAGATTTCTGGCTTTACACTATGGCTGCTGAAAGTTCCTTTGGCCTCTGCTCAATGCAGTACACTGGGCAATAGCATTCATGAGCGTTTCAGAGTCTTACGGCTGTGCTTCTAGTTTTAGTGTTATCTTTGTGTCACGTCGTGGTTCTGCAGTATGATTGGGAAGGGTTCCCGTATAATTTTTTTCCCCAAGTGTTGATGGCTTTATTAAATGACTCATTTGGGTGAATTTTTAACTTTAGTGTGGTCTAAGCGTAGGTGGGAGGGGCTGTATTTGTAGACACAGCATTGTAGCCATAAGGTTGTACGACCATTGCAATTGCCAGTTGAACGTGCCAAGTTAGCACCAGCACCTGCAGCATAATGTATAAACATGGGGATCCATACTCCTGTGAACGGTGCCATTGACATCAATGGGACTACCTGCACGAGGCAAGAGCTGCCATGAGCAGGCCAAAGGCTTTTCCTTTTTACCTTTGAACATGTGGTGGGGTCTTGCTCAGCCAGGTTCCTGTGACTTCAGAAGGCAGGATAAAGGATTTGATAACTACTCCCTTTGACTCTTTCTTTATGGGGCATAGTATGCAGTTTCACTTTGCCCAACACCTTTTTTAAATATTCACTTAACACAGATTGCTTTAAAGTAGTTTTTTTAATAATAATGTTGTCTAATATTATGTAGCTGGAGTACCGAAACGTCCCATTCCGGATTAGATTCCCACTGTGCTGGGTGCGTTACATAGACCCTAAAAAGACACAGTGCCTGCCCTGAAGTGTTTACCATCTAAGAAATACTTAAAAATGAATATAGACCTAGTCAAACCCAGCACGGTATACAAATGTTTTACCATGCCAAGATGCACTGCTCTGGGTAGAAGTATATCCATGTTTACAGGCTGCATTATTTGAATGTGTGATCAGTATATGAAAGGAGATTCAAAATTATATTAATGTAAATTTTTTAAGGTGTTAAAGCAACAAGTTGGTAAATCTCAAAGTTCTGGTTTCTACGACGACAATTACTCTGGCACGTTGCCCATACACAGCATAGTAAAAGCATTATATATATACCTGCCTAGCAAAATTCTACTCACCATGGGAGAGTAACTTTTGTGTGTCGGGCAAGTAGAATATTATCAGGCTTTCCATAATCATCATCATGATAAAAGAAGAACGATTGTGTGGTTAATTCACTGAATGGTGACTTCGTAGACCCTGATTTGCTACAGACTTCCTGCATGACCGTGGGCAAGTCACCTACCCTTGTTCCCCCATTTTACAGATGGGGATACTAGTACTTTGTATATCTTGTCTGTTTGGACTCAGAGCGCTTCAGGGCAGAGACTGTCACTGTGTTGTACAGAACCTAGCACTGTGTGGTTCTGATAGAGGTTCAGGCCTCTAGCTCAGGGGTTCTCAAACTTCATTGCATCATGACCCCCTTCTGACAACAAAAATTATTACACGATCCCAGGAAGGGGGACCAAAGCCTGAGCCGCTTGAGTCCCGCAGCCCCAGGTGGGAGTGCCAGAGCTTAAGCCTGAGCCCTACTGCTCCAGGCAGGGGGCCAAAGCCAAAGCCCAAGGACTTCACCCTCAGTTGGGGGCCTATAACCTGAGACCTGCCATCCAGGGCTGAAGCCCTTGGGCTTTGGCTTTGGCCCTGGGCAGTGGGGCTTGGGCTATGGCATCTGGCCCCAGCAAGTCTTAACACCAGCCCTAGTGACCCCATTAAAATAGAGTTGCAACCCACTTTAGGGTCCCGACATACAGTTTGAGAACCGCTGCTCTAGATGCTACTGTAGTGCAAATAGTAATCAACAGCAAGGCATGTAGATATTTTGTGTGTGATGTTCTGCAAGACTTCTTTATACCATAGGTATATGAGTGGCTCCAAAGGTAGTCATAGGGTCTGTATTCTCTGGAGCACAGGAGCACTAGCAGTGCAGTCTGCCACTAGATGAACCTGTGTGTCCTTGTGCCTGCAGATTGAGTGCCACCCATACCTTACCCAGGAGAAGCTGATTAAATATTGCCAATCCAAAGGGATCTCTGTGACTGCATACAGTCCCCTTGGTTCTCCTGCCAGGCCGTGGTAAGAATGCTTGGCTGCCTGTCTTCTTGGAAGCATTTTAGAGTATGTATGTCTCTCTCAAATCATTGAAGAAAGTTGAATGACCAATGCAGTTACAATTGATACATATTTCTGTCGCTATATTGCAAATCCTCCTGTGAAATATATCCTGTTTCGTGCAAGGGATGGTAGTCTACCATTAACCTATTGGCTGTTATATTTTTTTTTCTTTTTATAGGGCCAATCCAGGGGACCCTACTCTTCTAGAGGACCCAAAGATTAAAGAGATTGCTGCTAAACACAGCAAAACCTCTGCTCAGGTACGTTGGAGTCGCAGCACAGTGCATGTTGCCTCCTTTATAATATATTGTCTTGCACCAACATTGCACTCTTTCACAGATACTCTGCGGTCTTTACACAGTGACTCTTTAGAATGTCTTCTCTTAAATGTAACTCAGTTTCGAAGGAGAGGGATTGTCAGAACAAACAGTTCAGTCTGGGAACAGAAAGGACCTGGCAAGGAACAGGGAGTGCCTGTCATTAGCACAGATTATTGCTGACCAGCCTTAAAAATGGGCCTTTGGGTGCCCTCCAGAAAGTGCCAAGTTGATCATATGAACTTAGCGATGAAAGGGGCTGTGGAAAAAATCAAATGTGGTTCAGCCAAATCACCCTATGAATCCTTGATCCAGCTAAATTATTTTTCATGGACGTCTGTGTTTCGCTATTTGACTAAAGCTAGCAGGAGTTTTTGTTTTCCAGAATTCAATGTTTGTGAACAGTTGGGGAAAATTTCTCATGGCTGCTCAGTTTGACAACGTTTCTACTTCTTAGTATTTGTTGTTCACAAACACTCTCTTACAAATGTGTGGGTTTTTTTGTTTCTGGGTGTTTGTTTGTTTGTTTTGGTTTGTTTCTATTGTTTTTGCTCGTAAGAATGTTTGAGAATGACTCTTCAGATAGATCTTCATCCTCACACCCAGTCAGCAGTTGTCAGGCTCCAATCATAAAGTTGCTTGAAAAACAGGGTGAATTTTTTTCTTCAAAAAATGCTTCCTGAAAAATGCATCCCTTTTTGTATTGAAGATGTCAAAACTCTGAGCCTTAGCTGTTCCTCGTTCAGTTCTTAAGACCAGAAGGGGCCTCTATGATCATTTGAACCCCTGTATAACGCAGGACATGGGAGTCACCGAGCGAGTCCTGTTTTCCAAAAACTTCTTGCCCAAGCAGGGAGCAGAAACAATGACATTGCAAACAATTCATAGTTGACTTGAGCAGTTTGCAAACACACTACAGGATGTAATTTGTTTACACAAACCACCTGAGGAATACTTCTGAACAATGAATAGATTTGCAGCAATTGGAATGGGTTTGTAACAAAAAAGTGCTACATTTCTAGAAAACTTACTTAGAACAATACCCCCACCCCCCACCCCAAACAAACAAAAAAAGCCTCCAAAAAAACCCTTGACCAGCACTACTAGTGACTGGTAACTTCAGTGTCATCAGAATTCCTGTTCTTTCCTCTCAGGTTCTGATCCGGTTTCACATCCAGAGGAATGTGGCAGTCATTCCCAAGTCTGACAAACCACGCCATATTGAGGAGAACTTTAAGGTAAGCTTTCAAATAAGACTATTGCTACACCTATCCATTACAGTAGCAAGATGGGGTGCCATCTTCCTATTTTCTCATTAGTCCCAAATTACATGTGATTGGAGCAAGAGAAGGGGCAGAGAGGTAGAAAGATCCTTCTATATTTCAGCATTTAGTACTGCATTTTTAGTTGTGCGTTCATACTTTGTATGAAAATTCAAGTGGACTTGCATTTTTGTTAAATTTAAAACCAGGAGCGAAGTGAGTTAAACTCTCACATCTTATTTGTGATACCACATTTCCAAGTCTCTCTTAATTTTAAGCTTTAATTCTACTCCTACACAGCTAGAGTTAAACTTAATTTAATACCTACTTCTTATATTGAGCTTTTCAGCAGTAGATCTCAAAATGCTTTGCAACAGTGGTCAGACTTATTATCTACCTCTTTATAGATGGGGAAACATGGGGCAAGTTACTTCACCACCCTCAGTCACCCAGGTCAGTGGCAGAGTTAGGAATAGATCTGTGCTCTGCCCACTGGGATGCATTACCTTTATGTAATTTAACATGAGTAAACTTAAACACCATAAGGACAAATGTGTGAAAAGATCAGGCCTATTTAGTTTAGAGAGGAGAGGACTTGAAAAGGGCTGTTACGGCACTACAATAGTTGATATAATAAAGGTCAGTTGGAGCGAGCATTTAATACAAGAATGTGACAGGCATATTTTATACAATGCATAATTTAACCATGGAATGCAGTGCCACAACACATCCCTGACACCAAAACCTTAGTAAGCTCAAGCATTTCTGGCTGCCTAAAACATCAGCAGTTGTACAGGACAGGCTAAAAATGCATTAGCACTATAATCACTTATGCTTCAGGGTATAATGCTACCAATAGTTGATGGGAGTTAGAAAGAAGTCTTCTAGGGGAAAGTTATTCCCTAATTTTCCACCATATGCTTCCTTGAACCTTCCTTGCTAGAAGCATCTAGCACTGATTGCTGTTGGGGGACTGCTATCCTGAAATAGGTATGGCTATATCAACGTTTATATTTATAAAAAGGGAGGGGAAATCCCCAGCAAATCTCAGTAGGGGATGGGTCTGAACATGTAGGCTCTCACAGAGGAAAACTGCATAACTTTGCTAAGGTGCCACAGTCTGGCTGAAAGCCTCTTTCTCCCAGTGGAGAGAAGTTACTCACCTGAGGACTGCCCTTGAAGTCAGTGGGACAATAAGTGAGTAAGTGCCACACAAGTCGTCCTTCTTGGTCTAGAACTGCTCACCCAGCAGCCCACTGACTTCATTGGAAATACTCGGAGAGTAAAGAGGTACTCTGGCCTTAGAATCTAAGGTATCTCTTTCCATTGCATGTTGCAGAAGTCATAGGACGACTTTAGTTGTGTTCTGGGTCGAACTTCTGGAAGTCTGATGTCCTGCGAGCAGTTACAGATGAAAGGACTGTTTGTGTGTGTGTGTCGTGTCCTAGTGCTAAGTATTCCATTCTATCTGAAGTGAGGGTAGCTGGTGTAATTACGCTTCAGTGGAATTTTTGGTCACCCAATCTGGTACAATTCACCCCTGCTCTAAGTCATAGCTGCCTTATCTTTATATTAGGTGCACTTAATTTCCAGCTGCTTACAGACCTAACTTAAAACACTTTCCTTTCAGGTGTTTGACTTTGAATTGACAAATGAGGAGATGGAAACCATCCTCAGCTTTAACAGAAATTGGAGGGCCGTTGAAATGCTAATGTAGGTTGCTTTTCTTCTGAATCCTACAGAATGCCCAAAATCCCACTCACTGCTTACTATTGTTTTTAAAGGCAAGGCAGAGTCTCTCCCTTTGAGAAAGGGAAAGCTGGCAGGACCCCAGATTTTAAATCATGGGCTTTGGGTAATTAGACATACCTTCGACTCCGTCTATACTACAAAATTATGTCAATATAGCTTACATCAGCATACAGCCACTGCAGTTATTAAATTGCTTGTGTATGCACACGCTTGATTTTGTCAGCATTGCACATCCTCACTAGCAGCGCTTGTATTGTCAGTGTGGGGCATGGCTCTTGAAAGCCTCTAACAGTCAACAAAGTCAATGCAGTGTCTACACTGATGCTGCATTGACCTAATTACATTGACCGTGCACATACACTGCTTGAGGAGGTGGTGGTGGTAAATTGGCAGAGAGAGGCACTTACGTCAGTGGTAGCCAAATTTAAGCGAAGGCACTTCCACAGCTAGATTGAGACCAGGCATCTTACATTGACCTAACCCAGTAGCGTAGACCAGGCCTCAGAATGACTGATGTCAAGAGGAAGATCATCCCTACATAGTCATTTCTTTAGCAGGTACTATCCCCTCTATTTTGTCCGTATATTCCAAATACCTAAATTTAAATGACTGCTCCAGCAAGCGGTGTTCCTCTGACTAAGGTGGAAGTGGTATGGAAGGAATGGCCAGGAGGTTCAGAATGCTTTTAATGCCTACAGTAGGGACTGCTTGACGAACATCTACCTATGCACTATTCATTCCCTGCTTGTCTTCCTGACAGAAGGACATGTGTAGTTACTTTGAATACTTGGTAACACCCACTCTTTTTTTTTTAGGGCTGTCAATCACAAGGAATATCCATTCAAAGAAGATTATTAAAGCTGGTGTTTTCTTGGCATCTCTGGCTATTAGAGTTGGAGCCTCTTCTGCTCTGACTTGTTCTTCAACTATTGTCTGCCCTTTTACTGCCATACATGTGGGTTGAAGGAAGAAGAAATGTATATAAAAGCTAAAGAACAAATATTTAACACATTTAGAGGGGTTATCTTTTTATCAAAGGGTCAAAGGTACTGCTTTTTGCAAGACTACTGAAAAAAAGTTAACTTTAATTCCTCTTTTGTTTACTTTGTACATTAAACTCCACTTCCCATCTCGTCACTTGAGGAGGTGTTCAAGGTAGTTTAATACAATGTCAGTACATTGAGATGCTGTATTAACTATGGAACTCTTTATACAGTTGCTCGTATGCCACTTGTCTGATTGTTCCAGTTGGATAATAACTATCCTGTGCCTAATGTATCTAAGACATTAAACAATTCAGAGTACAATTATTTGAATGAGTATAGAGTTCACTTTACTAAATGGTGCACCAGTAGGCTAGTGCAGTGGTTCTCAAACTTCATTGCACGGCGATGCCCTTCTGACTACTTCATGACGCCAGGATGGAGGGAACCGAAGCCTGAGCCTACCCAAGTCCCACCACTCCAGGAAGGGGGCCAAAACTGAAGCTCAAGGGCTTCAGCGTCAGGCAGGTGGCCTGCAACCTCAGTCCTGCCACCCAGGGCTGAAGCTCTCAGGCTTTGACTTCAGCCCTGGATAGTGGGGCTTGGACTTCAGGGCTAGGCCCCAGCACATCTAAGCCATCCGTGGTGACCCCATTCAAGGGGGGTTGTGACCCACTTTGAGGTCCTCACCCACAATTTGAGAACTGCTGGGCTTGTGTAAGTGGCTCTAGGACTAAATGACAAACTTGCTCCCTGTATTACTGAGCATAAAGGGGGAAGAAAAATCTATCTTGGGTGTGACTGGAATTGTAGGAGCTTTGGGCTTAGTGGGGTGTGCATGGGAGATGGTCAGTGCTGGAAGTCTTAGAAACAAAGTTAGATGTCATGCTTATTGATCACAGAAGTACTTTTTAGACAAGCCCTGGGTCTCTAAAATGGAAACCTTTAGGTAAATGTGGATAAAGCACATTTTAAAGCATTGGTGTAGAATGTAGCCCCCCTAAACTTAATTTTTTTTCAAAATACTTAATGTATAACTAGACCACAGGTGACCTAAAACAAGTAGAGTCCATAAAGTAGAAAATAATTGAAGGACTAAGGGAAGAATGGTTACAATGCTTTGTGTGGCATTAGGTAGAAGAGGCAGACACCTGTTTTCACAGACACTTTTACAGATTAGGGTTTTAAAAAAAACACCTTTATGGGTGCTGTTGAAGCAAGTCATTTTACATTTACTTAGCCTATTGTCTTTAGCTAGCTATTTGAATAGGAGGTGCTAGCTGCTGTAAATGAAGCTTAGCAAGAGCCATTGTAATCCACACCCCTCCTGGATATGGTGTTCTGTCCTATCTAGGGGCACAGAGACCACTTAGCCACAGAGATTTGAGTCTGCTGTACAGCATTAGTTAACAGCCAGCTGGCTTTTGGTTTATGCTCTAAGCTCCAGAGGCCCCAGGTTTGATCCTGCCCACTGACTACCAGTGTCTGTCACTGTTAAACCATCACTTCCAAGCACTATTACACAAGTTAAGTAAAAATGTTAGTTTGCTTGTGCAACCTTAATTCTGCCCTATGTGCCCTGACTGAAACAATGGGTCCTCTAGAAGTGTAGGTGATATAGCTAACTTGCATACTTGACTTTACAACAATTTAAAGGTAGTTGAGAAATTGCCTAGATTTGTTACAATTGCACAGAAGGAAAAAACCCTTGCCCTGCCCTAACCTCACCAAGTTAGGTTTTGAACTCTGCACCTTCCACATGAATAAGTACAAAGTTATCTTGAGTGTGGAGAATTAGGGGTCTAGGACAAATATACATATCCCTCTAATAGTCATCTAGCTTTAGGTTCATGTGTATAGCTGTACCAGACTATTCACTATTTATTCAAAACACTGTGCTTATAATATAGTCATCAACAGTACACTAACATGGTGGTGTGCATCTAGTCCCTTTCCAACTATGGGCCATTTGTTACCTTGTACCCCATATTGCAAGAGACAGGTTGTGCTACTACAAGCTCTCCTTATACTACCCTAAATATGATCAAAATCTGTTCCCAGCTCACTGCACTCCACATGGAAAACTTTTCTATACATGACACCAACCTTCTATTAAAAAAAAAAAAGAGTAAGCACCACAACCAGTTAAAATACAGTGTCATTTTCATCCTGAAGCACTTTTCAGTCTGTCTGGGCTCCCTTATATTCAGCCATTGATAGTTATCTCACATACATTAGCTTTAGCTTCTTTTTGGAGGAATGGAGGTGAATGACTGCCTCATAAGACTAATTACCCAATTAGCCTATAGGTAGAGTTAATTTAATCTGACTAATGCACTCCCCCTCCATAAAAGAGCATACACTGTTTGAATGACCATTAAGAAGAAATTATTACTTTACAGCAGAGATGTTCTGGTTACGTTAGGGCATTTTTTTCCCAGTGACTCACAAGACAGAGTGCCTGCAATTTAATCTTTCTGTAACTCTAAGTTCCCCCTAGAGTAGGAGACCTCATTCTTTTGAGGCTGCTTAGAATTTGGAGTTTGTGCTGTGAGAGCACCTTCAGGTCAGAGGAAAAAATTCACAGCTTATTGATTCTTCATCTGCTATATAAAGGGCCCTATTAGGATCATCTATGGATACAGATATGATCCTAATTTTTGAAGCAGGAACAACTCAAGTTTCATATGCAAAATGCTTTTCAAAGCAAGATAGCAAGGGCCTGCACAACTAAATCAATGCTTCCTTATGGAAGTGGAGTAGAACACAGCTACTCGTATCATAAGTTTTCCATGTCAGGTCTTTTTCCTATGAGATTCATTCAACAATATACAAACTGAAACCACTGAACTTTTACATCACAGGTTTAGAAGACTGTCAGTCTACTATATATGTACACACCTGATACATTTGTGAGCTTCACCTTGCTGCATTTTTGCAATGTATTAGCATTATGCCAAAAAACCCATCCCACTTACAAATGATGCATTCTAAATCATTACACAAACAGGGACTGTTGATGGAAATATTCCATTTATTATTGGTGCAGTTTCAGAGTATATTGTTTGAACAAGTCATTTTTATTGCAGCTATCAAATGTATTTGAAAGATTCAGAGAAGTGTTTACAAAAACCCCAGACCAAAAAAGAGACAATTCAGAAACAATGCCAGGCATTGTTTGCACAGTTTCGCCCCCTACAGATAGCCAAGTGCATCTCAATATGTAAAGAAGATGTTTCAGCTAAGCAGGGGAGCTCATCTTCGCATTGAAATATTCTCTTCTCCCCTCTAATTTAAAAAAAAGAAGAAGTCCGCTGCTACAAAAACATGCTACCAAAAAAAGTAGTGATGAAGGAGGAGTTCTCTGTAGTTCCAATGTATAAAGCTGTTAAGCATTTTAGGGCTACTTCAGTTAACTAGTTTATTCCACCCATATACTGTTGGATGTAATTGCTAAACCTTATGGCATGTAAATTCAAACCAAGCTGACTTATAGCTTTGTGTTTACTATATACAAATCAAACAAAATCATCTGTAAATAAGAGCTTTGGGAGATACTTAAACACCATTATTAGGAGGTTTACTTCACTTTGAGTGGTTAGGTGGACTTAATATACGGCACTGATGAATGGCAAGATTTAGTGTACAGTCATTTAAGCTCCAACTGTGTTACATTTTTAATTATGGTAGTTTTACATAAATTAAACTACGATGTTTTATACAAGTGACCTACTTTTGATCCTCTATACCCTTATTTCCCCCTCTTTAAAACTATAGTTTTCTTTTTAATTACCCATTACTGGGCATCTTACATTTTAAAAAAAATTTAATACTTATCTTGCCATACCTCTAATGGCAAAATTATGAAATCTTACTATAGAAAAGTGTGTGACTTTTTTAAAAGCTGTGATACCGGCTAATTATGTGCATTCATTACTAAATATAATACTCTAGCATGTATTAAAGCATTCTACCATTAGTAGTGCCTTAAAGCTAAACTTTGTAAAGCTGTGTGTATATATTGCAATCAATTACTAATCACTAACAAAAACAGAGTATCAGTACCGCTGTCAGCTAACAATCATCCAAATTTAGGTATTAACTTAATCTAGAATGAAAAAATGGATACTTAAAAGTATAAAACAAAAATTTAAACAAGTTATTGATGCAGTATTTATGACATGGGCAACTTACAGAAAATATTACATTGTCAACTAAAGATTTCTTCCATGCCTTAGTCTAAAGTGCAGAAAAAGACTTCTGTATTCCAAAAGTAACCACTGTTTTTATGGGTTTACTGCACACTTTTCTTAAGTAATTCAACTTTGCATGCATTTGGGGGTTGACCTCTTACGCCAGTTGAAATCACTGTTCAGACACATAGTCATGACTATCAGTAGGAGAGTATTTCACAGCATGGGTTTCTTTAGGAATAAAGGCTCTTGTGCAAAGGCAGTACTATTATGATGAATGTCTAGACTGATTATTAAATACAGTGCTAATATACATGGTTTTAACTGGGATAATGCAAAGAGAGACATTTTGGTAAATAAACATAAATATAAAAAGGACAATTTAGCACTTCCAAAATGAGTTGGTTCAGCATCTTTAGTAGCCTCCTATGGTTCTTTCTCAAATTGTCTCAAACCTGCTGAAAGAGAGAATGATTAAAGGTTGCTTGAAATCAGATGTTTCTCTAGCAATATAGGAGGTGGCTGTTCTGAATTAACTTGCCTCAAACCCCTTCACCTCAGAGCACCTGCTAAGGGGCAAGACAACACACACCTACTACTAGGCTGTGTGGCCAGCTAGCACACACAGGTGCTCCGTGGCTCCAAGGGTGGATGGGTAGGATCTCACACAGATACTTGCTCACATCTGACAGCAGCAGCAGCCATTGCCTCTGGAGCAGGTACAGGGAGCATAGTGACCCTTTCAAGGAGGGTTACAGAGTACATTCCCCATGCATCATTTGTCTGTGGCTCCTGTTCCTAGACAGATTGCCTCAGCACTTCTGTTCAACCACTATTCCAATCCCCAGGAAGAAGGAAATGATTCTATAAGTGATGAAAGCATAGCCTACTAAATCAAAGGACAGGGAGACTGGCACTCTGGAGTTCCAATCCCTGTTCTCTCCACACATGGCTTTGGGTAAGCCATTTAGGTTGGTATTGCCCAAACTGCTCAGTGCTGGCCTAGCTCTGCTACCTGGGAAGTCAGTGATAAAATTGCCATTGATTTCACGCGGGAGTAGAGAGAGGCCAACACTAAGTAATTGTGAAAAGTCATCTTAATTTCACTGTAAAATAATAAGGCCCACTTAATAGGAGTGATATCAGGGTTAGTTTGTATATAATGCATTTCATCTTCCAGAGCTTTGCAAACATTGCAGGTGTTATTCTAAGACATATTTCTAATACTGAAATGATGAGAAAACTTCCCTCCATTTAAGTCGGTGTTTTCACAGATGGATTGTTTTGTTCCCAATATGGGACACGGATTTAAGGGACTCCTAAGAATGGGCTTCTGATCAATTTTAATTATTTAATAGAGCACTTCTTCCCCCACTCCTCTTCCACAGAGGCTCATTTCTTCCACCTGGTTTTCCTTGGAGAGCTTTGGAACACCAGTATCGCCTGTATAGAAGAGCTAGCAGAGGTTTTGCTAGTTCCCTTCGGCACAGCCACGACATAGCTCTCAGACAATTTATTTCAAATTTGTGACTCAAATAGGGCCTAAATAGAAACACCAAACATAGTTTATGCTGTGAAAAAGTACCTAGGCACTGCTGCAGCAAGAGACGGCCTGATGCTGACAGCATTTGAACTCAACTCCAATTCAAGTCTGGGGCATGGAGGGCACTCAGCAACTCATGAGATCAAGATTTAAGAGTCAACAGGTGACTGCATGTTCATCTGTCATGAGACCTTATGCTTGACTGATGGTACTGTTCAGAGTCATCCTATGGATTTGTTTTCACCAGTCCTCAGGGTTTCCATTCCCAGTGGAATAACATTGCAATACTAGCCTCACTCAGCGTTTAGGATTTTTTTTTAAAGTAGTTTTGATGAAAACCATTCGTAGACCTTGAAAGGACTATTCCCAGATGCTTGACACCTGGAGTGTTTGATGGTCTTATTCTTTGGGCCTCAAACAGTTCAAATGGATCTCTGCAGCTACAGCAAGCACACTACATGTGTTTTGCACACAATGCTTTGCAAATATGGCTAGAGAACGGTCATCCCGAAAGGAAGATTTGTGCTCATTACCCAAAAATATTTGTCAAATTATGATCTGCGGCAATTCTTCCTTTCCCTTTCAAAAATTATTTCTTGTATGCCACCACTAATGGCATACTTTTAAAAGCTGGGTGCATTTGTATGAAATGTGCAAAAGCTTCTATTTAATAATGTAGAGTACAAATTATTTGCAACGCTTACCATTAGTCTCTGACTTTTTCCCCATAGCTGTTACCTGCAGTGCAAAAAAAATTCCATAATACATTTATCATTAAAGAAAGGCGTATGTAGGAAAACCATGTTTGCCAGAGTGGAAAGAAAGTCGTATCTGTGGAAAGGGCCAACACAAGGTCTATGCACCACTTAGTTCTTCAAAATAGGAATGGTACATAGGCCTTTTTCTGGCCTACTGAACATTAATGGATGAATTTTCTCTAATATTATAGACAGAAGGGGGAGATTTTGAAAAAGGCATAAAGGGCAATTAGATCCCCAGCTCCTACTGAATGTTAGTCAGAGTTAGACACTTTGCCTTCTGAAAGTCTCACGCAGGATCTTTGTTCTCTCTACAATGGATAGAGAAGTATTACCTTAGAAGGAGAGGTTGCCTTTTCATTTGACTGCTTCTCCCAGAGATTACGTTTGTTGGATACATCTCCTGGTCTTAAATCCTATATTTTGCGGAGTCAAAGAATAGAAAAAAAAATACTAGTTCAGATTTGTTTTATTTAAGTGGAGTAAAGGCTGTATTGTAACTTCACACATTATGCCTGTGTAAGCCCCATTCGTAATGTGTTTTCACAGATGTACAATAATCAAAAGCAGAACTTGGCTTGCAGTACCTTTACTCATAAGTTATTTATATGCTTTTTACTTCTATGTCAAATACCTATACGAGGTAGAAGAAGAGAATGGAAAGTGGTAAAAAGCAAATATGTATTTTTCACTTCCAAACCAGAGGATGGGTTATACAGCAGTTATAAGCTAGTCGTTGATCTCCTGTGACACCTTAAAAACGGAGGTCACTGTCCAACCCCAGTATGTTTAATTTTTTCTTTTTACACAGTAAGTACAGGGGAAATAACTTGAGCATACAGAATTTTTCATCAAGTAACAAGATATGACACTTTACGTGATCATCCAATATATATATCCCTGTAATACAAAATCCTACCTAAGTCAATCTACAGTTCTGCTAAGATGGATCTTCTTGTAATATATTCACACAAAGGGACAGAGTAAAGGTTGGTAGGGGAAATTTTTTCCCTTGGGAAACTTCAATTTTGGTGAAAAGGTTTAATTTTTGGTTGGGAGGAAATATTAAGTCTCAGGTAGGTTTGAGCTGAATTGAAATATTGCAGTTGATTGAATAGAACCAAAACATTTTACCATTTAGAAGAAGCTCAACATTACAATAAATCTGCCCAAGATGCCTCAATACTTCATAGGAGTAGTAATTTGGATGTTTCGTGCCCCCCCATATTCTCCCATGGTATAGGCTCCTTGGCTTGCCCACATCTCCCAAGATGCACTAGGCTCAAAGAATGCAGTGTCTTATGGGGGGGTGTCACATATAGCAGTGCAACATGGGACATGTAGGCTAGCCAGACTATAGATAATTCTGTATAGACAAATGAGGTGTGTTTTTTAAATGTAAACAAACTATGTAGTCTCACCCAGAGATGGATTAGAAATGCTGTAATGGAAAGGACACTGCACAAACAGAAGAGCAGCTCCTCCTGTGCATTCTCAAGTAAAGATTTTGTGATCCAACACTTAGCCATAAACCATTCTTTATGTCCATTTGAATTCTAACTACAACATTTAAATCCATAGCATGGAGTTGAAGTGCCAAGATAACAGGAAGTGTGAGAGAAACACCCACCAGGGAAAAATAAACCTTCAACACCTCATGAAAGGTGCAAGTTCTACATTGTTCCGAGCATCCTTCTTGCCATCCCCAATGCAGCTATCCTTGCTGTGCCTAAGGATTTCTGCAATAGGAAGGAAGAGCTCCCAGGTACTAAACAGCAGCAAGCCGTTTATAGTCTGACTTCTCTGGGGTATGCTTTGGCACATTGGTGATACTCTAGGATGCATTAAAACTTGCGTGCAAGCAAGAAGTACATAGCAAGTGGCTATGATCATGGCTGAGCATATTTCAATCTCCAAAAGGTCAGTGCAAAAATACTGATGATACAAGTCTCCAGAGGACTGACCACATGCCTAGTCTTCTCAACTTCATTTTGGATGGATTTAAGGAGGTGAAATAAAGACAGCCAGATCCTGGTGCGCAAGAGGGAGAGAAAAAGATGGTTTGGGAATTGAGACAGTCTTGATTTCCCCTTGGCTTATCCTAATAGCATTAAGAGACATTTAGATTTACAGTCAGATCATACCTTAGAGTGAATTTTGAAAGGATTTACCTGACCAGTTTAGCAAAGAGACCCCCAATCCAAAAAGGATAGAAGGAAGGAAGGAAGGCAGGCATCTAGAGAAGTCCACAGAAACAGAGATATTGAAAGGAAAGAGAGCGATCCGCTGAGAGAGAAAGAAAGATGTGGTTGAGGAAAGGAGTGATTAGTTCTGCAGTGTTTATTAATGCCCAGCTTAGAGAAAAGAAACAAAACCCAAAAAACAAGAACCAGATTCTATGCCAATTTACCATGGTCACCATTAAATAACTACCGCCATTATTTTCTATTCAGACACTGCTAAACTCAGTTACCATGTAACCATTAGTAAATACTGACTTTTTAAGGGCAACCACTCAACTCCAAGCAACCCTATTGAAGGCAACAGGAGTGTAAATCAGAAGCACATGCTATGCTAGCAGTGATGTGGAAAGCAATTGGACTTGTACTGAACATACTACCCAATGTGCATAACAAGACTTTTTATAAAGTATCAAAATAAGATGAATTATTGAATATGATCCAGGGGAGACCTTAGACCTGCCATACCTTACAATACATGTTATCTCCCAATGCAGGGAAGGAAAAGGGACTGGAATTGTCAATTTCTGTTCTTTCCTCCCTGAACCGCTCTTATCTTGTTTCCCCTGCCCCTCTTGGCAGTGGCTGAACAACTTTTTTCCTTCTTCCTTCATTTGTAGCTTGCTGCCCTTGTTCCCAACTGAGTAAAAAGTTATGTGACGCTTAGAGTGAAGGCAGCCATCAGTGGTCTGGACCAGGTGCTTCTTACAGGAGGGGTGAGCTATATAGACATTTGGGGCAGTGTCTCTCCTGGAGTTGCTACATTAGGGATTGCTATGGCAACAAGGAGGAGACATTTGCATTCATTTTGGTGGGCAAGGGGGCAGGTCCAGGGACACAAAAGCTTTCCACAGCTCTGCTGCTCCTCTCCTCTAGATTAGCTGAAAGTTATATGGTCTGGCAGCATATAGTCAAATATGGATGCAGGAAGCTTAAACATAACAGCCTGATGTGCTACTTGTATATTTACCATTTTAGAACCGGAGTCTCATTTACACCAAGGCATCTTTAGGACACTAACAGTTTGGGCATTTCAACAGTTTGCCAGTTCCTCTTGGAGGCAAAATATCAAATATTTCATCAACAGGTCATGACTGTTTATGTACAGATTCATGGCAGAATAGCTGAGGCTCCAAGTTAACATTCTCCTCTGTAACATGACCCCTCACAATTTTTCTAGAGCATCCATCCGTGCAGTTTCCAAGGATGCACCAGCTCGATGGTGAGAGCTGTTCTGATTCCATCATCATCCACAAGTTCTCAACTTTAGTGCTTCTATCAGATCAAGCCTCTGAGGAAAGAGAAAGCACCACCATCCCTTCCAAGGAGCCATCTATTTCCTGACCTAGCATATTTACTTTTTATCTCTCCCCTACTGACATAAGTGCAAACTCATCATTCAGAAGCCAGTTACTGCAGTTTTACTTACAGAAGGTTTCGGAGCAGGTGATTTGTTGGTGTCTGGGGTCTTAGTTAACCATTCGTTGATACGACTGGACACACCAACCTTCAGTCCAGCTGTTTCCTGCAAAGCAGTCATTCACAAATCAGCTTTTCTAGAGTACTTGTGCCTATGGGCTCTATGATTTGGGGCTTAAAAAAAGCAAAACCCATGGTTAATAAGAATTTCCCTCAGAGACTATGTCTGGATGAGATACAGCCTTCAATTTTCAGGGGTAGCTGGTCACACCTGGCAAACAAAGTAATCATGTGACTACCCCCTGGATACCGTTCATAAAGTTTTCATCGATCCCTGAGTACCCAGTGCTGCTTCTGCCCCCACTCCAAATTCTAAAAATAAGATCTTTAGCCTAAACAGAAGAATGACACTGGAATTATTTCATCCAGGTTTTGTTTTTGTTTTTTTTTTTAACTGGAATTTTGAAATACAACACAATAAACCTCCTGCCTAAATCACCCAAGTTAATAGAATTTCTTAAAATATATAGCCAAAGTTTTCAAACTTGGGTGCATACAGTTAAGTGCCTAAATTCATATTTAGGCACACAGAGCCTGATTTTCAGAAGTGCTTTCAACTCACGTTGACTTGTAAGAAGAAATGTTGGCCTATGAATTTATAGACAAGATATGAACCTTAAATATTCGAGTGATGCTTTTTAAAAAACAAAAAACAAAAAAAACCCCACCACACCTGAGTAACTTTACTAGTAGAATTTGACCTAATAAAAACATTACAACTCCGAACTTTTTTGTACATGGCTTAAGCTCCCCAGTTACAGCTGTGTAAGATGTCGGAAGTGTGAAGTTACAGTGAGTCTCTCTTAAGTAAGCCTATTATTGCAATAAGTTTCCCTCTTAGTGCCTACTGTAATAATCTTACTGTTATTCTGTAGGCCAGTGGTCTCCAACCTTTTATAAGCACCAGATCACTTTTTGAATTTAAGTGCAACCCAGGAGCTACCTCAAAGAAAATGTAGAAATAACAGTAATCACACAAACCCAAACACCCTTGCCCTGCCCCTTCCAAGGCCACACCCCCTTTTCCAAGACCCTGCCCTGCTCACTCCATCCCCCCCCCATCGTACTCGCTCTCCCATGCTCCCTCACTTTCACTGGGCTGGGACAGGGGGTTGGGGTGCAGGAGGGGGTGCGCGCTCCGGGCTCGGGCTGAGGGGTTCGGAGTGTGGGAGGGGCTCTGGGCTGAGCCTGGGACAAGGGGTTGAGGTGCAGGAAGGGGCTCAGGAAGGCAGTTTGGGTGCAGGAGGGGGCTCAGGGCTGGGGCAGGCAGTTGGGGTGCAGGAGGAGTGTGGGGTGCTGTCTCCAGGAGGGGACTCAGGGCTCAGGCAGCAGGTTGAGGTGCAGGGTGCGGAGTCTGGGAGGGGGCTGGAGTGCAGAGGGGGACTCAGGGCTGGGGCCAGGAGTTGGGGTGCAGGAGGGGCTCCGGGGTTTGGACTCTGGGAGAGGGCCAGGGTGTAGGAGGGGTTTGGGCTCCGGCCAGATGCCGCTTACCTCAGGTGGCTTGTGGCACCTCAGGCGGCAGCACAGTGGGGCTAAGGCAGGCTCCTTGTCTTCTCTGTCCCTGCGCTGCTCCTGAAAGCAGCCAGCATGTCCGGCAGCGACTCCTGGGGGTGGGGGGGGGAAGGGCAGGTGGCTCCACGTGCTGCCCTCGCCCGCAGGCACCACTCCCGCAGCTCCCATTGGCCACGGTTCCCCATTCCCGGCCAATGGGAGCTGCAAGGATGGTGCCTGCAGGTGAGGGCAGCACGTAGAGACCCACTGTCCTGCCTGCGCATTCCCCCTCCCCACCCCACGAGCCACTGCCAGACTTGCTGGCTGCTTCTCGGAGCAGCGCAGGGATAGGACAGAGAGAGAGCCTGCCTTAGCCCTGCCAACAGATAGTTAGCAGTTGATCTCCCGGTTTGGCTGCAGGAGGGTTGGCAACCCTATTGTGATCGACTAGTCGATTGTGGAGCCTCTAACAGTGGGTCTCAGTGACTGACTGAGATCCATGGTCAGATGAACCAGTTGATGACCACTGCTGTAGGCTACATGGGTAGCTGGGTCTTTGAGAATCCAGTTCTTCAAGATGCTGAGCACCATCTATCTTTGACTTCAGCAAGACTGTTCACAGGAGTAAGGATTACTTATAAATAAGGATTTAAGGAAAGGTCCTTGGTGTAGTTCTATATAAACATGCAAAGTAGGAATATGTACCTTATTTGTTGTCCCTGGTGCAGAGGGTGATGAGAAAACATTTCCTTTCTCCCACATGCTTTTGATATTACGGACACCCTCAGCTGGGACTGGAAGGTCAGAGGGTGCTGGCTTAGCAGGTTTTGCAGTCTTTGTGCCCTGCAATAGACAGAGGCTAGTTAATGCTCAGAACTAAGACCCTGGTGCTGAATGTGTTTTAGAGTTCTGGGGCATCAGGGGAGAACAGCATATACGTGTATCTTTAAAGCTGAATGAAGTTCCATTGATGACTATGCAAATTATAATGCAGACAAAGATAAGACTCTTAGTAAAGAGCCTGACTTGTTGGAAGTACAGTTGTTCAAGTCCGTGCACTCCTCGTGATCTGCCCTATCATTCATGCAGATTTTGCACACATGGATTTACAAGGTTTGTGGTAAACAGTAGCTGATGGTAAAGAGGTTTATAAAGTAGTGCTTTCAGCTGACCCATAGTTTGATTTAGCTTGTAACTCCTTTAAACAGTTTGCCCCCTTTCTTCCATGGATTTGCCTCTGGCTATGGCACAAATCAAGGAGGAAGGAAGCTGTAAAGGACTGATACACTGTCTAGTGCATCCATCCTGCTCTGTCTGGTACTGGCAGGTTAACCCTGTAACTGAGGTTTATCACAAAGGCCCAACAGTCGAGCATTTCTGCAAGGTGTGACTTCTGCAGGGTTACCAAAATGGAAGTCAAAATTCCCTCTTTGTTGGCAACATTCACAAGTAGAATCGGTCAGGGATGTGGGGGAGTGGAGGGTCCTAACAGGTAGAGGTTGAAGAAGTTGCCTTGTGTTTCTATGTGTAAGAGAAGTCCAGCACCAGAAGTTAAGGGCCAGACTGTGGCAGAAAAGCACAGGTAACATTGGTGGAGAGCTGTGCAATTCTCCCCTTACCTCGTAAAGCAATAGCTTTATGTCCAAGCTAGGCACAAAGGACCAGACCCTCAGATGGTCTAGATCAGCATAGCTCTATTGAAGTCAGTGGAGCAACACCATTTATATTAGTTGACAAGCAGGTCCAATGAGTCTGGTATCACAGCTACTGCTGCACCCTTGGAAATGGCACAGTCTGATCTCCCTGCTGCATGGGATCAGTTCCGCTAGTTGCTAGAGATGGATGGGGCCACCGCTCCACCCTCACCCATTCACAGTTTGGGGAGTCAAACATCTAGTTCTGGCGCTGAATCAAAATCTGCACGCTCTGAGCTCAGAGACTGTGTCTTACACGGGGACAAAGGGGTTAGAGTGGAGTTATAAAACACAGATATGTACTGATTCTTTAAAACTAACAGCAGCCAAGTGGACAAGGGAAATAAGGACTGGGTATATAGTTCCAGGTGGAAACTCAGAAGGGAGAGAAAGTTAGGAACTACCTTTTTGTTTATCCTCATTAAGCTCAGCGCTAGAAGCAAGACTGATTTAACGTTATCACGTGACAAGGCTCACTACATCCTATGCAGTGCTGCCCACAATCCGGCCTAATGAATAGGATGTGCGACAAGTGATTAAGAGGGAAGCACAGTCTTATGGTTAGACTACACAGCTGGGAGTTCAGAGATATGGGTTCTGTTTCCGATTCTTCCACAGAGCTACTGTGACACCTTGGACAAGTCATTCCCCTCTGCCTTAACAACCCATCTGTTAGATGAGGAAAACAGGTAGGTACCCAACACACAGGGGTGCTGGGGCTCAATTCATTAAAGGTTAGTAGCACCGTTTGAGACTCATCTGGAAAGTACTACAAGTTAACAGCCACTAAGGTTTGAGAGAGAAGACAGAATATTTAGTAGCAACAGAGGCCACAATTCTGACATTTGAGTCAGATAAGCCTCTGAACGTTTGTTCAAACCTTGTATGAACCACTTTGTTCTGAAGCATCATCAAAAGTAGCTTTGTGATGAAGCTCCCCACAATTCTTGGATACTAAAACCTGGACTGATTAAGGCCCGCCCCCCAACCACCATCACCAATTGGATTAATATAATTTAATTACAACTTACCTCAATTGCACTAGTGTATTGCTCAAGTCTGCTGTCAATCTTGGAGACAATTGCTGCAGAGTGAGTGGGTTTAGCGCCACTGTTTGGAGGGGAGAAAACAGAAGTGATTACTACATCTACACACTTTGCTGCTTTGATTTAGTCTATTACGCAGTTTATTGCTTTACCTCTTCTGAGCGGATTTGTTCAAAAACTCTGCTCGTTCTTCTATCTAGAAATAGAAAGATAGAAGTGGTGTAACTATTTATCTGCAATGCCTGCAGCCCAATACAAGTTCAAAGGCCTGTAGTGACACGCAGCTCCAAACAGAAAATCAGCATCAGCTTCAAATTCAAATCACTGCAGCAACATATAGAGGAGTTTACCATTTAGGACTCTATTATGAAACAAACGTGCAGGTGTGGGGGAATTATGCAGGGAATTATTATTTACCTCCTTCATGTTCTTCAGTGCTTCTCAAGATGATATATTTACAAGAATAAGTCCCCAGTGCACCAGGGGTGAAGGAAAGGGAGGATGTAGAGGTCACTAAGGGGGTTGGGAGATTAGAGTCACATTATATGCCAAATTCACCCACCCCGCAAAAAGCATCAGGGAAAGAGGCAAATTAAATAAGTTTTCAAGAGTAGACACATCAGAGTAGGACAGATCTGGAGCTGAGCCATGTAACTCTATCCCATACATTTTAAAGAGGACAAGTACACTGATTTTTTTGGACTCAAATTATAGATCAAAGCATATTTTGCTTCTATACAGCACGGTCACCACTGAGTCAATATTTACCAACTGCAATGTTGTCTTTCATACCACAGTTATTTTCTATTCCCTGTACAGGGAAATAGTGTAGTATCTCTGATACAGGTGAACCATGGAGGTCTCAGGCGAGACATCCTAAACTCCAGATAATTTCAGGATAGAGGGATTGCAGCCCTGCAAAAAGTTTAATGAAGTCACATGAGACAAGGTCTTCTCTGCAGTCTGAGCTAGAGGAGGTCTGGCAGAGATAATGTAGTTAATGGAATCAGCTCCAACAATTTCACCTCCTTTTACTTCTCCCTGTCAATACTCAGCTGGACCCCACCCTACCCTGCAGTCAGCTCTGCAGCTCCATACAGGAGCAACTGCATAAACAGAAGATCTACCTGACCGTCAGTAATCCCAGAATTTGGGTTATTGCAGATTTACCAGTATCACTATGTACTGTTTCCAAGTCATTAGTGGTGACTACTGCAGCACTTGCATCTTCAAAGAAGAAGTAATGACAACTAACTTTAGACCGTTCACTTAACTAGTTCTAGGTTCTCCCCTGCATCCTCCCTCCCTCATAGCAATATAAAAATATCTAACCCCACAGCACACCTTAAATACAAATGGTTGGAAATTCCACAACTCAGGGCCACAGCAGCAGAGATTCAGGCAGTTTCTCATTCAGCAATGAAGGAACTAACTGGACCAATTCCAGTTAATTTCATATATATATTTCCAGGGAACCTCAAATGCGCAGCTCTGATCTAAGATACACTCTATTCCCAGTAATTGGTCTCAAAAGATGGACAAGTATTGCTTGCTCATGTCTCAGATCCAAATAAATTCCTGGAGAGAGAGATCTGCTTTATTCTGCCACTAGACATACTGTATGGCTGATTCTTTATCCAGCCACACAGTGGCAGCAACACACCAGCCAGGAGAAGGCTGTCCATGTTCCTCAGATTTTTCCTCTGCTGTCTTTGGAAAGGAGTCTTGACCCAAAAGTAATACAATTGACATGGCCATGGAATGAATGTGGTTAAAATGGAATAGATAGATCTGTGATATTAACTTGAACATATCAGTTTTTTCCAACCATTATACAAAGCATAAAGAAAAAGATTAAAGTGTTGCCCATCAGCAATGAATCCCATTTTGAAGTCATATTTTTGGTTATGGGAAACTGCTGAAAGGATAAAAGTTTATAAATACTAAGGTCATGTGGGCTTAGTTTTTAGTTCCTATAAAGGAAATATGGTCTGAACAGATCTTGACCATGGTTCTAATCTTTTATTGGAAGAGGCCTGTATTTTCTCATTGCATTCAGCTCTAGAAAAGTGTGCTCTGAATAGCATTTCTAAAGGACAGAGAGTGTATACACACACACACACACACACAATGCAGACTGAGGCCTCTATTTTCTCATAAGCTCTACACAGCAGACCCCTTCCTCAGCAACATCAGTCGGTCCCCTGCACGCAGGCAAGGGGATGGTCCCTGCAGAACAGCTTGCAGGAGCAGGGCCCAAAGCAGCTAGCTGATGTGTGGTTTAGAGACTCTTCTAGCTTAGAAACTTGATGACATTGGATCCCTAGCTGAGATGGTCCCTCTCCTGAGGAGTAATTTTAATGGTGTTTTCCCAGCTAGACTGGCTGTTTTCTAGAGCTTCCCTGTGCTCACTAAGGGGAGAAGGTGGATTCTATTCATCGCAGCCCTGAATACCTCTGCAAGCAGTTACTAATTCTCCAATCTTGGTGTGTCCTGCTTCCCAGCTGCAACTGTGCCCCATCTTGACCAGCCTGAGTGAAGGATTTGGTTAAGAGGGGAGAGGGGTGGAACAATCATTGAATGGGGGAGTAGCAAAGAGGTGGGAAGTGACTGTATACTCCGTACACGTGGGGGCTCTGTCTGTACTTGACAGGATACCGGGGAGTGTAGCTCAAGAGACGGAGGCAAGCAAGGCTCCTGCAGAGGGCAAGGGGGAAAGGAGACAGGAGCAGAGTTAGCAGGGATCCCTCAAGACAGACGAGGCCTTTCCAGCCTGAAGAATAAAATGGTTGTTCATGAGGTTTCCTCACTCCTGCATGAGGATCTGTCTTGGCGCACTGCTTAGGAAGAGCCCAGTTTTTATTACTGTTGCATGCAGGGGAAAACCCATCTTTCAATGTACTTCAACTAAACTCAACATGCAGAGGACTAGGCCACTCAACCCACTGCACACTAAGCAAGCTGCATGCCATAGGAGGAGGAATATTAGCCACGTACACTAAATAAAATTACAAAACAGATCTGTAAAACAAATAGGAAAAAGCAAGGTTGTTAATTGAATGGTTACCTCTGGAGGAACTTTGCTACACTGAAGCATTGAACAAAGAACTGAATGACCCATCCCAGCTGTGGATGTACTCCAGAGACTTGATTTGAACCTGCAGTTTATTTTTCATTGTTTCATGTTCTTTGTGTGTGTATATCAATCTCCCCTCTGTTTTTTCCACCAAATGCATTCTATGAAGTGAGCTGTAGCTCACGAAAGCTTATGCTCTAATAAATTTAGTCTCTAAGGTGCCACAAGTACTCCTTTTCTTTTTGAGAAACTCTGCTGTTTCCTGTATCTGAGACCAAAGCCTGTATGGGATTTTTTAAATGCCTTGGACCCTGGTTTTGTTAAGAGGAACACCAGCCAGAACATATCACAAAAGCAAGCAAGGGCTTCAAGAAATCAAAGACACCAATCTCCAGCTAAACTACCAGATGGTGAAGAACCCAGCCTGGTGTCTCAAATAAGCCAGCCCCTGCAAATCAAATTCAAGAATAATCTCCATAAGTCAGCATTAGAGGCCTACAGCCTTAGTAAAGGGACCAACAATATAGCAACCGTCACAAACACCAGGGACCCAATCTGACAACACTTCTGCCCCCGCTTAACTTGACTGATGTGAGTCATCATGGGACTACTCACATAAGCAAAACAGCAGTTTGCAGGACCAAGACCTTAGTTAATGGGAGCTGTGCAGGCAGATGAAGAGCAATGCATGATTCAACTGAGTTGGAAGGATTTTTCTAGGGTGTAACCATGCTCATACGTTTCCTCTCCTTGAAGCTGTCCTGTATGAGCAGGCTTGGAGGCTATGGGGTTTTTCTACCTGTTTGTGCAAAGAAGTTGCTGGATGTATTAATGAGGCTAGAGATGCAACCTAAGGCCTATGAAACAAATTCTGCCTTCACTGCCAACCATGATGCCCCAGGATGTGAATAAGATGGTATAAGGAAAAGGTTAATGCTGGATTTGACCCCATACATTTACATAACATTTAGGAACAGATCACCAACTAAATATTTCCAATAAAGGGTTGTCAGTTTTATGTGCATTTAATTATCTTAATAACCATTTAGTAGACTCTTAAACTGTGTATAATAAAGGTTATCAAACCATTTCAGGTAATGTGACAATAGAAATGCTACTTTAAAAAAGTGAAACAGTTTGGGGGGGGGGGGAAGAGAAAAATAGCGTCCCATATAGCATTAGCTAATGTACAGCACCCAGCTGCAGGAATCTAGCCACTCAGTTCCATTTTTGGTTCTGGCTCCCTGGAGAAAAGAGCCTGCCCTCAGACTCTTTGAGCACTAACATAAATCATAGCCCCACTAGGCACCCATCTTGCTTTCTACTGAAGTCAGTAACATCTGTGCACCCCTGGGGTAACTCAGGTGACTTATTTGAGTGATGAGTTTAAGCCACAGGCTCCCCCTCTCATATTCAAGAGGGAAATAATGGGAGAGGAGGGAAATAATGGGAGAGGAACTAAACTTAGAGGAGAGGTTCTTTAAAGTCAGGAGCAGTGTGGGATCTAACTCCTCCCAGTCAGTGCTCTAATGCTGAGATATTGCCTAAATAAGCAATAGTGCGCTAGGCAAAGATATGTCTTTAAAAAAAAGTCTCAGGTCCTGCAAGGTCACACATCCTGGCTCTGCAGTCAGAGTGGCTTTTCAGAGAAAGCTGGCTGCCGCACAATCCTCTGATCCCCCACAAGAGATCTTCAGCTAGGAGCTGGAGAACTTCCAAGACTCCACAATTCTGTCATTGCTCCCACCCACACCCAGGCTGCAAGCTGGAGTTCCTCCCATTTCAGCTCCAAACTGGTTTTGTTTTCCTGCCCAACTAAAGATTCAGACTGCGGGGGTGGGGTTCACTGCCCAGGGGAAACTTTGTTTTCCAAGTCTTCTGGCCTTCTTCATTGCTTTAGAGAGGGACAGGACAGTTCTACGGCTCTTCCTGATACCCCTCGGGAATGGGCTTGAAGGGAAGAATACAACAAAGAAGTGTCATGCAGAACAGTTCACCCCATGCTACAGCCCATTTGTGCCAGCTAAACTGGGAAGGACCCCAGTGCAGGAGGTGCTGTACAGGAGCAGCAGACCTTGTTTTGTGCACCCCTGTGCCCTCACAGGAAGCCCCAAGGGGAAGAGGAAGATGCAGGAGTGACAATCATGCACTGCTGCAATGACCCACCAGGACCTGAAGTAGTCACAAAAATCCCTAACAGAAGGAAGAGCAAGCAGCCTCTCCACTGTCCCTGAGCCCAGGATGAATCTGCCTGCATTCTCCTGGCATTTTTCCTACTCCCTATCATACATAAGAGAACCCAACCCATGTGTTCTCATCTGAAAGACTCCAGTCTACACCTACCTCAGTTTCCCCAGGGTCATGGTCATTTTCCTAAAAACACAGCTGCTAAAAAATCCTGAACACACTGCTCTTTAATTCCCTTTCTTGACTCCCCTTGCCCTCCATATTAACCTCAAACTAGGCTTCCTCTGCTCCTACCTACACATCAGGTTCCTGTTCCTTGTATGTTCCCCTAGCTCCCTTTATTTGCCAGTCATGACAACCTTGATGCCCCTGTTGTGATCTTGAAGCAGGGGACCTCAGGTTTCACTGAAACACTTTTGTTTAACTGTTTTATCATCAACGGGTATTACTGGGTGACGTTCTATGGTCTGTGATATGCTAGGTCAGAGTGGTCTTTATAGATCTGAATCCTCACAAAAAAGTAACGAATGACATTGGACTGCATATCTGACTCAGATTCTCTAAACTATGTTGGTCTTTATGTCTCTCTAGTCAGCCCTTTGCCTGACAGATAAATGCAGCATCCATAAAAGGGCACCATGCTACACCCCTTTCAAACCATTTTCCTGCCTCCTTTGTACATATTGATGTGCACCAGGTCCCAGTTCAACAAGTCTTCTCCCCCTCCTCAATCAAATCATTCCTTTGTGGAAGAAATGAGATTATTTAGCTCAGAATAAAAGCAAGAGCAAGGAGGGTGAAAGAAAATCCTGGTCAAAGAGTGATCTAGTGAACCCTGCAGAACATGCACATAAACCTACCCAAACCTCAATTGTGGAGCCTAGGAAAGCAATTAGGTGATGTAGGCCAACAGTTTAGGAGGCTAATTTCAGCTGGATTCAGCAGATACACGGCTGCCCATTGAAGCCAGGACCGATATGTTCAGGAAGTGTCATGGATATATATTTTAAATAAGAACAGTTCCTGCAAAGTTAGCACAGTTGCTCTTGTGAGCTTTAACAGTTATCAATTCTCTCCCACCACCAAGACCACAGCTATTATATCCCCCTAAATATAGTCTTTGAAATTTAACAAAGTTTAGAAAGTTTAAGCTGTCTACCAAAGATTTTTTTTTAATGTAGCTTTACCAGAAAAGCTTTGTCAAGGCTAAAAGCTGCATTTAACTCTATTAAACATTTCTCCACTATACACTTTCAACTCTCTCTCCAACTGAGAGAAAGAAATAAGTCATGGCATTTGTCAGCTAGAAACCTAAAATGCATTTCATAAAAGTCAACCAGATATCTTAATGCGCACAGGAAGAAGAAAAAGTTCAGACAGAAGGAACATGCATAATGGTCTTGATTTCTAGCAGCTGGAGCTGAAAGAAGCTGCTAGTGCCATAACTACTGATAAACTCTTTACTAAAAATAACAGTAACACAATCTTAAACTTAACTATAAGTTACTAAAGGTCACTGACAGGTTGCAGGTAATAAACAAAAATTCATGGAAGCCTGTGACCTGTCTGACTTTGGGTGGGAGGGGCTGATGGAAGCCCAAGTTGGAGCCCAAACCCTGCTGGAGGGGCAGCATCCACCACCCACAGCAGCTGTGAGCTGCAGGGGCCCTGCTGCCACCATTGCTCTCAACGGAAATGCTGCTGAGGATCTGAGGCAGGTCATAACCCTGTGAGTTCACTCCTTCCTTGTGTAAAGGGCAGTACAAGTTCAGAGGATGAATACCTGCCTCCACTGAAGTCAATGGCAATATTCCCATTGATTTCAGTGGGAGGGAAGGATTCACCCATATATTTTAAGGCTTGAAGGAACCACTGTGGTCATCTACTTTGACCTCCCGCATAACACAAGCCACAAAGAGAGCCATCCTGTAATTCCTGCTGCAGAAGAAGTTATTCTTTCCTGCTACAAAAATCGACATTATTGAGCCAGCAATTTGTAGCTGGGGTTTATGTGATGGATTCGATTTATGGTAGCCCTCTGTTCCGGGGAGAGTTTCATCTGGTAAACAGATTTAATACACAGTATAAGCATGTAGATGAGATGAGTCCTCTGTGGCCATGTGTTCTTCTTAAATGCTAGGGTGGAAGAGAACTGAGGATGTAGAAAGGAAGAGTACATTTCTGATTCCTCTCCAGTTTCTCTAACACACATCATCACTGAAGTGTGAAAATATTAGTTTTACACTGAGAACACTAACATTTTCCAAAGTGATATCCTCCTGAAGATATCAGAAAGGCCTCTTTTTGGTCATCCTGATTATTAAGAACAATAGGTACCCTGCATTCTAGGCAATATACATACAGACTCACTAACTTTCTAGAGATGGGCTCATTCTGCAAAATCTTGACCTGGATTTCAAACATTATAAGGTTTGAAGGTCTTTGGATCCACAGTTTTGGCTAAGGTCCATTTGCAAAATTCAGATTGGGATCCTTGTTCCGATTTGAAGTGTTCCCAAAATTTGGGGGTCTTTGTATATGTGATTTTAGCTTGAATCCCTATTCTATTTTCATTTATAGACTTAGTGCAGAAGTTACCTTGAGAGATGAACCCTTGGGAGTGAAACACTTAAATGGCTTCTTGTCATCTGACAAACCATCTTCTGGCATCTTCTGACGTTTTTCAGCAGCTTCAGCCCTTCTCCTCTCGATGTCTTCTTTCAGCCTCCTCTTCTCCTCCTAAGACAGTATGAACACCTAGCTAGTCATTTGTTTCCTTCAAGAGACCACATCAACCTCAGATCCCTTAAACTCCTGGAGAAATATACAGGATTCGTGGAGAACACAAATCCTTACACCAGCCGGAAATTTCAGTGATCTATTTTAGTTCTAGCTATTTATAATGTATTTGTGGTGCACTAGGCAACCATAGTATCAAGTGTGTGTGTTAATCTATAAGATCTTAATTTCCCCTGCCCCCGAAGACATTTTCTCCTTAAGAAAGTGTACTTTCATGGTCCACTGTGTAATGAGAGACAGCTGTACTTTATGAAAAATGCTGTCTTTCATTAAAGGACTGGGACTTAAGAAGTTGAATGTTAACTTTTAAGACTGTTACATTGATTTTAAAAATGTTATTGAAAGCCACACTTAACATGGCTCTAAGTCAGGATATTGATGGTAGAATGTTTTCAAGGGAATAAATTCCAGAGAGGGGGATCTTCCTAGTTGCCTGAGAACAGACCCAAGAACCCTAAGGTCCCATCCCACTTCCAAGACTGAATCCTCCTTTAGCCTCATGCAAGTCACTTCTCCTCCTCTTTATAGATTGGGAATTGTGGCACAGAGATTAATACTTAGCTACCTCATGTGGCTGGTGGAGATTAATATATGCCTAATGCTCTGAAGATGAAAAGCACCACATACAGCCTAAGAAGGGCTATTACTCTGCAGAGGTAGTGTGGGTTTTTATTTTGTAAGACATCAGTTGAACTAGAGGGCAGTCACTCTTAGCCCTATTAAGCAAGGCCTGTTCTGATATTGCAAAATGTTGAGTGACCTTCGCTCCCACAGAGATCTTTTATGGGAAAGTAGGGAGCTCAGCATGTTCCAGGATTGGGCCCATCACTATAAGTGCTAAGTAGTATAATTATTAGTCCCCAATATCCAAGTTTATTTTCTGTATAATTTAGATCCCTAATTTCTGTGCCAGAGATCTGAACATCCAGTTTAAGGAGATTCACTTGGCAGAAGAAACAGGCAAACAGATGTATTTTTTGGTATTAAATTTTAAATGAGGCAAAGATTTCTAATGAGATTCAGTCCATCATAACACAGGCATTTAATCCCATTTGCAGCAAACAAACATCTGTGTTAGTCTCATCTCTCCCTCCCCAGATAGTAACAAGATTTCTGTAATTTAAGATGTGTGCCAAAAAAAGACACCCACAACAAACAAAGCCTATGTTCCCGCAACATTGCACATGATATTTTGTCTGCACGGGAAATAAGAAAATCAGAGTTAAGATTCTCAAGACAACCACAGTGGTCCCACTTGTGTGATGAGATTTGCTTGGATGGGACTAGAATGTCACCCGTTGGTGCTATCTCCTTGTGCATCAGGATTAGATCAGGGTCTTACTACACATCTGTGTATAGGATCACATCACACCAAATACTGTGTACTTGCAGCTGAGATTGAAGGTTACAGAAACAGTGCAGCTTTTATGTCCATTAGCATGTGCCACTGCACATCATTGTACAAACGGGTGATGAAAGACCCAGTTTTGTTACCTCTGTCAACCTTAGTGGGTAGCAGAGAAGAAAAACTTAGTGGAATGATGGCAGGGCCCCCAAAAGGAGGAATCTGACTGAGAAAATTGACAGGTTTCAGAGTAGCAGCCGTGTTAGTCTGTATTCGCAAAAAGAAAAGGAGTACTTGTGGCACCTTAGAGACTAACAAATTTATTAGAGCATAAGCTTTCGTGAGCTACAGCTCACTGAGAAAATTGAAAGATTTTTATCTGTTAAGTATTTGTATTGTAGCACCAAGAGTTCCCAACTTAAACTGGGGCCACACTGCACTAGGTGCAATCACATAGCAAGAGCCAATCCCTGCCCTGATGAGGTTATAGTCTAAATAGATGAGACAGGAAAAGGGTGAGAGAGGAAGCAAGGGCAAAGAGAGGTAAAGCCCAAGGTAACACAGTCTGTTAACAGTAGCAGATCCAGGAATAAAATAGTCTAGTTTTGGGCCTTCCAAGTTGGCTGACATTAGGCTTTGTTTTGGTTTTCCTTTTCCTTTCACACAACATTGCCTTACATATTGAAACCCAGATCCTCAAAGGTATTTTGGCCTCTAACTCCCATTGTTTTCAATGTCAGATAGAAGATGAAATACTTTTGAGAATCTGGGCCCGAGGAACTATCCCAGGGCCTAAAATGCCACCCATACTCAGGTTAAGCAGAGGCTCTCTCTTTATGCAGTCCCATTGATTATTTGCCCAAGAGTATGCCTCACTGCACAGCGTTGTGTGATCATGCAATGAAAGACCAATAGGAGCAAGTGAAGCAGAACAGAGTCTAACTTTGGATCTTACGGTTTTATTACTACACCATTACCTCCTCTCTGGCTTTTCTCTCAGCCTCCTCCTGCTTCCTCCTCTGTTCCTCTTCCTCAAGGATCTTCCGACGCTCCTCACGCTTTTTCTTCAGTTCCTCCAGCTCCACGGCCGCCTCCTGTTGCTTCTCCTTCAACTTCTCAAACTCCTCGCTTTCATTTTCACCTCGGCGACGGCGCAGCTCCTCTAGTCGTTTGCCGGCTTCAGCCTGGGACACCGGCTTACTATCCTCAGCATTTGTAGTTGCTTTCATGCCGGAGCGGCTAAGAATGAATTGAGAAGCAGGTTAACATGCCACAGGTTTTCCTTTGCCAGTTTGGATCACCCGTTTCCACTCAACTCGGCAGCAACATAAGAACCTGACACACACAAACACCTCTTGACAAGATCTTTTGTTCCTCACAGAGTGTGTACTACCCTCAGCAGGTTTCATCAGGGGCTGAAGTAGGCTGGGGAGCCCAGAGGCACATCTCTTCCTTCCCCTGACAGTGGGGGACCAAAGGGTCCCACATGCTTGGAAGGGTAGTTTTTGTATCATATTGCCTCAGAACCTAAGACAAATGTGTCTCACCCCCTTTCTAGAGACATCTGAACTCATGAACTTGAAATTTTCATGTCTGTTTTTTTTTAATTCAAGATCCATTTTATTTTATTCCCAACTCCATAGTATATACACACTTATCCTTACATATTTCTACCATGTAATTGAGAACATTACCTACGAGATATGTTCCAGCTTCTAAAAGCATACTACTTGATTAATCTATGCAGAAAACAATTCAGGGATCCAATGAAAAGCAATAAATAAATATTTAAGGCAGAGAGAAGTGAAACAACATATACATATCCAAAACAAACACTATATTCTGTGTAATAAAAGACAAATAATCCTTTGATTTCTCAGACAAACGTCTTCCCTAAGGGATTATATAAAGTGTTTTTACAAATCTATTTAAAGAGAGCTAAAGCCCATTGCTGGGGCATTAGTCTTCAGTTTACCGGGAGTAGGAAGGAATATTCTTATTATTCCATCAATATTTTCAACACAAGATGCTTCAATAATGTAATGCCACTTGTTATCTTGCACTCTTGCTAACTTGCATATATATCAGGTCTGGTCAAAAACTTGGTTGAAGTTTTCTGTGAGAGTTTTGATTTTTCATAAACCCAAAACTAGATTTTTCATTGAATTTTTCCACCAGGGGAAAAAAACCCAAAACAAATCAAAACCAGATATTTTCCAGCCAGGTCTTATAATCAAAGACATTTTAAAAAACAGTACATTCAGACTGCCCACAAGAGATGCATATTTTTGTGGGAGTGTCAAATAGCACCACCTATATATGTAATTACCACTTCAGGGTTTACATGCTTGCTCCTCGAAGTGTATTTATTAATACACTAGAAAAAGGGGTCAACACTTGAGGTATCAGCATGATACTTACAAGAGAAATGGCAAGTATGCATTTATATTGTTTTTATTTTCTTCCTTGTTCTACACCCAAGAAAAAAGGAGATCCCAAACACTACAGCAACGAAACCAGAGTGTTGCACAATTAAATGCCAATAGAGCCAACAGTACAACAGTTAAGGTTTCCTTCAGCAATATGGATCAGTTTCTGTCTTCAGTTACCTCAGGGAAAATACAGAGTAACTTCACTGAAGTCAATAGACTTATTCCAGGTTTCAGAGTAGCAGCCGTGTTAGTCTGTATTCGCAAAAAAAAAAAAGGAGTACTTGTGGCACCTTAGAGACTAACAAATTTATTAGAGCATAAGCTTTCGTGAGCTACAGCTCACTTCCAGGTTTGAGTGGTATAGCTGAGAGTAGAATTTAGCCTTAAGCAATTTTTTCTTCACTGTTTGGAAGGGGTGGGTGAATATTTTGTCCAAACAATCACATTTGTCTTTCTTACTGAAAAGAACTGTTTATCTCCCAATCATGTATATCCACAGGCTATTTCTATCTTCTTTTATTAATATACACTATGGAGGACTTCCTCTGCTGTTTCTGCATATTCTCTAGTAGGGAACAATAATTGGCAGTCATCCTCTTCATATTTTTTTCTTGAGCCTCTTTGCTTTCAGCACATTCTGGGAATCTCAGCCCCTTGCTGCCAACATCAAGAAATCAGTACTGAGATTCTATACCGAGGAAGAGCTTTCAAAAGTGCCTATTTGGTGCTAAGAAAAAAAAGCCAACTGCCAGCCTTCACACAGAAGGAGAAATAAGATGGTTTGTGAGAGACAAAAATGACAGAACAATGTGAAAAATGCATTACATCATGCTTAGGATTTTTGCACTCCCATATGGAAGTGTGGAGGTGGGAAAGGGAAACCACAAAGATAAAGCTTTCTAAATATTCTGTCAGTGACAGAGACAAAGATGGGACAGACAATATTTCTCTTTAGCCTCAGATTTCTCAGTTGGTCTTAAGAAGTTTTATTTCTCATCATTACCATTTAGACTTATCTTATGAGTCTCTTAATCTCTTGCTACTATCTTGCTTATGGACAATGAAACTACAGGTAGTCCCAAACTAAAGCCCTATGACTAGACATCAACTTTTTTTCCTCCTAAGGTAGGGTGGGGAAAAAGTGTGGAAACCCCATTTGAAGTTTTTCAAATAAGTCCTTGGCTCTAACAAGAAATAAAGCAAGTGAAAAAAGTTATATACATATTTTAGAAACAGAACTCATGTTAGTGGTGATTTGACCTGAGTATACAGAACAATTGCTAACAGGACTCATGTCCTGCTATTCCATCCCTATGTCATATGACAACCTAGCTATATGGGATTTTGAATTATTTTACTTTTGAAAAAGTTTGTTTCCCCATAGGACCTATTAGGGGAATGCTAAGATGCACAAAAATTCCATCTGCCACTGTTTAGAAAATTGACTAGGGAGCTTAAAGTCTTTACCTACTTCAGTGGCAACAGGAAGGAGAGATTTAGAAGAAATAAATGAAGACTACTAACTTATTTGTCTATTCCACTTCTTTGCTTTTATTCCCCCTTGCTTCCCCACTTGGTAGCAGAGATGAGCCTTTCCAAATCTCTCCCCATAAACAAGTTACCTTTAGATTTCCAACTGTAGCAGAAGCCTCAGAGACCGTTTTATTTTCTTGTCTCGCTAAACCACATTAAGATCTTTCTTAAAAAGGCAGAATAGTGTGGCTGGCTGTAGTTTTCACTCCATCAAATAATCACTCTTTTGTGCAGAAATCATTAGCTTCAAGGCTTGCTAGTGCAAACAACCAAAAGATCAACCCTTAAAAGAGTTATCCTAGGAGGCAAAGCTGCTCCTAGCTGGTTATATAGGGTGTAATTAAAAGCAGGTGTGTAATTGGCAATGAGTTATCTCACTCAGAGTCAGGTACCTGTGCCACTAGAGTATAAAATCACAGCTCTTGGCTCTTAATGTAGACTATGAAATGATGAAGTTCATTAAGAAATGTCTAGTAGATGACAGGAGTATGGTAAAAGCAAATGACTGATCCCCACAGAGGGGGTGAGTTGTTTGCTTATTGTTTACTACTCTGCTATGAGTCTCTCATTTCTCCACTACAGTGAGGTGGGCAGCAGGCCACTACAAAATAGCTTGAGATCCTGAATTTATTTCTAAGGAGCCACTGAATATTACAACCTTCAATGATGTTGGAAATTTAAGTCTTGTACTATACAGCTAAAAGTACAGTAACAGAGACCCATAAAAGGCAACAAGTCCCACAGCTCTACTCTGATATAAACAAATCTAGTGCTAATGTGTAGCTTACCTAAAAATATTCTCGGTATGTTTAAGTTTATGAGTAGTAGGTTCCTGGAAACGCTCTCCATTCTGTGGCTTTGGTTCAGGAAATCCCTTCTTACGATCCCAGATAGGCTTCACCTCCTCCTTAGGTGCTTTGTCCTTATTAGCCTTGTCATCTTTGATCTGCTTGGGAGATGTTAGAAAGCGTACAACCAAAAACAAAACAAAAAATCATAATTAGACGTTGTGGATGACTGAAAAGGAAAACAAGTTTCCCACCATCAATGGGCAACTGAACAACTGTCTTCAAATGTTCTATGGCAGGAATAGGTTGTCAAGTTCTAAAATGTGGCCTGCAACCAACCTCGCCTTCTGATCTATGTTAAATATGCAGGCATCTGAATTCATCTACACTGTGTGCTAATCTGCTGTGGCCTTGGAAATCTCAAGCATCCTTACTTCTCATGCAATCAAGCCAGTCTCTACCACTACCTTGCCCACCATCCCCTTCCTGATCATGTGTCTGTTTATTCACCTGTTGTGTATTGTCTAAATCATAGACTGAGCTCTCTGAGGCAGGGATTGTCTGGTTGGGGCCCTAGGCGCTACTGCAATAGAAATAATATAATCTTAAATTGATTTGCACAAAGCAAGTGCATGCTATGTGGATGTAGCCAATACATTCAACGGCACAGGAGGTATGTGCTATACGGACGTACCTAGGACTTTCTGTGTCACAGCAGGTGCATACTACCTAGCTATTACAAGTATAGTTTGCAATAGTAGTTAAAAATTATGTTTCAAAGCAATATTTGCTTTGATAAATGTGTAACTGGGGTTATCATCACCTGTACCCCAGTCTAAACAGTGACTAGTGGAGGAAGATACTATCGGAAGTGAAGCTCTTACGCCTATGAAGAAGCAGATGTTTTCTCTGGAAACATTAAGGCAAGATTTCCCCCCTTCCCCTACAAGCCTTTGCCCGACATAAGTCAGACTAAGATCCAGAATCATTATGCACTAGTTTCACTCTCTAAACCCCACCCAGAAAATTCTGGACTGAAAATTATTTATTATCACCACTGATGGCCTGACCCCAGCATGCTGAGTCATGGTTGGATGCTGATGGAAAGTGCAGGATATGGCAATTGATTTCAGTTCTTCTGTTCTGTGGACAGAATTATTCCCACTAAGTAAATTAGCTAAACCAGCAGCCAAAACAAGCTTTGAATAGCAGTGGAGGAAAATACCAACGTTAACCCAAGGAAGATCTCCGTTTTCGCTTTTAGCTTTGCCAAATTTGGGAAATGCTCTGATTGGCAGCCTGAATATCATTTATTTGGAGAATTGTCTGTAAACCTTTAGCAAGCTGTACTATATTACTCTGCATCCTACTGCCCTTCCATCTGATCTGAAAAGAAAATAAATCGTACACAGTCCTATTCTAGGACACATTTTAAAAAAAACGTACTCCAAGCTGCGTCTAGTGGAAAAGCCCAAACCTCTACACTATTTCTATCCTTCCTCCGCTCAATGCGCCTTTCAATAGCCCACCTCCAAGGCATCCCCTCCCACTTTTCAAAAGCAGGAGCCTCATGGGGGGAAGGGGGATGCTTACAAAGCACCTGACATGACTGCGCAGCTTGAAACCCTAAGACCTGTTCTGCCTGGAACTGGCATTAAGTGCTGTTCATACAATGCCAGTACCACAAGTGACAGCTATCATGTGGTGTGGACTGCAAGTGTGTGTGGGTGGGAGGGGATGAGTTTTCATATATTCTGCGTGAATTTGCTTCTGGTGAAAGATGCCAGCTATACAACTCTGAGAGAAAACTGCTCTGTCCTTAGAATAGGCAGCAGCAATGTAAGCTTCCCCTATACTGCCCTTCCAATGAGCCTCAAGGTATGTCCACGCTGCAAAAAAATGGTGTGTTCTGAATTTGGATTAGCTAACCCCAGTTAAAATAGCAGTGAAGACAAAGCAACTCAGCTTTTAACTTGTGATAGCAGCTCAACATCAACCCCAGGCTCCCTATAGGTTTTAACTTCAGCTGCTAACCCAAATTAAAAGTAGAGTTGCAGCGTCTTTGCTGTTAACTCAGGTTAGCAGCTCGAGTTCGAGCCTATAATGGAGACTGGGGTTAAACCTGAGCTTCTAACCTGAGTTAGAAGCTGAGTTGATGGAGTCTTCACTGCTATTGTAACCCCAGTTCGGTAACCCAAGTTAAAAACACACCTTTTTGTGCGGTAGACATACCCTCAGCTACGACCAAGTGGAATCACGTTAATAGGTAAGAGGGGAATTCCGTTTCCATGATCACGCATTCTTTGGCCTTGATGCTGTGACTAGCAGCAGCCAAGCCTATTATTGCTAGGGGCAACAGTAGTGGCTTTGAAGATGTGAACTCCTAACTTCTAGGAACTAGTCAGAGACAATCATTTCAGTAACTCACTCTAATGAACAGTCATCAGCTTGTAATGTCTTTTGGTCACTCCCAATCTGGGCAAGATTTGAACCAGTGATGTAATAACAGGAAAAAGCTCTGGCTCTCATTAGCAATCCCCTGCACTACTCAATCCCTTTCTGAGTGATTTAGAGACCTGGGGTGTTGATTGTTTCAGGATTTCAAATGCCAGGACTTCTGTTTTGGGATTTTGAAAGGGCAGAATTTCCTTTTATGAGATTTTCATCAAGTCCCTTCTAAGTCTCATTAAAAACCCAGTATGTCAGCTGCCTGAGCTGCAGTCCCAGCTGGGGCAGGTAGTGTATCTTACATCTTAATTGAAATTGCTAAGAAAACTAATAGTAAAAAAATATGCTTTTAGAATTAACAGGCTAGGGAATACCTTTTCATGGGCTAAAAGGATTTGATTTAAAAGATTATGGTTTCTTACCAAGTGTGTGGGGGTGGGTGGAAGGAAGGGACACACACACACAAATAATAAACACAACTGGGCTTTTTGACTAAAAAAAGAAAGGAAGATAAAATAGGTTATCAGAGAAACACGTCAAGGGTTTAGGGCCCAATCCTGCTTCTGTTAATTTTAATGGAGAACAGCCATTGACTTCAACAGAAGCAGGAAATAGACCCTTTCATAGCAGTGCACCCTAAAAGTGACAGAATTAAACATTTTTGTATGCTTACACATCTCAGTGAATTAGGGATCAATCCATCTGACGCTGAAAGGAATGGAAAGGCTCCTACTGACTCCAGTGGAATTAGATCAGACCTGCAGTAGTATCTTCAAAAAACACAGCCCATCTCCTCCCACAGATCCTGACCCTCAAATCAAATTGAACATGACTGAAATTTTTCTGGAGGTTTGTAAATTGTTCAGCTATTTTTATTTTTGCACATTTCTCCATCTCCAGGTTCCTGCTAGGAATGTAAATTAGAACTTGAGATGCAACATTTCCACCCAGAGTTTGAACACCTCAAAGTTTTGGTTCTGTCAATTATAAAGATCGCAAACTTTGGTTCCTGATTTGGGTTCAATTTTGGAATGCCCCAAAAAGCTGTGGGCATCTACAGCTACCTCTAGGTGGCAGCTGGGAGCAGGATTCCTAGCTCGGGCAGACAGAGACACACTAGCTCTGCTCAAGCTAGTGTGCTAAAAATAGCAGGGTAGCATGGGTGGCAGCTCAGGCTAGCCACCTGAGTAGAAACCTGCACAGACCCCTTGGGTATGTGCCCAAGCCGCTGCCTGTGCTACCGCTGGCTACGTTGCTATTTTTAGTGCATTAGCTCAAGAAGAGCTACCGTGTATCTGTCCACCCAAGCTGGAAAGTGCATGCCCAGCTGCAGTGTAGAGGTACCCTAAGGTTTAGGTTTGGGGCCCATCTCTATCAAAGTAGAGATACCTATATACCATGAGAAAAGGCTGCTTTTGCAGTATGTTTAGCCAAACCGGAAGCGGGAGTCTCATGTCAAGAGAAAACTTGTTCTGATGAACTTTCCAGACCAATTTTGCAGACCCAAATGTTGGGACAGTTCAAAGAAGCGGCCAGACTTTTGGTTGCTAAATTGAGTGAAACCTACACTGTGAGGGCCAGATTCTGATCTCACTTAAAGTGGATGTGCACTGGTGTAACACAGGTACATAGGCATAAATCTGAGGTAACAGAGAGAGGAGAAGAATGCCCCCAGATCTAGTCAGGCTTACAATCTCGCAACCCTATTAATAACTACATAACTTGTCAAAATTCAGGCTTTGTTGAATTTTGTGTATCACTATCATGACAGGAATGTACTGAAAGGCTGCTCATCTTGCAGTAGTGAGAATATCATTCTTGTCCTAAGCCAAAAAGCGATGGCCAAGATTTTCAAAAGGGACTAATGATTTTGGGTGTCCAACTTGAGACACCTTTTGGGAGGTGGGTGTTTAGCACTTTCCAAAAATGAAGCCCTTTAAAGGTGTCTTAAATTGAGCATCCAAAAACTGAGGAATGCAAAATCTCTAATCCCTTCTGAGAATGTTGGCCATTATCTTTAAGGGTTCGCTCTTGCAGTCTATACTCATGGGGGTCCTATGAGATGCAGAGCTTCCTCAGCTCCGACTAACTTCAATGGGAATTGAGGGCACTCAGCACTGTGTAGGACGAAAATCTAGCGAGGCCAAGTAAAATTGACATTATTGGTCATATATTTATCCAGCCCCTTTTTAAAAGAATCTCCAGTATGATCTGATTTTGCGTGGTGGCAAATTCCACAGGCTGACTCCTTGTTGTGAAGGAATATTTTCCTTGCATTTGCTTTATACGCATTCTTTGACCTTGACAGTGTGACTACCAGCAGCCAAGCCAAGCCAAGCCTATTGTTGCTAATAGCAACAGTAGTGACATTGAAGATGTGGACTCCTAACTGCTAGGAACCAGTCAGAGAACCATTTCTGTTCACTCACTCTAATGAACCGTCATCAGTTTGTAACATCTTTTGGTCACTGCCAATCTCGCCCTCATTTCACTGAGTAACTCTTTGCTCAGTTTTGTGAGGCAATCAGAGTGACGGTTCAGTTTTTAATTTAACCTTCACTATCGTAAGTATCTCCATGAAGAGTCCTTTAACTATTCTCCTTTGCAGGCTAAATTATCCTAGTTTTACCAATCTCTCCTCATATGAATTACAAACATTCTTCTACCCTCTTCATTGCCCTCTTTGGATCTTTTCAATCTCACCTATGTCCATCTTCAATTGAAGTATCCGAAACTGGACACTGCACTCCAGAAAAGTTTTTAGCATCGTTTGCTATCAGGCATGATCCTCAGGGTGGGAATAATCACCTGTAATATGCAGAGTTCCACTAGCTGCTTTCCTACACCCCAAGATATTGGGTCAAATCCTCAACAGGTGCAAATCTGCTGCACTGATTTACAGCCGCAGCAGATCTGGTCTTCAGGTTTTCCAAGCAGATACATAGGCAGGTAATCTCACCTTTACTAAATATCCATCCAGTAGGGCTATAGCTTACTTTATACCACATGGATGTGCTTGAGCCCAAAGGGGCACAATCCTGCAAGGCCCTGAGCACCCTCAACTTTCTATTAAAGTCAATGAAAGTTGAGGCACTCGGCACCTTGCAGGATTGTGCCAAAAGCGGGTCCACTGCACAAATACTAAGCACCTCTCTCTGTTTGCTAATTACAAATCTGAGGAGTAAATGGTTCCCAACCTTATTTACTTACCATACAGTAAAACACCATGGCACCAGCTCCTGTGTTTATAATAGAAATGCAATGCAGTAAATTTTGTAGAATTTCTCTTTAAAACAAAAAAAGAATCTTGAGTCTGCAAGGTTTATATAATTAGGCACTGCATTATTTGGGGGAAGAAAAATCATTAGTTAGATCAGTTAAGTGGCCAAAGGGACCTGGAAGCGTCCATGATTATTATGAAAGTAGGTCTCAGTCACAAGAGTAAAGTTTGTAGTAAAGTGGAGGAAACCAGGGAAGGATGATTAGTTGGAACAATCCTGAGAAATTCATCTCCAGGGCCCAAATCTTGCTTGCATCACTTACTTGAGTGAGTCCCATTGACGTCATTGGGTTACTTGTGTTACGTAAGGCAAACAAGATTTGGTCCTAAGGCCCCAATTAGAAAAATACTTAACCATATGCTTAACACTGAGTACATGAATAGTCCCATCCCTATTGACATCAATGAGATTACCCACGTGCTTAACGTGAAGCATGTGCTTAAGCGTTTTGCTGATTCAGGCCTTTACACTAAGGGCCCATGCTGAATTTGTTTAAATTCCTGAACATTTCCTTATAGCATCAATTTTTGTAGATCATAATTACCTGCTGTTTTTTGAAGGCGGGTTGAAGTTTCTCGTCTGGCAACTTTTCCTTTTTAGCTTCCACTTTAACCTCTTTTTCTTCCCCCTTTTTATTTTTAAGATGAAAATGTCATTCTACAACAAGCCCTGTCCACTCCCATTTGCCAAAGCTGTGCTCACATACCCGTCTTGTGCTGCCGTGCCCACATCTCCTCCGTGTGCAGCTGTGCTTGCTCTTCCCCTCGCAAGGGACTGTGCTCCCACACCCACTCCGGACTTTTGTGCTTACTTCTCCCTTGCGTGCCACTGTGTTCACCTATCCCAGCAGAGAGAGCCCCCAGCTGTGCTTGCTTCAAACAACATACATTTACAGTCAGCGTCCTTCACACAGTTTCCCAGGTGCCCACATATCTCCTGTGTCGAATTGTGCTTTTCCATCCCTCAGGTGTTACTGCCCTAGGTTGGCTTAAAGCAACAGGAAAAGGCAGCGTTAAATTGTGCAGAGATCTTGACATGCAAGGTTTTCCTTTGCAGGATCTCAGAGCCAGGGTGGGGAAGTGTAAGTGTATCATGCATTCACATTATTGATAAGTAGAAGCAAAAAGCTTTAGTAAAAAGGAAAGCAAATATTGATGGAACAGAGAGTTAGTAGTTTAAACACAGGGACAGAATTGTGAGTAAATTCCAGTCCAATTTTTTTTTCTTGCATTACATTTCTCACAAATCACAGGCATCATCCATTGGTGCAAAATGTTTACTGTACCTGTTTTCTTAGGGAGACTGTTTGAGGTTTTTCCTCTTGCACCTTCTTCCCTTTTACCTGTTTTTCTTCTATTTTCTTCTCTTTTACCTGTTTATCTTCTACTTTTTTGTCTTCAATTTTTTTATCTTCTACCTTTTGTTTTGCCTTTAATTTCTCCTCTTCTAGCTTAGCCTTTTCTTCAGCTGCTCTCTTCTTCTCCTCTGCCTTAGCCCTCTCCCTTTCTTCTGCTTTCTTCTTCTCCTCTGCCTTAGCCCTCTCCCTTTCTTCTGCTTTCTTCTTCTCCTCTGCCTTAGCCTTCTCCCTTTCTTCAGCTTTCTTCTTCTCCTCTGCCTTAGCCCTCTCCCTCTCTTCTGCTTTCTTCTTCTCCTCTGCCTTAGCCCTCTCCCTCTCTTCTGCTTTCTTCTTCTCCTCTGCCTTAGCCCTCTCCCTTTCTTCAGCTGCCCTTTGCTCTTCTGCCTGAATCCTCTCCCTCTCTTCTGCCTCAATCCTTTCTTTTTCCTGGGCTGCTCTTTTCTCTTCTGCTTCAATTCTCGCTCTTTCTTCAGCTTTTTTTTGTTCCTCTGCCTTAACCCTCTCCCTCTCTTCTGCCTCAAGCCTTTCCCTTTCCTCTGTTCTCTTCTTTTCTTCCTTAGTCTTTTCCTCTTCTTCATTCCTAAGCTTCTCATGATCTAGAACTAAAGTTAGATTTATGGCCTCCACTCCTGCCCTGGGCTCCCCTACCAGTGGGACACTCGTATCATTCTCTGCTTTGTGTTTCTCTACATTGACATCTAGGGTTTTTACTTCTAATACCACCGGTCCCTCTTCTTTGTCTATTGTTTTCTTTTCTAATGTTACTTCTACCTGATTTTCCTCTATGGTTCTCTGCTCTGCCTTTTCCTCCTGCACCTCCTCCTTATCCTTTTCTTCTTTCTTTTCTTCTTCTTCATCTTGCCTCCAGTTGTTCCTCTGGTACGATGTAGTGACAGTTTCAGCTTCATCAATCTCATAACGTCCTCGGCGGGTTTCAATCTTTTCCTCTTTCCCCATGGTCTCATTTTCTTCTACATTGTTTATCTCTCTCCCACTTGGTAGTGACAAGCTCTCATCTGTGACTGTTGGGTCAAACTCCTTTTGACGGTCCAGGGCTTCCTGGAGACGCTTTTGGCGTCTTTCCTCCCTTCTTGCCAATCTCTCCAAGAATGCAGCATCGTCTTCCCCTTCCCCTTGAGTGTTTGTTAGTGTTGTTGTAGAACGTTTGGTCTCCTCTTCTGCCACACTGTACAGAAGTGACAACTTTGCATTAATCAAGTACCATAACAAAGCATTTTCTTAGTTATTTTCCAGAAATAGAATACATTAAAATTATCACATGGCTCTAGAATGGGATAGGTTAGATACTTTAAAGATTTATCAAGACCATGCTAGGGATAATTATGGAATTTCTGCCTTTTATGAATTTGGTGTTTCATAATAATGATAACTGAGAAAGCTTTTCCTCCAGGCTCCTGAGTAGGGATCTATCCCACACGTATTGAAGTCAATGGGAGACTTTCCATTGACTTCTGTAGGCATTAGATTGGTCCCTAGAGCCTTGGAACAACTGAATTAGAGACAGCCCTGCGGAATATTTGGAAATGTTTTGTTTGTTCTGTGGAGACCTTCATCTTGGCTTGATGCGTTCAATAAAGCTGCTACCTCTTTCCCTTAACATGAAGTCTCATTAATTAAAAGCTCTTAATATAGGACCAAAATCTGAGGTCCTTACTCAAGCAAAACACACAGGGTACTTCAATGGGAACATCTCTACTAATAGGAAGGTGGCTGTTTCTTTCCAGTGATGGTATAAGGATCCATGGGACTAGAACCCAAGTCCCCAGAGCCTGGGACAGCTGACATTGCCACATTCCCATTGGGAGGCATACAGCACCCTATCCAAGGAGCACTATCTAGAGTGACATCACATTGCAGACCTCTGATTGGCAAAGCACACTATTTAACCTTGGAGGGTGGCCCAGGAAATTATCTGGGCAACAACATGGATTTTTGGTCAGCTGTGACTTAGGACAGCACCTTGCTTCCTGATCTCCAGTCTCTGACCCCAGCCTGAGCCTGACCCTAACTCTGCCTCCTGATTCCATCCTGGTACTACCTCTGGTCTCCGATCCCAGCCTGACTCTGACTCTTGCTTACCAATCCCAGCTCTAGTGATTACTCAGGTCCCTGCTCACTGACTCTGCCTCGGGGCCATCCTTGGCTGGTGGCCACGAGCCCAGCTGTGACAGCTAGGCATGCCCACCTATGCCCCAGTTCTGTACAAATGCCCTCTGCTGAGACTGCCTGCAAGTGGGGGAACAATTAGTGAAAAAAACAACAATTGTGATACGGACACTGGTCCACCAGGAAGTGGAGTGAGTCCACCAACCTAATTTCATACATGCCATTGACTTGCCTCGGTACCAGTACTGGATTCCATTGCCAGTCCCCCGAGGGATCTAGGCTCCTTCAAACATCTGTGGTATTCTTCTTCTTCTATATTAATCTTTTCCCTTTCCAGATGTTTTTGCTTTGCACAGGAAAATGGTGAGCATCAATGAACAAGAACATAGCTATTTTCCCAACTTTCCCCTGCTCAGTAAGTAGGGCATGGGAGCTAGTGGAGGTGAATTTCAGATTGAGGTCTAGATTTGACTTATCAGCTTGATGCCATAATGAATATTAATGATTCCTGAAAAGGTTATGAACAAACATCTTATTATAATTGTAGGTTTGCTGGAATTTTATTTATTTACAAAGATATTCTCGAATGACAGAAATACTTAGGGTCCAATTCTTCCACCTTTGCTCACAATGAGTAGTAACTTAATCTCTAAGCAGTTTCTTTGACACCAGTGGGACTTCTCACAGGGTAAGGTCTAATTCAGAGTAAGATCGGCAGAATCTGAATTTTAATTTCTAAAACTTGAAGTATATGCTCTAAATATTTCGATTTCCTGTACTGAAAACTCCACCAATTCATCTATACACAACCATGTAGAAGCTTACTTGTTCTGGGCATTAACTTCTGGTTTCTCTGTCACTTGTCCTGTTAGATCATCTTCTTCCTTTTGCCGCAGCCTCTCCTGTCGAGCCCGTCGACGGCGTTCTCTGGCGGCTTCTTCCTCATCATCATCATTTCTTTGATAGGCTAGTCTGCAATGCATCATTTGAAAGGGGTTAATAAAGATAAGATCATATATATTCATATGTTTTATAAATGATTTGTGCAATATCAAATACACCTTCAGTAGTGCTAAGCATGTGATTTAAAGGGACATTGTCAAATACAGAAGTTTATGCCAAATTTGACTTTGCTTTTTCAATTATTCCTCTCTTTGACATCACATCTCCAGATCAGACCACCATAGTGTAGACATGAGGCTGAAAGCCCAGTGTGTTCATCTCCCCTAGAAGATTACTGCAATGAAATTCATCCTGACTGAAAGGGACGCAAAATATAAGTGAAGTAATTTGACTGCCTGCAAGGATCTGGAAGGATCTTTTCTCCTACGTCCATCACTGCACAACGGGCTGTGAAAAATGAGTGGGTGGAGGAAGGGATGACTTCTTCAGAAACATTATGAATTAGCCACTGCTGGAAGCAGAATATTGTCCCTGATTAAACCATTGGCCTAATCTGTTTTGGCATATGTTAGCTTCCTCTCAGTCTTACTCTTTGTGAAAGCATAGCAGCAGTGCAAGCTTCTCCCCATGTCCCTCTTACCAACACTGTGCCTCAGCAAAGGCTTGTTGTTCTCCTCTGGACTCTCTGTAATTTGTCCACATCCTTCCTAAAGTGTGGCACCCAGAACTGGACACAATACTGCAGCCGAGGTCCCACCAGTGCCAAGCAGAGTGAGACAGTTACTCTCATATGGGTTCCTCATATGACACTCCTGTTGTTACACACTAGCATGATATTAGCCTTTTTTGCAACTGCATCACATTCTTGACTCATGTTCAATTTGTCATCTACTATTACCCCAAGATCCTTTTCAGCAGTACAGCCACCCAAGCAGTTATTTCCCATTTTGTAGTTGTGGATTTGATTTTTTTTCCTATGTGAAACACTTTGCTTGTTTAGTCTAGAGAATAGAAGACTGAGGAGAGTCATGATAAGTTTTCAAATATGTGAAGGGCTGTTATAAAGAGGATGATGATCAATTGTTCTCCATGTCCACTGAGGGTAGGACAAGAAATAAATTGCTAAGTTTACAGCAAGGGAGATTTAAGATAGCTATTAGGAAACCCTTTCTAACTATAAGGATGGTTAAGCACTGGAACTGGCTCCCAAAGGAGGTTGTGGAATCCCCATCACTGGAGGATTTTAAGAACAGGTTAGACAAAACACCTGTCAGGGATGGTCTAGGTATATTTGGTCCTACCTGAGCACAGGGACTTGACTAGATGACCTCTTTAGGTCCCTTCCAGCCCTACATTTCTATGATTCATGCCCCCCTCTCCACAAGAGCTTTTAACTTTTCCTTTTCATTGAAAGTCCGCATCACAGAAAGTGAAGGGTGTCAGCAGAATGGCCACAAATCATGGCAAGGTTGGGAAGAGAGTTCAAAGCAGAAGAGAAGGGGCAGGGAAAACAGAAAAAAAAGCCATTGTCATTTGCCATTAATTTTAAGGAGTACCAACTATTCATTTAGTTCTAAAATAGAAAGCAAGTGAAAGCAATTAACTATGTTCCTGGAGGCAGACTCTCCCTGAGATACAAATACACTGAATAAACTGATTGCAGAAGGACCACTTAATAATGAAAGACTCTGGCCGCAAGGAGCCTTACATCTTTTTAGTCCTGTCAGAACTCCAGCTGTGAGAACTATCTCTTATGGCTCTGACAATACTTTGACAAAGGAGTTCTGTGTTTAGCCTCTGGCAGCTGGGCAATGAGCATGGGTGAGTCAATTTCCACCAGACCTTGTTTGTTGGATGTCTAAACCATGACCCTAAAAGATGATGAAGTTGTTTACTCTTCCTTCTATACACAAACAGAAGGCTCAAACACAGCAAAGTGAAGAAACCCCCGTATGCCCTTTTTGAAAAAAACCAATCTGCCCGAAAGTTAAAAAGGAAACCAAAATATCCTTAACCTGCGACATATGCCGATGAGGGTAAAACTTATGTTTCCTGTTCTTAGGCCCCTATAATATAAATAATGAGTAAAACCTCGCAAAAGCTGGTAATATCCCTCAAAGTGGTAGTAACTCTTTTAACTGCACCTAGTGTATATGTTATACCAAAAGCTTGCCTACAGTATATAGGTACATGCATGAAAACAATACTATTATCAGATATCAGACACTACACGTAGAGATTAACTTTAATGTTGGCATATGTGTGAATTCATTACTTTTCCTCAATATTTGATTAGTAGATGCAATAGCAATAATTACTAATAGTATCCTAGTTTTCTGTAGCGTATTTTATCCAGAAATGTCCCGAATTACTTTCTAGGCTGTTTCTCAATGGGCTACTTCACTCATCTCAGAAATGCAACTATTTCTGGAATAAAACACAGCAGTCTTTACGAACCAGTCAAACTGTGAAAAAGTTAAGATAGGAGGAAAAGCTCCTCCAGTTGAAAATGCAGGAGGGAATAGGTAGGCACAATATAATTAGCACCCTTGGTATTAAGAAAATTTCTCCAGAATCCTTTACGGGATAGATTTTCAACTTGGATGCTCAGCTCCCATTGACTTTCAAAGAGAGTTAGGCAATAGGGAAAGCAATGGGAGTAAGACACCTAAGTGTCATTTGTGTGCTTGACAATCTATTCATCCGACTATAAAGCGCCTTCTCCCACTCCTACCTCTCATATCTTTTTCCACACTGTTCTGTATTCATGAAATGCCATCCATATTCAGCCATAGGTACTGGAACTAGCGGTGCTGCTGCACCCCCAAGCTTGAAGTGGTTTCCATCATATACAGGGTTCAGTTTGGCTCAATGGCTCTCAGCATCCCCCACCATACAAAAGTGTTACAGTGCCCCTGTATTCAGTTCACAAATACTACTATCCTTGCCTCAGTCAAATCCCTCCTAATATCTCTCTTCCTCCCTGATGCCTGAAAAAGCAACTAAGGGTATGTCTATACTGCAATGTAAGCCCAGGGTTAGTGGGACTTCTGTCAGATGACTCATGTTAGGGAAGCCTGGGCTTGTGTGTCTATACCGTATTTTAACTCTATGCTAAGACTTTTCTAACCTATGTTTGAACCTAGGCTCTGGCATCCTCACTGCAATGCACCGAACTAAGTCAAAGTAACCATATCCCAGAGTCCCAAGTGGCTCCTCCCCGAAATGTGGCCGTTTTAACCCTAGGATCATGGTGCACTGTGGGAAAACTTTACTGCCCACCTTGCACATTACCAGAAAGCACCTCATTTTGCAAAAGGTTTGATCGGTTCGTTATCCATTGCAAACTCAGGACGCTCTCTGAGAGTGTTCTTGCAGATCGGTGATCAGAAGAGAATGGGACAACGCAGACCTGAGCTGCTGCAGTTGGCAAAGGGGTGTGTGCCTGTGGCTTCTGTTTTCGGTAGAGTGGATTGCAGATTGTTGGGATAGAGAGAGGACTAAAGAAGTCGTCCCATGAAATTGTGGGATACTTCTGGCTGATTCCAAGTCAAGCGAGCCTGCGTCTGGACTGCAAAGCAATAGTTTAACTCAAGTTTGGACCCTCCAGCCCTGCAGAGCTGTGGGACCCTGGGTGTGAGCCCTGGGTTAGCACAATTGTAGTGTAGATGCAAGGGAGGTTAGGCTTGAGTCTGGCCTTACGCTGCAGTTTACCATTAAAAGTATATAAACATCTCCAGTGGAACCACCAATACATGCACCCACTGTACATGAGTAACTACGTACTCACTGATGTGATGTGACTACAGTAACCCATGTCCTTCATCACTCTCTCTCCCACACTGTTTGTTCCTCTCACTAGTTGCATCACATCTAAAATTAGACTGGAAGCTCTTTAGGGTGAAAACCCTGTCTTTGCATTTATGCTGTCAATCATCTAGCACACTTTTAATACAATAGTAAATAACAAAATAAAGAGGCCCAGACCTCAGTTCTACATATCTGGGAAAGGGCTATTTGATAACCATAATAACCTTTGTTACTTCTCTATAATCCACACTTGGGGAGCTGTTTTGATATGCTGAATCCACACAAACCGCACTTAACCAACCTTACATCCACTTGTCACGTTCTGCATAAGTGTTTCTTTCCAGGTAAGTCTCTGTATTCCGTTAGCTACTCTCCTATATTAAGCAGTGAAAAAACAGCTTGCACTCAACAGGTACTCCACACTTTCTGACACCTGATACATCTTATTAAACATTCAGATGAAAGGAAGATGGCTGGAAACTGCCTCCTGCCTCTCGACCAAAGATGACGAGCTCTTTATTCAAGTGATGATAGGAAAAGAGCAGAAAATTGGCTGCTTCTTTGATTACATTCTCTATGCTTATGACACGAAAAATAAATTGTAATCTGTGATCATTCAGCTGTGTCAAAGTCCTGAAGTGTGTTAACGTAGCTTTCTTGTTAATCATTAGTAATAAGACCCTATTACTATTATAATACCTTATTACGGTGTGTGTGGAATACTGGAAACCAAAAATTCCATTTGCCCCACAGGATATTTCCTACTCTACAATGTGGATTCTATTGATTAACGCTGAGTTCCTGCAAAAACAGACATTTGTCCCTGCAGAACAGGTGGAATAATTTTTAAACCTCCAGAGGTGAAATTCTGGCCCCATTGAAATCAAAGGAAAAACTCCCATTGACTTCAATAGATCCAAGGTGTCATCATAGGACTTTATATGACATATCTGTAGACTAGAGCTGTGTGTGAAACTCGTGGTTTTGGTTTATACAGGCTCCCACAAACTTTCTCAGGTTTTGGTTCATAAAGATTCTGTACCCTCTGCATTTTATTTTGAGTTTGGGATTTGAACGAAGCTAAAATACTGAAGGGGAATCTCAGCCAAGGTTAGAATGCTTTTGTGCCATATCCATTCAATACCATCAGGCTTCAGTTGGTTTCCACTTGGAACCACAAATTAACTCAAACCTCAAACTCATCCCAGGCTTTCTGGTTTAGAGTTTCTTTAAAAAATGTTGCCCAGCTCTCGTATGTTATATTACTATTATTACTTGTATTTATCTATTTTATGGTAGCACTGAAATGTCCCAATCAAAATGGGAGGCCCACTGTAGCAGGCATTGTACAAACATAGGAAGACATGGTCACTGCCCTAAAAGGAATTTACGGGCTTATTTAATATAATATGCAATTAAAGAAGAGGAGGGAATGTGGGGAATTCATCAAGGAATGGAAGGGGAGGCAGAAGAAGGTTGCAATGAAAACATATAGTTCCATTGATTATTTATAAGCTGAACCTGATGGTTCTAAATCCTTACGGGGTTATTATTTAAACTATATTAATAAATATCAGCAATCGCCTAACCCAGCTTGTCACGAACCTCATTCAGTGATTGGCAAAAGCAGGAAAATAGGTGTCTTAATTGCAGAGATTGCCAAGGAATCCAGATGTGATTGGGAAGTGTCTAACTTAAGCTGGTCTCATCACTCCATTAGAGAGAGGAAACCGAGAATGAAAGAGAAACCTGTGGGTCTGAGCAGAGATTCTGGTTGCAGGGAGCCAGAGGGGTGCAAACAATTTCAAAACAAAGCTCTCAGCCCCAAGCTTTCTGAATTTTTGTAAATGGTCCAGCTTCCCTCCCTCCAGCATGTCCCCCATATACTAGTAAGCCTTTTTCTCTTCTCCTTGAAAATACCGCCACAGGTGGAAATAGCATGCTCATTCTACCAACCAATGCACACTGAACCAGCTGCACAAACATGCACGACTGTAGGCTTAAATAAAATTTTCTATTGCACATGTCCAGTAAGCTATTTTCAAATGGCTATAATTTTGTTATCTTGAAACATTTTATAGTTTGGGTCCTGCACATCTTGGAGACTGCTTTCTCTGTGTGTGTTCCATCAGGGGGAATGAGATCAGACAGTGTATACATCCAGCTACTGTACTGGTATGTGTGCTATCTGCATAGCTTATTTCTAAGGCATGTAGAAAGTTAGTATCTAAACACCAAGACAATGGATCAGTAGATCTGTACGGCTGGAGGCTGGTGCCAGAGGAGGGACTTCAGTAGAAGACCCTTGATACCAGCCTTCATTCACAAACTGGGTCCATCAGAGCTGAGTTAGTTAGCCTTTAGTGCTCATTGAAAGGCCTGTCTATTTACTCAGGCTCTTCCTGAGGGGATGGGTGGAGTGAGGATGGACCTGTTATTATACAGGTTGGGGAGTTCCCTTTGTGTTATTGTTACAGTTGCCAACAGTCCTTTACTACAGGGGACACCTCTTATTTTATCATCTCTGTACAACAAGATCAGGAGTTGCTGAATGCTGCAAAAAGTAGCAAGAAATATCCCTGGCAAATGTAGTTGAGTACTGCTTATTAATTATTATTGTAATAATTAATAATATCTCAAGAAGGGGTGGGGAGGAAATGCTAAGAAAAAAGTCCTTTATTTTTAAATACGTTGGCAACCCTAGTTATTGTTGATATTCTGTCAATTTATAGTTACTACTGCATATGCTTCTAATGTTTTATTGTGCAAATACTTTGTATTGTGATAGACACACTTCAAAACTATGAGTATAAACAAATACAATCCATTTTTTTTTCCAAATCTAGAAAAGGCACAAGTTGCCACAGAGAGTTACATTTATGTCAAGTTTCATGTTTCAAACTTCAGCTGTTTTGCTCACGCCTTACCTAAAAAGTGTGGTTACATTTTTTTTTTATTACTGGAAACATTTTATTTTTTCCTCTTACTCCATCATACTCAAAAACAGTTGCAGGGATTCTGCTCAAACTTGTTAAAAAAAAAAAAGATTCACCTTTGTGTATGGACCTAGCACAGAAATGTTACTGTTTAAGAGAGACATGTGTAAGTGAAAGCAGGAGGTTATAGTGGAAACTCAGAATCATGATTATAGTGATCCTGGCTTAGCCAGCATAATTATCTGTATGTGCATTAATTTTAGTACTTAATAATAAGATCTTTATGGCTTATGCTTTTGAATTTGACTCACAGGAATTTGTTTCTCACATCTGATTTAGCAGAGAAAATAATAAAGAGAACCATTGGTGGGCCATTAAAGTCAGACAAATTCAAATGAGAAATAAGGCACAAATTTTCAACAGTGAACGTGATTAACCATTGGAACAAACTATCAAGGGAAGTGGTGGATGTGACAGGTTGGATCAGAGAAATCCCCTTGGGAGAGAAACCCCCTTGGGGCTGCCAACTGATGTGCTGAGACTACTTCTGAGCCCATTTTCCCTGTCAGCTTGGGACTTCAGAACCCTACCTTGTTTGAGCCAAACATGCTAGCCTGCTGCAAACAGACCCAGGTCTGAACTATGTCCCACAATCTGCAGGCTTAACTGAAAACAGCTTAAGAAGTGTTCCTGTCTCCAACACTCAGATGCCCAGCTCCCAATGGTGTCCAAACCCTAAATAAATCTGTTTTACCCTGTAAAAAGCATATACAGGGTAAACTCATAAATTGTTCCCCCTCTATAACACTGAGAGAGATATGCACAGCTGTTTCCCCGCCCCCTCCCCCACCCAGGTATTAATACATACTCTGGGTTAATTAATAAGTAAAAAGTGATTTTATTAAATACACAAAATAGGATTTAAGTGGTTCCAAGTAGTAGCAGACAGAACAAAGTGAATTACCAAGCAAAATAAAATAAAACACGCAAGTTTAAACCTAATACAGTAAGAAAACTGAATACAGATAGAAGCTTATTGAAACATCTCTGAGGGAAGATTTTATCGCAGACTGTATGCCTTCCTAGTCTGGGCACAATTCTTTCCCCTGGTACAGTCCTTGTTCCAGCTCAGGTGGTAGCTAAGGGATCTCTTATGATTGCAGCCCCCTTTGTTCTGTTTCACCCCCTTATATATCTTTTGCACAAGGTGGGAATCTTTTGTCTCTCTGGGTCCGCACCCCTCCTTCTAAATAGAAAAGCACCAGGTTTAAGATGGATTTCAGTACCAGGTGACATGGTCACATGTCCTGAGAGAGCCCAAGCCTTCATTCCTCCCAGCCTGACTCACAGGAAGGCCTGCAAGCAAACAGAGCTATCCACAGTCAATTGTCCTGGTTGATGGTAGCCATCAAGATTCCAAACCGCCATTAATGGCCCACACTTTGCATAACTACAATAGGACCGTAGAGTTATATTTCATATTTCTAGTTTCAGATACAAGAGTGATACATTTATACAAATAGGATGACCACACTCAGTAGATTATAAGCTTTGCAATGATACCTTACAAGAGACTTTTTGCATGAAGCATATTCTAGTTATGTTATATTCACACTCATTAGCATATTTTCCTAAAATCAAATAGAGTGCAACATCCCAGTGGATTTTCCATCCCTCACTGTCTTCATATCAAGACTGGATGCCTTTCCTGAATTTTTGGGATCATACTATGCCCTGCGACATACAGGAGGTGAAACTAAATGAACACCCTTCTGGCCTTAAAAACTATGAATCTCCTGTCATTGACAAGACTTTGCCTTTTTGTTTCTCCAATACCCCTGCTGTTTCTCATGTATTTTTGGTCTTTTCGTCAACAATTTCTTAGCTATTTCAAAGATCTTCCTAGAGGACATATTGTGGGTGGGCTAACTACATACGTATTCCATCAGTGCAGCTCTTCAGGGGCAATGAAAAGCATGGCAAACCTTTACATACGGTGGTCTCACCTGTGTCTTCTGCACAACTGCAGCTTTTCTTATTCCTGATGTGCTTATTCACTTTGTGTAGCCTCACTGATTTTAAAGGCATTATTTTCACTAAGTAGAGATATGTATTCAATATGAGTAAGGGAATCAGCATCTGGCCCTAAGTATTTTTCTTTCAGTCTTTACATCCTGAATATCCTGCTTTTCCTTATCATTCCTACTTTTGCTGATTTTAGGCATCAATATGAAACACTGGCAATGTTAAATAGGGTATACTACAGCAATAAATGAAAGCTCATACTAAGCCAGATGCTCCTCTCTTTATATCAGTTGAGGATCTAGCCCCTTGCATTTTCCTCTGAGAGAAAAGATAAGTATGGGAAAGAAAATTTCCTTCTGACCGATCAGCTTGTATCTATCATTCTTTGAGGTTTGTTCCCCTTTGATGTGGTAGCGCATTAAACCCTTGCTCTTAACTAAGGAACGAACAGATTCATTCATCCGTTTAAGGGAATCTGCAAAAAGTGGAAGCAGAATGTTTCACATTTCGGCACAAGGTATAAAAAAGTGATCAGCAGACCAATGATCACAGGGGAAAGTGATTCCGTATTAAAGAGAATGCTACTTTACCTAGTCATTCCTGCCTAATAGCGGGAGAAAGGCAAAAGGAGGAACATGTTTGTAGGTAAGCATTGTATGCTCAGAACTGTGCTTAAGTCCCTGGGATAGATCCTGCCTTCCAAAATCAGAGGCCTCCATTGAAATGTGGCCCTCAGTTTTTCCCAGTAATTTGGCATATCCAGCACCCTTTTCACCCCCACAGTTCCCTGGTTCATGATGACACAATTGTTTTGTTTTTAGATCCACGTCCTAAAACCCAGACCTTGCAGTTGAAGCCAGCATATCATATCACTGCCTTATTGTGTACAAAGGCAAAATGACTCATGCATGCCCCTGTTTTTTTTTTCATGGCAGAAAACTGATGATCTGTTTCATAATGTGAAATGCAAGCAGATTCTCTGACCACATCCAAATAGTTCTGGAAATTGCCTCTGAGTACCTCAGCACAAATCGCATGCAGGGCTGTAAACATAAAGAGTAAAAACCTTCAGCTACTGAAATAATGTCAACTTTGCCTCCAACATATATTATATGCAGATAAAAGGGTTTGTTGGAAGTGTCCCAGTAAAGTTTGTAATTCTCTCAACATGTGGAGTCTATAATGGTTTGCAGTTTCACTTCATCCACAATAGATGAGCAATGTCCAGTATTAAACCTGTTTTAATTCAGAGGCTTTAAGAAAAAGAAAAAACGGTAACCGAGAAGAAAACAATAATTAGCCAAGTTTCTTATGGGCTTTGAACCACTGACTGTTAGTCTATGACTGCTTTCCCTAAAGCTTAGTGGAATTCACTCAGAAATCAGTTTGCCCTACATATGGGCCATTCAAAGAAGTGCACATAACAAGATTTATAGCTTGAATGTCAAAGGAAGACAGTAAAAATTAATCTCTGCATCTGTGCATGCCATTGTGATCATTGCTGTATTTGTTGCTACTGTAGCAAATTGCTTTCTATTCTATGTGACCACCTCTACTTTTTTGTGGTTTATTACAAATGTCATATTCCGAACCACAATAGGCCAAATCCTTACTCAGTCCTTTTCAAGCAACATGACCATTGAAAATAATGGGCTTTTAGCCTGAGTAAGACATGACATCAGGATTTGCTTCAGAATTGCTGTAAACGAAATCATGAACTTTCCTCTCACTGCGGGTATGTGCAATGGGGCACTGAATCAGGCTGGGGTCTCTAGGCATGACTGTAACATAAATAAATAATAAATGAAGCTGTAACTCACTTTTTACTGATTTCTTACTCGGCCTAAACTCCAAGTGAAGTCACCAGGATGTTTGCTTGAGTAAGGAAGACTGAATGAAAAAGCAAGCAAAGATTTCAGGATTCTGCCTGTACAGTACTTTTGTAATTTAAGAAAAGATTCCTTGAGTTTTATTTTTTTATGAAATAGTAGATTGGGAGAGTGAAACTTTTGAATGTGGTTTTATTTTTACTAATTTACCTTGCCACCGTTGCTAATTATCAGAAATATTTAAGCTGAAAAAAAGTTTTTGTTGCTACAAGCCTATTTTCAGAACCCTTCAATCAACCACGATGCTGAGTTCAGCAGAGGTGCAATCACGTAGGAAAAACTGGTGGGGGGGATTGGAGTGAAAGCACACGATGAGGTCTGCAGTCTTTCTGAAGGAAAAATCATTGGGATAGTAACAAATTAGAGGGCACATGCCCATTTTCCACCCTCAGTCAGCATTTACACTTATGAAATTCTGGAAATTTCCATTAAAACAGACTGCAGGATCACACACAGGGTTGTTCCTCTGCTACAGGCTGGGGCAGAAAGTGAAACAGGATTGCGACTAGGAAGCAGAGCCCAGATCCACAAAGATACTCAGCACCTAAACCCCAGATTTAGAAGGCTAAATCTGGGTTTAAGGTATCTAAATCCCAGTTTTGGCTCCACTGTGAGGAACAAAACTCCCGTCGAATGCTGTAGGCACCTAAACTCACTCAGTGCCTAAATGTTCAGAATAAAAATTCCCTCTGGGCCTAAGTGTCTGCCTCTAGGCATGCACATTGCTGCCTCCCTCCCGCTTAAACTCCAGCAATAAACTATGGGAAGATACACATTCAGCTACCTAAATCATGGTCAGGGCCCAATCCAGTAGGGGTGCTTAAAGGCCACCTAGCAGGACCCATCCAAATTCAAAATCTGGCAGGAGGTGGAGGTGTGCCCACATTATAACTTTTAGTCCAGTGATTACAGCACTCACCTGGTTTGTGGAGACCCAGGTTCAATTCTTCCCTCTGCCTTGGGGTGAGTGGGGAGAAAGGATTTGAACAGGGATCTCCCACTGCTCAGGAAGGTACTTTAACTACTGAACTAAAAGTAGTAAGTTGGGCACCACCAGCACCTCCTGCCATTTTGTGTGGAGTGATGCAGGTGCCTGACTCATTCCCACAAATAACGCCTTAGGCGCCCAAGCTGCCTGACTCGAGGTCGCAGGTTCCCATTCTGGATCCCTGGATCGCTAAGTAGAAATAGGCACCTCCCTGCAGGACTTAGGTGCCTATCTCCATGAGAAGGCCAGGACTTAGCATACACCCCTCTTGTCAGCATCTTCCACTGGCTAGCTTAGATGGCTCCCACCTAGAGTACTGGCTTTTGTGGATCACATTCTAAAGCACTTATCTCTCCCCATTCATTGTATAGGGGCCTAGGCACCTATAGAATCACAGAATCATAGAATATTAGGGTTGGAAGGGACCTCAGGAGGTCATCTAGTCCAACCCCCTGCTTAAAGCAGGACCAATCTCCAACTAAATCATCCCAGCAAGGGCTTTGTCAAGCCTGACCGTAAAAACCTCAAAGGAAGGAGATTCCACCACCTCCCTAGATAACGCATTCCAGTGCTTCACCACCCTCCTAGTGAAAATTTTTTTCCTAATATCCAACCTAAACCTCCCCCACTGCAACTTAAGACCATTATTCCTTGTTCTGTCAGGCTTACTAACTCAGGCTTTGTGGATCACAGTGTGTTCCTCTATTTTCTAGGAGCTTAAAAGTTAGGCATCATGATGTTCAGAGTTGCAACACCTCAGTCCCTTTGTGGATCAAGCTCCTATTGAAACACAAGTGTCTGAAATCATTGCAGAAGGGATAGCTTACAATTACTGACCAACTGAAATGATTTCTGTACAAATGTTCTGCTCTCATCAAGTCTTTCCTGATATCCAAGCTTTTCTTTAAATACAAGCAAGGAGGAGAATTTCATTGAATTAAACCATCCCATCTGCAGCCCAGACACATTAAGCTGTGATCCTATCAGAGCTCACATACTAAACAGGACTGGGCCTTCTCAATGTTGTATTTGAGAAGAAGTACAGCACAGACAGCTTTCCTGGTAATTCAGTAGGTGGAGTTTTTTTCGTATAACTTACCCACCAAGATGTCAGAAGAAGATGCAAGTTATATAAGATATCAATAGCCTCCATTCTACTACAGTTATACCTTAGACTTTCTTACACATAGTAGTAGCATGTAAACAGCCTAAGGGATTGTAACGAGGTGTCTTTACTAGGCCTTTTACAAAAAAACTATGGCCTGGTCTACACTGGTGGGAGAATTGATTTAAGTTATGCAACTTCAGCTACGTGAATAACGCAGCTGAAGTCGATGTACTTAGATCTACTCACCGTGGAGTCTTCTCTGTGGTGAGTCAACTGCTGCCTCTCCCCCTTCGACTCTGCTTGCAACTCTCGCGGCAGTGGAGTTCAGGAGTCGACGGGAGAGTGCTCGGGTGTCGATTTATCGCAGCACAATAAATCAACCCCCGCTGGATCGATCACTGCTCGCCGATTCAGCGGGTAGTATAACCATACCCTTAGTCACTGTACCTACTCCTGGCTCAACTCTGCTGACAGTAGCTCTGGTAACAGATGTAATGCAAACAGGGTTCCAGGTGACCCTTGGTATGTTAAGCACCTAGTCTTATAACTCTGCTCAGAGCAGCATTTACGATTGTGGTGCACAAAGCACAAGTTTCCTCCAGCACATGTGGGAGCTGCATTGGTGGCAGCAGCAATGAGAAATGTAAGCAAAGCTTCACCCGTGTAGGCTAGGCCTAGGTGGTAGCATGGGACTGTAATGGGAATGAGCTTAAACCACTTTATGCTTCATATCTGAATTTTGGCCTGTAATTGCAGTAATTTATTTTTTCAGAAAATGTGGTCTAAATTTATTTTTATTTCTAGTGTTGATAATAATAACCAAAAAAAATCGGATGCACCCATCCAAATTAGCATACAGGAAAGAATATAGGATCCAAGAAATGCAAAAGCTGAGTGCTTATAAATTTAAATGTCTCTCTCCGACCTGGAAACCTAGTACCTGGCCTCTCAACTTCATTTCTTCCTCCACTTTTCATCCTGGTTTCCTATTTGGAAGACTTTTCTGTGCACATGTAAGTCTGACAGTGCTGCACTAGGAAATAGAGAGCTTTCTTAACACACCAATACTTCCATTTCATTTCCTTTGTGAAAAATAAATAGAATTGATGTAATATGCAAGTGCAGCATGTTCGATACAGATAACACACACAAAAAGCTTTGTCAATTTTGAGTTAAGGTTGCTCAAGTTAATTTCCTATCCAAACATGCACTAAAAACAAGGAAATCACCCAGTTAAGACAACGTTAACATCCAGACCAACCTAAATCACTGTTCACCACCCTCACATCACAACACCCAAATGCCCTCATAGACTCCTCAGCTGCACAACAAACTTACAACATATATCCATCCATCATGCACGCAAGCAACCAGGGTGGATGTGACATTTCAGCCAAACATCGCCTTAGAAAGCTGTGAGGTTGCAAAAGTTGTGAATTTTAATAAAAAAAATAAATTTCCCCGTGTTTTGATTGGCTTTGAGCACCTAAAACTTGAAGTGAAGAATGTCACCATTACTCATCAAAAAAGCAAGGGAATTGTGTAGAATATATGTACTCAAACCGCATTTTGTTCAGGATGGTAGGGCTAACACCCCCACTCTTGCCAAAAGTGCCACATGATCTTTAATGACAGGTTTCAGAGTAGCAGCCGTGTTAGTCTGTATTCGCAAAAAGAAAAGGAGTACTTGTGGCACCTTAGAGACTAACAAATGTATTAGAGCATAAGCTTTCGTGAGCTATAGCTCATTTCATCGGATGCATTCAGTCTCTAAGGTGCCACAAGTACTCCTTTTCTTTTTATGATCTTTAATGACTACAAGTGGTCAGGGCCTATTTTTTGTGTAATCTCAAAGATGAGAGTTAATACTGTTTTGGGACCCATGAATAGAAGGACCTAAGGTTCTGAATGATCCCGCTGAGAATATAGGGTGGTGCTGTCTCCTGAAGTAATTTATTATCATTCAGTGCCAGAGGTGTCTCTGAAGACACCCACCACAGTTTCCAGAAATACAGGAAAGTCTGTGCTGCATGAACAATGCATGCAGCATGGTGTTGTTGTTTTTTTACAAAAGGAGTCTGAAGAAATTAACTTTGTCAGACATCACTTCACCACCACCATCATCAAATGAAAATAATCTCTAAAAAAAAATTGCAAAAAGGTGACAACCCCTCTCACATTGCAGCAGACTAAATATTGAAATAAAAGCAGTAGACAATGGGAAAGCAACTGCTCTAAGAAAATGACACACACTGAAACACAGTGGACTGTGAAGTCTTATGTTAATTGAAATAAACCACATTAGGGAAAAAATGGTATTACAAATATGTTCAGAGCTACAACATGCGGTGTGTGGAAAAGAACTAACAAGAATCAGATGTCACAAAGTTTCCCTGAGCTGACAAACACTCTCTGCACAAACACTAGATGGATACTGTGTGTGGAGAATTTGTTTTAAGGAAAACTTATGTCTGTTTTTAAAAAGGACTTCAAAAACAAGCCTCTGTCTCTCATTCATGTACTTAAGAAACTTGTTGGCAGCAGTGCTGGTGATTAGGAGACCATTTCAATGAGACAGTACAGGAATCATGAGCACTGATCCTGTTGTTTGCTAACAGGATTATAGGTATATACATTCCATGTGTGACTCTGAAAGTTAATCCTGGTATGTCTTCCACCTTTGTGAAAGGTAAAAATTCTTCCCACAAATGAAGTGCCCAATAAAGATATGCAAGTTCATGTACAGTTTTATTAACAGCACACTGTTGTTACTATGATTTGCCCAGTTTGTGCAACAATTTACAGAAAGGGCCATTTTAAAAGCTGCAAACTTTCAATACAATGATTCGTAACTAGAGCTGGACAAATAGTGCAAAATGTATTTTGCATATATTCATTTGAATTTTTAAACACATCTACTTCAAGTTTGTTCATGTTCCTTTATTAGTTATGTCCATTAATATTCTAGCAAATTAGGTTACTGGCAGGAAAGTTTGCCAAAATAGTGTTTTAAGTGAATACTATGAAATATTTATGGAAAATGAATTTGTAATTCACAATAAGTGAATATTCATACTGGAAATCTGAAGCTGAGAGTTACTCTTATCCAGTTAGGGAAGAGAAACATGCCACAGAACTTGAATGTCCAGTCAAAATACCTCCAATTTCAAGTATCAAATATTTGTTACCAAATTATCTCAGAACCAAGAATTATTGACAGAAAATATCCAAACATTCATTTTGAAAAACTAGAGAAATCAGAGAAAATGACAATCTGCTTGAAGAAAATATGGACACATTTTTCAGAAATGCCTGTGTGACTTAGGTCCCTAAATTCCATTGTCTTTCAATGAGGTGTAGTTTCCTAAAGGTTTGTCTACATGGAAAAATTGACTGGAATAACTACCTGTTAGGACACTTTATTCTGGAAAAATTAGTGCACTTCTAAAAGAGAGTAATTATCCTGGAACAAAATCACTTTTATTCTGGAATAGTGTCCATGTGGGGAGTTTATTCTGGAATACCGATTGCAGAATAGTTTATTCTACAATAGCTGTTCTGGTCAATTTTGCCATGTAGACAAGCCCTAAATCACTCAGCCAATTTTGAAAAATTTGCTCTTTCTGAGCAGAAAAGGGTGCAATATTCACTGAGTATGTGCTCATAACAAATTACTCACCAGGCTCTGTTCATTACTCAGCAGCATACTTTTCTATTCTCCATGCCCATTACCCTCTCATCTGACTGGCAGCTCAGAGCTGCTGTGCTCAGCTTGCTCCCAGCCTTCTCTGTTGTTCTTGTCCTGAAACCTAACACTTACCTAGGACTTCTATGGTACTTGTCTGGGTCCAGCCCAGTACATAGGCAAGTTATCCAAACAGATACTGCTTTTTTCACTTTTACCCAGTTGGCAATCTCAGCAGAGAGACAGAGGACTGAATATGGCTGGAGAACGAGCTACTTTCTAAGCCCTACAAATGATCACTCCAGAATAGTGATTGGAGCTATTAGGCTAATGTAACAGAAGCTTGTGGTACCACTGCCCATGCTGCAATACATGTTCTGTGGAAAAACAGAGGCATTAAAACCTGAGCCCTTTCACCAGGACAGAATTCACATTTTAAAGAAACAGTAACGGAAAATTCATTGTTAAATACAAAATATATTTAAGTGCCAAGGCTCCTGGTGTAATCCATTAAATTCCCAAGATTAACATTCAGAGTGATGGCTATTTCCCAATCATTGTTTCATTAATACTTGGCACTTACAAAGCTCCTTTCATGAAAAAAATCTCAAAGTGCTTTACAAACACTAATGAATTATCCATCATAACAGCCTTGTGTACTCCACAAGATGGGTACTGTTATCCCAATTTACAGAAAGGGAAACTGAGGAATAAAGGATTTACCCAAGACCACATAAGTGGTACAGCTGAGGCCAGAACTTAGGGATGTGATCCAAAGCCCATTGAAATCAATGTGAATCTTTCCATTGACTTCATATGGGAATTGTAGAAGCTATTGGATGAATCCCTGCTTCTAGTCCTCTACTCTAACCACTGCCCTGCACTGACTACCATCACTGAGCATGGGTATTGTAGCTCGTATGATATCCACTGGGATAGCAGATTGTTCTCAGATTTCTCTACTGGCGGAGTCCTGAACAAAGAGGCACATTATTCTACGTTTTCTTGCTTGTCTCTGAGCAAGCTGTAGCCTAAGGCCATGTCATAATGACACTTTTTTTTTATTTAATATCTTCTGTTGTCAGGTATTTTTAATCAGAAGTTTCAATGTTTAAAACACTTTGTGGGAGCTGGGGAGTGGAAAAGGAGCTAGTCGTACCTTTTCCTTTGCGGTTAGGCATCTCCAAGCCATGATCCCTCAAAGATGCTTCAGGCTGCCAGAGGCTCAGCGTGTCTCAGCACAATCTGATGCCCTCTTGAAGCACTGTGATATAGATCAAGATGATACTGCCTGAGTGTGTGAAAAAAACTATTGTGACAGGGTGAAGAGGCCCTGCCCTAGCATCAACTGACAGGAAGTTAACTTGCTGCCAAACTCTGCTGCTTCCCACACTTGAACTGAGGAAAACGGTTGGGTTCTTGAAACACAGCTTCTAAATAATGGCTCAAGGAGAAATTAGTAGCCTAAACTCTCTTTCTTCCAGTCCCACCTACACTGTGGAAACTATCACCCTGGAAGACCCAGTCACAACATGGTTCTCCCTTAACACACACTAGTCTTGCAAGGTAGATGGGACCAAACTGTAGTTTAGCCAAGTTCTCATAACGTGCTGTAGCCTTGGATTTTGCAAGGCTGTAGCACAATTGAGGCAAATGGTAAAAACATAGTTTTGTCTCACCAACACTGCAAAAGTTAAGGGGATGTCCAAGGGAGATTTTCACACAATAGATGGTGTGACGCAGCAGGGAGTGGGGAGTATTGACCTGGGAATGTTCCAGGGGCATTTTACTGGGACTGTCTGCATTAGGGATGGGAGACTTTCCTTGAGGGAAAATACTTGAGCATGTAACATGAGAGCCCAGGAGCAGAGTTGCGGTCAAGTGACACCTTCTGCCCAGGAAACTGGACAAAGGCTGGAGGAGGAACCAGGGTGAGGGGCTGTGAGACAGCTGGAGGGGGTTTCAGTTTGGAGCTGCCTTGGGAAACGGAGGGAGCGCCAGGACTGGGGTCTAAGCTCCTTGCCCCCCAGAAGGACTTGACTGAGGGGTCCTGGTTGTACCTACAAGCTCTGTTTGGGACTGTGTTCCTGTCATCCAATAAACCTTCCATTTTACTGGCTGGCTGAGAGTCATGGTGAATCGCAGGAAGTGGGGGTGCAGGACCCTGACTCCCCCAGACTCCGTGACAGATGGGACTTTAGGAGAATGTTATTCACAGAGAGAAGTACTGAGGTTAGCAGTGTTCTACCTAACCAAAGAGTTTTGGGAAAGGCAATCCTCCAAACCATAGCAATAAGATGGGCTTTGTTTTAGCTCAACTGGGCCCTTTTTCTTGTGGTTAAAGTACTGCACTGGGACTCAGGAGATCCGGACTTAGTCCCCATCTTTTTCATAAATTTCCTGTGTGACACTGGATACATTATTTAATTTCCCTGTGCCTCAATTCCCCATCTGTAAAATGGGAATAATTCTTCCTCCCAAGAATGTTTTGGTGGGGGCCACACCAGGACCTGCATAGACAGATTTAAGTAAAATAGTTTTATTTATTTTGAAAACACTTTTATTGTCATAAAGCTTGAAGAAAGTGTTGGTTGGATATTTTCTGGCAAAATGTTTTTCCTTAGGAAAATGTCTATTAATTGAAAGCAAAAGATTTTGAAGAAACATGTCAATTTTGACAACATTTCATTTAGAAAAACACCCCAACATGAATCTTTTCAATCTGTTGAAATGGAACATTTCAACATTTTCGGGACAGAATATTTAGATTTTTCATTTCAAAATTACTTCTCTTTTAGAAATTTCTTTTCTTTTATATTGTAATTTTTAAAAAAACTTCAAAATCAGAATGAAACATTTAGCTTTTATAGAAACTACACATTTTGATCAAGCCCAAAACCATTTTGTTTTGTTTTTCAAATTTTTTTCATGGAAAATTTTGAAATGTTTGTTTGTGTTCCATTTTGGAACAGAAAAGTTTTTGAAATCACAGTTCCCACAACACAGAAAATCCAGTTCCAGTCCAACTCTACTTGAAGTAAAAGACTGTGAAAAATATCTCCCTCATGTAAGCTCATCTGCTGGAATGTACTTATAGGTTCAACCACCTTACTGCTTTACATTGGTATACCACATAAAATGCTTTATTGCTAATACACAGTGCTGAATGAATGAATTAGGGCTGGGTACTTCGGATAAAAAAAGAATCCCCTTCTGAACCTTTGCCCAAAACTCCATCAGCACATTCACACAATTTTTTTTTTAAAGGTTCAGGACAATTCAGCCAAGGCTCCAGTATTCTCCTTCCTGTATCTAATAGGAACTGATCCCAAAATGGCTACTGCCTCCTTCTTCATTCCAGTTCTCCAGTAGGTCTTGCTGGTTCGCTCTTCTTGCAACACACAAGTAGTCTCTGCCATTCCTTCCCCATGGCACTTCAATAGGCATCTCTAGCTTCTTTATCCACCCTCTGATCTTTAATAAACTCCCTTCCTGATGGTCACCTGCTACCTTGAAGCCCAGCAACAGTATCAGCCTTTTCACGGCCCAGGTTGTCACTGAATTAAATCCTTCATGCTCAGAAGGGCCAAATTCTGGGACACAAAGGTCAAAACCTGTGTTCATATATACCTCATGCAATCCAACTGGCAGAAGTGAGAGTGCATAGATGTAAGTTAGGGCAGAATATGCCTCCTAGTAAATAATTAAATAACACGTGTACAAAACATCAACGATGAAAAGTGCAACATACATGCTAAGTATTGTTGAACTTCCTGAGCAATCCTAGTTCTAACTCAGTGGCAGTGGGGCCCAATATGGAGTCTGCCAATAGTACTGGATGCTGTCTAGCCACCTAGCCAGCCTCCTCCTCCCATTGCACCACCACCAGACAAAGGGATTCCCTGTAACAGCAATCCTGGAACTGGATCATCAAACAGAATAGGGTTAAGTGAGGTCTGTCCAAGACAGAGGGCCAAATTCTGCTCTCAACTATAACTGTACTCAGTTGAGCTACAAGGAGTTGTACTGGAGTGGAAAATTTGGCCCTGAGTGACTATTCAGGTCACAAACAGTCCCAATGAGCATCATAAAGATGGAGAACTGTCAGACAGAGAGAGGGAGTGAGAGGGATGGCAGTAGTCAAGGATAGCATTGTACCCAAAGTTTTACACGGTCGTACAGTGTGTGAACAAGTTTTTAGTCTTAGAAGAAATTCTGTGTTGTTATTGTAGATTCTTTAGGGGTGAACTGTGACAAGCAGCAAGAGAGGTTTGTTCTCTGCCTTAATCTCTTTAACTAGAGTCAACTTTTGAGGCAGAATTACTCCCTGAGAATTGGGCATCAGTGGTTTCTGCTGAGATCCCTGAGAGATGTGATTGCCTGCATGGTAGTTGAGACCACTTCTATTCCAGGACCTGGTGTGTATGTGTGAAAGAAAACAAGTTGCACTAAGAATATACCCAGGTCTGGGTAAGTGATTTCTCATCCAGTGGGAAACTAATCTGCAAGGTCCTGGGCATCTGCTATAGCTCAGCAGAGGGGCAAAAATATGATAAATATTTACCTTGTTTATCAAGTGCAGCTAATATCTAATGCTAAGTTAGACTGGTGAGAGGTTTTCAAGAGAATCAGAATGTGGGAAAAGAGATGCCACCCATTAGGACTTTTCAGAATATCCTGATGGCGGGGGGGGGGGGGAGGGAGAGAGTAGCAGGGAGGGAGTCAAATGGGGAGAAAGGCAGAAGCCAGGCAGAGAGGAAGCCAGGGAAGTGGCTTCTTATGGGAGAGCGGCCACTGTATACGGAAAAGAGTTGGATTGTCATGGAGAGGGAATGGGGACTGCCAAGGTGGTGTCAAACTGAACCTCCAAATCTTTACTGGGCCCCTACTTTATAAATAGATGTTAATGGTTCCACTGAGGCTGTTACAGAGGTTAGTTTTGACATGTAAGCGATCTGTATAATTTTTGGATGCTTATCTTAACTGCACTGAACCTTTTGAATCTTGCTCATCCCAAGCTCCTGCTGCTGAGTTATAAAGGCAAATCCCTCAGAAAATGGAGTTGATCATGAAAATGGTGCCAGCAAGGTACTGCTATAATTGTACCCAAATGACTCCAGGGTTGAACATAAAACATACGGAACTTGGCAAGCCAAAACCTCCTGTTCAGAAACACGTAATATACTTTTACAGCTAAAAACCTACAGGCAATTTGGCTACAATGAACTAAGCGGAAGCCATGATCTTGTATCCTGTATTCATAATGTATTTATCTCACATCCTAAGACACGCCTTCACTTTCCATAGAAACTCAGGACAAAACAAGTGCCCACAGCTTACCATGGCATGTGCTAAAGAACTGTCCCCAAATCTTTTTGTTTTTATTGTTGTTTAAGTGTATATAACTTTTCAAAGTGATCTATTGATCAGCAAGGAGTTAATCTCTTATTTAGACTGTAAGCTCTTTGTGGAAGAGACCATGTTTTTGTTTCATGTTTGTACAGCTCCTAGCACAATGGAGTCCTGGTTCATAAGTAGGGGCTTCTAAGGTGCTATCACAATACACATACATAAATAATAATAATAATAATAATCTCAGAATGGTTCACAATTCAGGGTCAGAAGTTTAAACTGTACTGACTGGTGCTCCAAATCCTGTTGGCGTTGGCTTGTCATGAGAGTTCAAATATTCTTGCTCTGGTTAGACAGAAATATGAAAAAGGAGGTGGACCAAATAAAAAATAAAGAGAAGAAAGATGATAGCCAAACTCTTGAACCTCAAGAAAGATTTGGGTTTTGGTAAAGGAGTATGTTGTTATGTCGGAACTATAAAGAAAAGAAGGTCACAGTCTCAGAAAAGCTGGATGTTCCTGCTAAAATAATGCAATATTAAATAGTTAATGATGATAATTAGTCCATCATTAGGCTATAGAATCAACACCCCATTGAGAACTCTCACAGCTCTTGTTTCAATCCATTTGCATACTCAGGACGACAATAGTGCTTCAGTTCACATTCAGAAGGTTTACCTCTGCACCCAAAAGGGACTGCAATTCAATTTAAATTCTATAGCAATTAATATAGCTCCCAGCAAAGTATTAGGAGAATAACTCACTCCTAACTCTGTGTATTTCTTACTTTATCTAATTGGTCACCACTTCCTACTATAGCGACTGTATTTTTCTTTCCTGCTCTATTATCATCTCAATTTATCTTTCACATCCTACGCCTATAATAAACTAATCTCACCATAACAGGATATGTCCTGTAGATTTATTAAATTAAAAAGAAAAAACACATTGTGAGAGATTGAAAGACTCAATCAAGCGTTTTCTCAAACAGAAAACAAAAAGTTAATGTCAGTGAAAGCTAGACACTTACTACTTGAATCATTAGTCTTCTTGAATGCAAAAGGCTAGGTCTCCAAGAACAAAGCTTGGTGTACTGAGGGGGATGGAGCAAATAGATCGTGTTATGCCATTTCTATACCCAGTCCCATATCCAGCAGATAAATAGGCCCCCAGCACAAGTTAGAGTTGCACTAATTTGGCATATAATAGTCAAGGAGACATTAACATTGGTGAGAATATCACACCTCCCTTAACATATTCACTCTTCACTCTCAGTCCACCTCAGAATGACCTCTCTGCCACTAAGCGAAACCAGTCAGCTGGCTCCCTTGACACTTTCGAAGAGCAGTGGTACTATCCGGGCTTCTCTGCTCAGTGTCCCCTTCCAGTCCCTACTTTTGACCCTTTGACCTTTACACCTGTCCTTGTTTTCTCTTTTGTAGTCCCCATACTTATTTGATTCCCAGGCTCATTGGTTCCTCCCCTTAGGCTGGGGCAGGGACCTTTACCTGTGAGTGGACTTGCGCCTGCCCACTTCCCAGAACCCAACAGGACTAAGCCAAATCAGGATTCCCTTCACTAGAAAAATCTTCAACAGCTCCTTAAAACAACTTTAAGCTCCCTTTGTGCGCTGGAGCAATACAAAATGACTTAAGAGGGGCCAAAGACTTGGCTCAGTATTTCAGTCAGCAAGCAACAAATGGAGACAGAAAAAGAAAGACAATAGAAATCAGATTCTACCTTCAGTTTTGGTTTAAACAAGAGAACACCACTTACTTCAGATTATACTGGGGTGAGTACAGAATTTGGACAGAGATACTTAACTTGTTATTGAAAATGCTGAACTTAATTAATGTGAAATTTCAAAGCATTGGGGAAAAAACAACAGCTGAACAATCTGCAGTACTGACTAGAGTGGCTGCAGTCTGACATATGGACTTCCCATCAGATGAGAGAGATTTGGGAATGGAGAAAATTGGGCTGTAATTTCTCTGACTAGAGCATGAATATTCTGATCTTTGACAGCTTGGAAAATTACTTTAGATGCATTAGATATGTAATGAAACACATGGAAAATTATGTTTAAACATGTCCGTTGAGCTAGACCCAGATTTTCTTCAGAAGTGACTATAATACACCACTGTTAGATTTGTACTAAACTCATTACCACATCCAGGCTGTGTCACATTGAGATTTTATGGCCACACTAAGGGTTTGTGAGAAGAAGAAGAAGAAGAAGAAGAAGAAGAAAGATCTTCCTGACTGTCTGCTTTGCAAGGGATTTGAACTGTAAAAGAGACAAACTGTGTCAGCAACTAGCCAAACCAATGTAGTACCTGCCAAACCACACCTTATCCTTCTCAATCAGCAAAAAAAATATCCACTGCCTGATTTCTCTTACCTCATCAATAAGGGCTGTTTTTCTTCCCTTATTAGGACACTCTCCATGCAGTAAAGCTCTGGCCCTAATAGTTGCTTTAGCAATATGTACCGCACAACAGCACACAAAAAAAACAACTAAAAAATAAAACAACGGAGGGGAAAAAAGGCTGAGTCTTAAATTAAAGGGACAGCATCAACTTAGTTTGGGCTTCACATTTTATCATAGATTTTGTAAAATGAAAACAATGGGTTGGATGCATGAAGAATGTATTAAAACCTTTATATATGTAAATTATTATGGCCCGGATCCTGCAAACACTTATAACCACAAGTAACCTTAATTAAGTAAATGGGATTAGTCACGAGCATTAGAGTTACAGGGTCAGAGGCATTAAAAAAATAAAATCATATCAATGAAAAAGAAAAATCAGTGTTCTCTTTCTTTCAAGAGTCTCCTGTGTTGGAATCCCAAGAAAACAGATACAATATTAGTGCAAAAGAGAAACAGAGAGTAAAACAAAGCAGAAAAGCAAGGAAAACCAATTCACGGTGCAAAGGAAATGAAATGCAAAAAGGAGTGAAAAGTAACAGGTATTTAAATTTAAGTTTTAATATTCAAAAGCTGCTGTTAGTAGCCCCGGGGAGGAGAAGTACTTTTTGTTTGTTTTTTTGAACACATAGATTTGGATTCTCCAGTCTATTAACTGCCATTCAATAGAACAAAGGAGAGGTAAACTGACCAGAAATGGTCAGCAGAGAAGTGTCCTTGAACAGGGGAGTTCTACTGGTAGACCAGGCACAGCTGCCTCTTGTGCATTAGGGTAAGGGGAGTTGGAAGCTTGCTGGGCTGGGCAGGGATAAGCGGGGGGGGGGGTGGAGGGGAGGGTCACGGCAGAACAGCGTCTTGCTATGCCCTATCCTCCACCGGTGTAAGGTCCCTTGCAGGATCTTGTGCCACCAGTGTAAGTAGAGGGGCTCCTTGGGAGTTCTGACCAGGATCACGGAGCCTCAGCTAGCTCTCCACACCCCTCTCTTCACTACAGATGGAGAATTGTAGCCCATGGAATAAAGCCAAACTATTTTTGCACGTTTATGAGGAAGGGAAACTGCCCCCTTTGTCTCAATGGGGTCTGAATTCTGAATCCCACCGAACTGTCTCTCTGTTGATCATTCTAGCTGAAACCTCTTGCTACTCTGTGGGCACCCCAAAGCATTATACCACCATTAGTAAAGCATAGTAAAGGGTGCATACAAAGGAGTGGATGCTCATTTACTGACACAGCAATGTTTGGCCTTCTTACCATTTGAATGTACATGGTCATTGTATTGGCAAACGTACATATAAAGGTCGTTATTGATCCCAGGGTAAGTGAAGCCGATACCCTGTAGGCTGCTGCTTGACAACACAGAAATGAGGGAACATAAATCTTCACTGCTACAAGGCACACCATCCCACCCATGATCTAAGCCCTGACCTCTCCCTGTCCATATGGAAGAGGGGGGGGGGGAAAGGTGGCTCAGCTGCCTTCATGGTACTATCACCTACACTGCCACAAGACCCACGGACTGGATCTGTGTAGGGCTAGTCACAACAGGGGAAGGGGGAGGCGGGTGTCCCCGGAATATTTAGATGTTAAAAAATTGAGAGCTGAACATTTTCAGAAACAAAACCTACAAATTTTGATTGAAAACTTTTAACTGAAAACCAAAACATTAAATTAGGAGCCTCATACCCTCATTCTCCTCTATAGGTGGAGATCACAACGCCATACCACATTTCCCAGGATGCACCACAGTCTCGCCTCTTGCGTGAGCCACCATGGTGCATCATAGGAGTCCCTGGCTGTGGTGCATTATGAAAATGTTGTCTGTCGGGGGAACCTGTCTCACAGAGAGGAAGGCAGGCATGTGCACCTGACCTACATTTCCCATGAGGCACCAACGGCAGCAATTGCCAAATAAAAATGTTTCCGTTTTCAAGTGTTTAATTTTAATTAATTTCCAAGGAAAACTGACACTTTTCCATGAAAATTTTTGTTTGAAACCCAAATTTTCTGTCAAAAAGGAGTTTCAACTCTATACCTGTGTGTTGAGAAAAGGACTGGAACTGAAACATGGCAGGCAGATTCACTATGAACATAATTCCTAATGCAACCAGTGAAGAATCTCCTCAAAAGTTAATACAGACAGAGGCTGTATTCTAGGCAGTTAATACAGACAGAGGCTGTAATCCTGGCAATCCACCTCCCAAGGAGGACAACCATGAAGACCTGGAGCTAATGTAGAAGCACAGGACCTCTGTATACCGGTTCCAGTCTCTAGCAAATTCCCCAAATCCATATGGATTTCAGGGAAGTTGCATCTTCTGGCCACTCAACCCCATGATTATTGTGTGGTGGAGCAGACCTCTTCTGATGGAAAAAGCCAGGGAAACCTTTGAGAGCTGAACCTTGCAGAATTTTCCCTCTTGTCCTCCTCTCTCAGGTTTTTCCACTGGAGTTGGTAATCTGACCCAAAAAATAACTCAGATCTTCCAGTGAATCTCTCCGACCCCATTAAACTGGAAAGTTTCTAAACCCAGCTAGGTTTCAGAGTAGCAGCCGTGTTAATCTGTATTCGCAAAAAGAAAAAGGAGTACTTGTGGCACCTTAGAGACTAACACATTTATTTGAGCATAAGCTTTCGTGAGCTAACAGCATCCGATGAACGTGAGCTGTAGCTCACGAAAGCTTATGCTCAAAAAATGTGTTAGCCTCTAAGGTGCCACAAGTCTTCCTTTTTCTTTAAACCAGCTACAAATCTTGGATAGGGCAATCAGTTTGCCTTAGTCACTGACCTTGTTTGACCTAAACCCTAATGCCCTAGACTCCTCATGATTTGTGGCAACTTGAATTGCTATTGTGGCTACTACAAGACATGGGACGGAGAGTAAAAATAAACACTTGGCCATGTGCAAACAAGTATATTTGTGTCAAAAGTGCTCATCTGGCCATCTTATATATTGGGCTTGATTCTCAGGCTGCATCTACACTGCAAGTTAGGGGGTGATTTCCCTGCTCAGGTACCCATACTTGTGCAACTCTCATCGAGCTTTCGGTAGGTAATGTTCTCCGCACAACTCAGCTGTGCCTCTGCAGCTGCCACCAGTTATACCGTGACTATGCTGCTACTTCTACTCACGCTAGCTCAAGGACAGCTAGGGCGGGTATGTGACTCGCATCCCAAGCTTCCAGTGTAGATGTCGTCTCAGTTCCAGTAAGCCCACTTCACACTTCTATGGCCTTTACACTGCCAAAGTGATGTAGAGGGGCCTCAAGTCCAATGAGAATTCAGGTCATAGTCCTTGAGGGCATGGCAGTGAGAATGGGGGGAAGTAGGGAGAGCCTAGAGAGTAAGAAGCGAGTGATTTAAAAGGAATTAATTAATAAAACTGATCAGTATGAGCAGCAGCAGTGATCCTACACCCAGGATTTCAAATCATGCTACTTATCAAGTGATGGAGACTGTGCTACTGCTGTCACCATTGCCTGGGTGAAGCAGTAAAGACAGCATTATGGCAATCCCCAGCATCTCAACTGCCCCCTGAAGACTCTCTCCTAATCTGCTAGCACAGCTCTTGCTTTTCGCATGATCATTCAGTGTGGAACAGAAATGATTTAAGTGACTCATTCCAAACGTTGAATAGTGAATTCCAAATAACAAATGCTCATGAACAATCCCTGTGCTGAAATTTGTTCATAGAAATCAACTGGTGAACATGTATCCAATGCAAAAATCAAATTTGCTAAATCCGTGACCTGCTGGCAGACAGCACAGGTCCTATGCAGAGGAATTAACAATCTAAAGGACCGATCCCACTTTCAGTGATTCCAGTGGAAGGACTACCATTGACTTCAGTGGAGTTAGATTCAGCCCTAAGAACTTACTAAGAAATTTCTACCCAGGTTTCCATATTTTCAAGTCATCGTGAGTGATTCATTGGCTCTGATGAAAGATTCTACTTTATATTTTCAGCGTGCTGCACGCTAAAAGGATTATATCCAGTTTACTTAGAAACAACAAAATCAATATGATATCAAGAATATATTTTTAGCATTTCTATTTTTCTGAGTATTACAAGTGTGCCATGCAGGTTGGTGACATCTTAAAGGAGGTAATGAAACTGATATGTAAAGGCACCATCATAGTGAATTTGCAAGAAGCAAAAGATCATACAGTATCTGATTCAAAACAGAGAAGGCAAAGCTTCCCTTGCCTCCCCTGAAGAGCCTCCACTGGGCAAAGTTATAAAAAATGTCATATTCCTTACCCCCCCCCCCAGCATACTGAGATGTATTGGCAAAATAAGAGGACCTGGAGTGACCACATTGATTCTCAGCCTTAGAAAGGGTAGAACTTCACATGAAGACACAAAACAGTACTTTGGAGTAAACTGATACTTGTGGGTAAGGTTAAAGATGTCTTCCTCATGTTAGCTGAGGTCACAAAGATGCTTTGTGGACAAAACAATCACCATAAAATGATGTCCACAATTTTAAATTCACTAAAAACTTTCATCAGAAAAAAAATGCCACTGCTTGTGAGGAAAACTGCTTCTGGTTGTCAGCCTATATCTGTACTGATGTGAAACTTGGAAAAGAATACTGAAATCTCAAAGTGTGGGCAACCAATAACACAATAAACCAGACACTAAACCAGAAGGATGATTGTCTTACACATCAATTTCATACAGGCATAATTCCATTGCTGTAAATGGAATTATTCCAGATTTACACCAGAGAGGAGAGGAAAGGGTGAGAGGAGAATCAAGCACACAGGCAGTTCACAGCATTCACTTGCAGTCTCCCCAGTCTCATGATCAGCAGTTAATCTCTATGGGCAGATACTCGTTGGCACTAACCGCCCATTACAATGCTCTGGCAGTTTAAATGGGCCTTACAGTGGTCAGTGATACACAAGGCTAATGTTGCGGATTTTTTTCCCCCCAGCAGCAGGAAAATCTATATACCAGTGTCTAGCTGAACTGCATACTCTGCAGATCAGGGGGAGGTGTGCAAAGGTAATGCCAAGCTCCCACCTGCATTCTCCAGTGCATGGTCCCTGTATGCAAGGCCAGTTCCCCACAGTACATAACATCCCAGGTTTGCTCAATTTACACACTCTCCTAATGGTGCCAAAAATGCAGCATATGGTGCACCCACCTACTTCCCTTACACTGTCAGGAGGGAGGCTTCTATACTGGTTCTATGCCATTGATGGGGGTGATCCTTACACAGTTGGACAGGCTGGTTCTGTGGAAAGATTCTATCAAGGAAGAAGCACAAAGCAGCTACATTCAACCCAACAGGATCTGGATTATCATTATCTGGACCAATATTTTCAAAAATGGACTAGGATTTTGCAAGCTGATCTGATACCTCTTAAAAGGGGCTTGATTTCCAAAATGTACCAACCAACCACCCTCTGACAATTATGGTGTTGGGCACTTCAAAAAATGAGGCATCCAAAGCTACTGCTCCTTTTGAAAACCTTGGCTATCGTTACAAACAAACATTATATTGCACTAATCACAGCACTTCCCCAACGTAAGTAGGACCCATTACTGGCCCTTTATAATTTAAACTAAGAGAAGGCAAAATACAGGACAAACAAAATCTTGGGAAATGTTATTTGGACAATTTCTTTGGCAAAATCATATCATCTAATTGATTTTTCCACTCTTCCCTCCCACGCCTCCACCTTTGTGACAGATTGTGCCATAAGGCCTTTGTTATTTACTCAGAGGCTTAGGCAATGGTCAGCTTTCACATAAACTGTGACTTCTGCAAACTTCTCATTAGCCACGAACTTTAAATCAATAACCTGTCTGGAGAAATATTCTGTTGTCTACTGCCTCCAAGCAAAGCCATTAAGTTCTACATTGAGATCAAAGATAGATACAGATGCAATTAAGGCAAGGAAAGGGCCCAACTTGATATTTTTACAAGAAAATGCTGTCCAGCAAAAAGAAACAGCAAAAACTTTGTACCCATCCAATGTTTACTCTAAACTCAACCAACTCTGAACATGCTGCAACCTATTCTGTCTCTACTCTCCCTCCCCCATTACAATCACAACAACATTTTCTAAATAAAACCAAGAGCTAAAAGGCACACAAATAGCACAATAATTGGAAACTCACTTGGAGGACTTGACAAGTTCTGCCTGCAGTATGATCTGGTGATCATGGTCTGTAATGGATGAGTCAGTGCAGCAGCTGCCAGCTTCAGTGAGCTAATGGATGGATGATCAGGGCGTGGAATTAGATAGTAAAAACGGTCATTAGCCTTTCAGGCACATGAGGCTTGTTGGATGCTCTTTTCAGCCAGCAGGCTAACCATTTGGTCACCCCTTTGCACTATAATAACGGTCTGAATTTGCCCACTTACCAGGCTTGTTATCTATCCTATATCCACCACCCTCTGGGGACCTTCTGCACTATGATCATATATCTCAGATTTTTTTTTTTACTGTATTCTCTCTAATAGAGCCCTTTGTGATGTCTGGGACTAATACCTACAGTGACAAATTCCTACAGGTTTCTCAGCTGCTGTATAGTAGGTAACTGGTAAACAATTCTAGTCTTCCCTAGGGTTTTCACCAGGAGTGCTCGTGTTTCAGCTGCTTTGCTGATAACTGAGGAGTTGAAATTAGATCTACAGCACAAAGATGTTTGTTTATTAACAAACACCTGCTTCCAGCCCGACTGAGCTTGTGTAGGGGAGGAATACATGTAACTGACTATAAAACAGAGCTATGTTAGCCTCCCTGCTAATTACAAATCACTGTATAATACATAAGCATAAGTATTCATGTCCCGTCTAAACACGAAGAATCAGTGGGGATCGGACAGCTGAAAAGGCCAGAGGGTTGTTTCCAAGCAGTTCTATATTTTCTGGGACAAATCTTGGGAAGTGTGGAGCAGCCCAGACCCCCCAAAGTCAGGATTTGACCACCACATTCTCCGTTAGTGATGTGGACTGCAGTGGGATCTAACCTCACAGACTCTCCTCAGCATTCTTCCCTTTTATCCAGTAAATAACACAGGAATATAAATGCAAACAAGTCATATAAATTGAGACACCATCATTTACATAATTTCACATGCTCGGTTCTCATAACCCTCTAAGCTAACACAGCACACAGCCTGTGAACATGTTGAAACACTTACTGTGTGATCCTGCAACTATTCTATTCCAAGGCTGTATCTTGTCAAACTCATAAACTACAGGCTGGGGCTGGTTAATACTTGGATGGGTTGCCTCCAGGGAGAATAAATGGTGCTTCAAAAAGTAGTGAGGTGATTCAGTAGGTGGCACTCTGATCTTCGAGATGCACTGAACCGTCCCTTCCTGCATAATGCTAGTGGAGGTGCTGTCTTCAGACGGGACACAAAATCGATATTCTAACTACTTGCAGTTTATTAAAATATACCATCCCATTTTTCACAAAAGTAGTGGTACTAATTTGCATTCTGATCAAATTCAAACGAGGTAATTAATTTTGCCTCCCTGAAATTCCCTTTGCAGTTTTAATTGTGTAGTATTTGCACAGAACAGCTGTTGCATTCTGCTTGGGTGAGTCTTATAATAAAACCAACAGGCTCAATTTTTTGGCAGACTCAGGGCCACATCCTCAGCTGGTGTAAACTGAGGGAGCTGACATCTTCAGTGGAGCTACACCTGTTTCACCACTGAGTTCTGGCCCCAGTTCCCATGCACATGCACAAGCTGAAGTCAACATGCAGAAAACTCTGATTCATTTATCCTTCCACTGGGCATTGCATGTGTGTAAATTTGGGCACAGTGTGCAATCTTTCATGATGAAAATTCTATATAACTTATTATTGGGGGCTGGTCAAACCATTGAATTCCATTTCTACAGTGGAGAGGGGCTATAAAGAGAGGGCATGGCATACCAACCCCCCACCCCTTCCTTCCAGTGCCTCCAAGGAAGAGGGGATGATGGGCAGTGAGTGTGAATGTACAGAGTCCATCTCAAGAACTTTAGTAACAGGTGAGTAATCTTCATTCATCTTTGAGCAGCCTCCACAACATTCCCCACACTTGGAGTTTGGCAAGTAGTGCTCCTCCCTTCAGACACTGGACAAGAAGCCTAGTTAAATAATTATTATATATTGCTATACCAAATTATGGCATGTGATCAGATGCCAGGATCTAAGGAATAATAATATGTTGTGAAAGTATGCATGAGCTCCAAGTGGCAGCTCTACCAGATTTCTAATATGAGAATATGTCTGAGACAGGCCATGGAACATCCTTCCACTCTAGTTCAGTGACCTCGAAGCTCTTCTGGAAGAGGAACAGAAGAGGTATTCAATACAGAGCCTAACCTCAGAGAAAGGCATTGGGATGTCATTGCCTGGCCTTCGCTCTTTTTTCTCATAAGAGACAAACAGTCTAGCTGATGGCTAATGCTTCTCTGAATGCAAGGTGTGTAGTATCATTTCCCCAGAAGAAAGTGTGGCCTAAGGAAAATACTAGCAAGTCCAGGACTGGTTAAGATGGAATTCTGTTGCCATTGTGGGGAGAAATTTTGAATGTGGATGAAGGACAACTTTATCTTTTTGAAAGCCAGCAGCTCATTCACACTTCAAACAGATGTAATAGCAACAATAAAAGCTGTCTTAATAGAGAGATGAAACAGGGAACATTCTCCCATGGGATCAAAGGGAGGTTGTATGAGTTAAAAAAGGACAAGCTTTAGGTCCCGTCTAGATGTTGCTTGTCTAACCAGAGGGTAGATGTTCATTAAATCCTTCAGGAATCTTTTTTTACTTTATCATAGCTAAATCCAATCTTTTGTTAGATTAAGCTATGATGAGCCAAGATGGCTGTAAGATGTACTTTTTTCAGAGGATATGGGGAATCCAAGGATTTCAAGTGAAGTAAGTACTCAAATATGGATTGAATAGGAGCTGAATTGGGTTTATGGTTAGTTAGCCACAAAAAGAAACCTTTTTACATTTATGATCGTAACACAAGTGAGTTGATTGTTTCCTGGTGTTTAATAGATTCTCTTGTACTTGCTCTGAATAGGACAGTTCTAGGTCTGTCAAAATTTTATGGCCCATGCTGTCATGTGGAGAGAATCTGAATTTAAGTGGCAAATCTGACCTCTCTGGAAGACTGACTTCCAGTTCCTGTGATGACCTTGTAATGTTGACTCCACCATATGAGAGAGGAACACATCCCTGAGTACAGTTAGTTTCATATACCTACTATTAATAGTATTAAGACCCCATAGGTTGTAATTGGGGGTGACCTCTGGTAAGCTGCTGGCATGTGTGTAGGTTCTTTATGTTTTTAATATATTTCTCTGCAGTGCTTTCACCTTAAGAATAAAGGGCTTGCTTAGAAGGAGCAGTGTGGTAACTTATAGCTGTGGGCAACAAACTGGTCATAGCCCCTGGAGAGAAAGTAAAGAACAGACACTAGCCTTTTAGGCAGCCCAACTTATGGGGATATCACAGTGTAGGCAGGGAACTGCGCAGCCTTAAAGATTCCCACAGTCAGAACGACTGGGACATGGGTCTCCACCCAAAAAAGGTGATGGCTGGGAGCCAGAAGCCTAGAGTGGATGCCCTTGAGGGAACACGAGGGGCAGAAAAGAGATGCAGTTGCCCTGAAAGTGTGACACCCTTGATGACTTTCGAAGGCCAACACCTGTGAGGTGGAGTATTTATGCTCAATTGAATCTGATGTCTGCAGATTAATGACAAGCACTTTAGGACTGTCTCCAGTCAAGCAAGGCCAACCACTGTACAAGGACTTTGCTGGGCATTTTAGCCCCTTTTGGGAGAGGCGGGGCAAGTTGCAGCTCTGTTCTGCCAGTATTTACAGAGCCCTTCATTTCAGAGCTGGAAAGTTTTGCCACTAACGCTTCCTTCAATAGCATAGCTTCAACGTGTTTCCAGTGCTCCTTTCTGGCCGTAGGATGAAGGTGCTGCATATGGAGCAATAAGAAGGAAAAAGGACCTTCCCTCAGACAACACATATATGTGTCTGAAACAGGGAAAATGGCAGGGCGAGAAGTGCACCTCTTCACATCTGGCTTCCTTGTCTTCAGTTCTGATGTATCTGAACCAATGACCAGAGAACGAAGATCCTTAGTAAAGAAACTGAGGCACCATCCCTCCTTCCCTCCCACTTTCCCACCCCTCTGAATGTTCGAAGCTGTGAGCAGAGAGGTAGAAGGGGGCCCAGGAGCGCTCCAAAAGGCACTGCTAGTAGAAGGTTCCACCAAGCTAAGTTGCACTGTTGGTACATCCCAAGAGTGGGAAAAGGCAGAAGCCACTCGAAGAAGAACCTAACATTTTTGTTTGGTTGGTTTCTTACCTTTCTTGCATGTTAAGCAGACGTTTGCAATGAGCTGATCAGACTGTGACTCAGGTCTTCTTCCAGAGAGATTACAGTTAATTCAGAATCAAGTCAAGGAGTATGAGGAGTTCAAATCATACCTTCCAATGTGCATTACTTTGCATTTGTCCACACTGGATTTCATCTGCCATCACGCTGCCCATAGCCTCGCTCTGTTACTTGGCCATCGGACATTTTAGATTTTTGTTAAAATGTTTCAGTAGCTTGATATTTATTCCTTTCGCAGTCTTAGGCAACTTTGAAATGGGAATGGGAATAAGTTTTAGAAATGCAGCTGACTTGATTCAGAGATACTCAATACCTAATTACGCTTTCTTCCTTCCTGTGTGCCACTGCTCAGAAAAGAGTGGATTTGTAAAAAATCCTTTAAAAGCTACTGGCATTTTGCAGGGAAAAAAATGTGTTTGTTGTTAAATCCACTGGAATGACATTAACAGCTGCTTTTTGTTTGAAGAATATTTTTAAAACCGTTCACCTCCCCAGAAAATGAAAGATGCCATAATGTCTTTCATGACTTCACAGAGCAGGCAAGGACTTGGTTTTAAAGGTCTCAGCTGAAAGACCCCAACATAGTTAACTGCATGGAACTCAATTTATCCACCTCAGAAGGAAAAAGGTCTCAGTCTACCCTCCTGGAAGGTCCTATGAAGCCTGGGGCGTCAGTGAGAAATTCCTGGAATATTATGCCAGCCCTGTGTAACCCATATGTAATGCCTCTGAGTTACTAGTTCACAGATGTTAAGCTCAGAAAGGATATTACGTCATTTAGTCCATCTTTAGCTTGTGCAGAATGATTCCCTACCAAATATATATTTTTCAGTGATTTCAGTCCAGTTTCTAAAATATCTCAAGTGATGGAGCTTCCACAACTTCCTCGTGATAACTATTCTGAAGTCTAATAGACCTTAGTGATGGGAAACATCTCCTGACAGCAAGCTCATGTTTTCCTTTTCTTATCGTTACTCTAAGCCTTACCCCCTTGGAGCACTGTAAACATCAGTGTTCCACATACACATTTTTAATGTGTGCAGTGACATGAATCAATAAAAAAAAAAAACACACAGACATGCAAAAGGCCTTTGTTGAATTCCATGGACTCGGGCCAAATATTAGAATATGGCCTCAGTTTTGCTCACACAGTTTGCATTCATAGAAATTTTCATGGCAAATAATAGAATTTGTGCATGCAAACAGAATTTGCACACACATATCATGTAGTTAGACATTTAATTACCTAATGGACAAATGGAACCACCTGCCCAAAACCAAACATGAACACTTAGAGTTTAGGATGGGCCGCTTTGAAAATGGAGCCCCTTGGGATAAAATTCACCCAGGTGAAGAGGTCCCATACAAGGCCTACACACAATTTAAGGTCTATTTTCAGGGCTCACATGGGACTGGAGTCATGAACAGTCTAGAGGTGGGTCTTTTTCTGAACAAAGATGAATTTCACCTTAGGTATCTGTCCTTAGTTTCTGAGAAATTAATATTAGTCTGTCTCTTGCATAGACAAGAACTTCCACTGCAAGTCTAAGTTTGATTAGAAAAACATATTTGCCAATGTTTGAGTTCTCTAGCCATTACTTATGAAGCAATGCATGATCCAGAAATAAAAGAACATAACATTTCATAAGACTATTTCCACTAAATCTTTTCTTGTCTTTTATCTCATCTTTTCATTGTTTAAAATAAAAAAACAAAACACTAGGACTACAGCAATGGTATCCATGTAACATCTGGGCTGCTGCTATCTTCAGGTAATTTAAACTGAAATGGAAAATACAGTGTGTCTTTCCCCAACCCCTGGAGAGTTACCATTGTAGCTTAGTGAACTCTAGGAGTTTGATTTCACACCAATAAAGTGATACTGTCAAAATAAAAAACAGGAAGCCCATCATCAATTTTACACAGTGTTTTCAGGTAAAATCCTCCTTGGAATCAGTGGCCCAAGTCCTAACGTGCTTACTAAGTTTGAACTCAGTAAAAAGTAAAGAGGTCAGATTGTTCCTAGCCCTTATACATATGGTTGAGGCTTACTGGGAAGGGTGCAAATAATTATATGCAATCAGAATGAAGAACAAAGTAATACGCATTTCAAAGAATTCAAAATTAACATTGGCATGAGTATTCCAGGTGTTTTGCCATTGTGTGTTAGTAATCATACAGCATGTTGAATTGCTGATTGGGCCCCCCTCCCCTCCATGGCTCCTCCACCTGAAAGAATCCCCCTTCATCCCCCTTGCAAAGAGTATGTAAGAAATTTTACAAGAGACAAGAGAAATTGCAGCCTTGATTTACTATAGTAGGCATCAATAACTGGGGTGATCATCATTTTTCCAGTCTAAGTACACATTAAACAGGCCTATGGGGATAGCTCCAGCGTAAATAAAAGAGTTTGTTTTTGTAGAAAACCTGTCTATTTTCTAGTGAAGTTCCCACAAAGCAAAATATATTAGTTTGCACATATATCACATAGGTGACAGTTTTCCTGGCTGCGGGAGTCAGCTGAGTGTGTGAACTCTCAAATGTTTTCTGTTCTGAACAAAATAGCTAAAATTAGAAAGGCTAAAAATGCTATATATTTTCCATGAAAAATTTCCAAAGAGAAAAAAATTGCTTTATTTGATTTTTAATGGAATTTTCCATTTTCTTTTATTAAAAAAATACTATGATCCAAAACCCCAAAAATGCTTGGTTCTTGGTTTTTGTTTTTGGGGTTTTTTTTGGGGGGGGAGGGTGTGCTTTCCTCTCTTGATGTCCTCTCCCCCCCGCCCTTTGGAACAAGGGGGAAAAGCCTAATGGATGGGTGGGGGCGGGACAAATGACCATGATTGCATTATGTTTGAAGTTTTACTCTGCGTGCTGTGTTTGCTTTTTTGTAAAAGAATGATTCACAGCTGGAACAACAGATTTAAACAGTGACAGAGAGAGAGAGAGAGAGAGACACGGACCCAAATTTGGAATGAGAAGCACAATTCATACTATGATATATTATAGAGATGATTTTGAACCAAAATCTCCAATCCTAACAAATCTGAATTTTTTGGGGTGGACAAAATCTGAACCTAGACACAGATCCATATTTTGCAAATGACCCAGGGGCCAAAATCCTCAGTTGGCGTAAATTGTCAGACATCGACAAACTACGATAGCTCTGGTGAAGTCAATGGATTTCTGACAACTCTGAGGATTTGCCGCTCGCCATCCCTCCCCCCCCCCATAAAGACCCAAGCTGAACAACTTTGGGATATTCAAAATCCAGGTCTAGAGGAGACACATGCAGCTTGAACTGGTCTTTATAATATTATTGCACTCAGCTTACATATATGTCAAATTTGGAGCCTCCAGGCATGATCCTGTGTCACTTAGTTTAATGATTGGCTCAGTCCCAAAGTGACTGGAGTGATTTTTTTTTAATATTCCGTTGTTATCCTCAGGTAGTTTGGAATGAGCATTATTTCACTAGCTGAACATGATTAAAATCTAACTGGATGCTCCCAGGAACTTGCAATGGGCAAACACTGTCGGTTTATTTTATAACTTTCAAAATGAAACAAAAATCTTGTCCAAATCATGTCTCCCCTGATTTAATTAAAACACATCACACATACTGGAGCACTCTGTTAATCATTAACAAACTTAACTGAAGACAGGAGAGGATTCTTAGCTTTTCTTTCCTTCAAAAGTCTGCAGCCAATGGAAAACATTCCACAAGAGAGCATCCTGAGATGATTTTGGTTAGAATGATCGATACATGATGGGCTTTTGCTTATTTGTTTGTTGTTGGGGGGGAGGTGGGGAGTTGTTTGATTGGTTTAGGTTTTTTGTTGTATGTCTGATTCCTGTAGTAATGTAGGATAACAAAGAGGAGCTGCTCTGCTCAACATTTACCTCCCCCATCCCAGGTTTTCTAACTAGGGCCTGGTGTTGAATCAATATGACATTTACTGAGTTTGACAGAAGTTGGATTGCTAAACCCAGGCAAAAATACCTTGGAAATTAGGGGTTAGTTTTACATTCAGTTCCACTCAAATCCATTTCAGAACACTGTATATGAGAGCATCTGACTTGTCTCCAGTGCCCCCACCGACTCGCTTCTCCCAGCAATTCCCCCAGCATCCTGATCTCTGTCCCAGCTCTTGAACTCACTTACCAACCAAGCCCACCAGCCGTCCCAGCCCAGACCATTTGAACCTCCCAAACTTTTCTAGTAACCCCTGAACCTCACCTTCCCAGCCCACCAAATGCTTCCAGGTGGAATTCATGGAAAATTAAACCACACTAAAGGAATTAAACTTTCAGGGATATTCAAAAAAGAGGAGATAAATAAAGTTCTTATTTTTTAAAGTTTTTCTCTTGTTTGCTTTCTCTGGAGTTCTCTCAATAGTCCTCAGCACAGGAGCTTCCAGTCTCATCAATACAGTGTTGTTCTCCAATGGGATTTCCAAATTATGGGCAACAAAGGGTTAAAGTAATAGCTGAACACTTCCACAGGATATGTCATACCAGATCAGATCAGCACTCCATCAAGTCTGGGTTCCTGCCTCCAGCAGTGGCTTATGCCTAATCTTTCACAGAAAGAAAGAACCCAAACCATAATGCAGCTGGCTAATTGTGCAAGGCTCTATAAAAGAGGAAAAATTCCTTCCTGACCCCTACAGGCAATCAGCTGATCCCCTGTAGCATTTAAACAGTGTGACCTACACTGAAACATCCACACAAGCAGTCATTTTTCCTAAGGACATGCACACACAGGGTCACCAAAGAGGAAAATTAAAATGATAATGGACATTCAGATGATGCACAGATATAGTGATCTGGGAGGTTACTTTAGCCCATTTATAAAGAGACAATTTGTAACTGTAGGTATTTCTCTCTCTCTCTTCTGTTGTTTGTTTAGGTTTCTCTATCCAGTTACTTGTACGGATTTCGTCACTGTAGTACCTGAATTCCACTGTAATTCAGTAACAGCCAGGCAGGAAGAAGTCCCTGAAGTTTATTATTTGAGGCATGCTGGGTATAGGAATTGATTCTTGCTCTCCCACTGCCAGGGAGTTCAAATTCATGAGTGTCAGCGGGCAGGATCCTTGGCAAGAAGAGGGGAGGTGGTTGGAAGAACATGCGGCAATCTGTATTACTATACATGATCATGTTGTTCTTTGATGAGGCCTATTTTGCCTTCATTTTAAGTGTCTTAAATGTTCTTCATTTGTGCCTAAGTTCATCAGTAAATGAAGCTCCCTTTGGGGATTGTTATACTCCAAATAAGGTCCTCTCTTTTCTTTCCGTTAATAGTCTTAGAGCACTTGAAAGCCACTTAGTTTGATCTAGCCAATCAGTAGCTGCCTGCATTAAGGAGTCAGTTTTAGTATTGTGTAGATGTCTGACTAAGCTTTGAAACTTGGAGTTCAAATTAATTACAGCTAATGGAAGCGTTTCCAAATAAATAGTTTTTTCAAATCACTAAGGTGTGTTTTTAATGTGCAAATGTTCACAAAAATTGTCAACAGTCTAAATTTTTCAGCTTTTGAAAAAAACGCCATGCTTTATTGATATTTTCTAAAACCTTGAGAGCAAATATTATCAAAAATGTGATTGAAATGGTTATTGGAATTTTTCATTTAGTAAAAATCTAATTCCAATAACCATTCTAATAACCCAGATTTTGGAAATTTCCACAACCATTTTAATTGCATTTTTGGGAACAAAATCACACATTTTCAGAAAAATGGCTGTTTCAAACACTTCTAAACAAAAACAACTTTGAAATTTCAAACTTTTTCACAAAAAACATGTTTGCATTTTTCAACCAGCTTTAAAATTCATTCATCTTTATTGCAGCAATGACCAAAGCCTGAGTTAAAAACTGAGCAAGGACCTTAGAACTTGACCTTATAACCCAATATGGTTAATAGTGGAAAACTCAATAAACCTCTTATGGCAAGCTAATGTCTAAAAACAGAATGGAAACATGGAGAATTATTACAATGAATCTGTCATAGCTTACCAGCATTTTGATGTGATGTCCTGTGATGAAAAAGAAACTAGATTTTATGTTGAAACTCTTGAAAAGACCATTACAGACCCTGATAGGCTCAGTGCCATCTAAATGAAGGCCTCTAAAGTTTTTAAGAACTATAAAACTGATCGAGAATCTTTGGGATTCCTCAATGTATTAAAAAAGGGGAAAGGAAGCCAAGATATATAGTTCTGGTATGTTAATTAAAACCTCCAAGATACAATGTACACAAGGTTAAAGTGATCAATCAAACACAATAATCAAACACAAATAGATTTTGGATCAGGGCTTAGCAGTCCTGTGTCTAGCATTTTGAACGGAAGTGATTCACACAATTATATTGTAAAAGCAGCAAAGAGTCCTGTGGCACCTTATAGACTAACAGACTTATTGGAGCATAAGCTTTCGGGGTGAATACATGCATCCAACAAAGTGGGAATTCACCCACAAAAGCTTATGCTCCAATACGTCTGATAGTCTATAAGGTGTCACAGGACACTTTGCCACTTTTACAGATCCAGACTAACACAACTACCCCTCTGATACAATTATATTGGACTCTCCTTTCAACCCTACATTGCCTTGCACAGCACAGACAGGTGCAGAGAGGCTCTGCGGAGCCTACTTGGTGTGCCCAGAGGCACTGCACCTGGAAAAGTCAATGGATAACATGCTCCCCCACTCCCTGCCCCCAGTGGACAGAGGTGAAAGTAAGCTGGTACGCCCCGGTACGGCGTATCGGCAAAAGCCGGTGCACTGTACCAGGGTGGATCGGCTTCCCCAGGCGCAATTTAAGAGGCCTGCGGCTCCCCCGACCCTTTAAATTGCTGCCAGAGCCCCGCTGCCGGAGCCCTGGGGTAGCGGCGGCGGGGCTGGGGTGGCGATTTAAAGGGCTCGGGGTGGTAGCAGCGGCCAAGCCCTGGGCCCTTTAAATCATTCCCGGAGCCCTGCTGCCGCTTCCCCAGGGCTCCGGGGACGATTTAAAGGGCCCGGGGCGGTAGTGGCGGCCGGAGCCCTGCTGCCGGAGCCCTGGGGAAGTGGTGGCGGGGCTCTGGGGACAATTTAAAGGGCCCAGGGCTTGGCCATCGCTACTGCCCAGGGCCCTTTAAACTGCTGCCAGAGGCCCCAGCTACTGCCGTTGCCCTGGAGAGGGGGAAGGAGGCACTTGCCGGTACAGGGTGGTCCGGGGCTGGCTCTGACCTCCCCAACCCCGCCCCTTCCACCAAAGCCCCGCCCCTTCTGGGGGCCAGAGCCGGCCCCAGCCCAACCCGTACCGGTAAGTTCCAAGACTTACTTTCACCCCTGCCAGTGGACTTCATACCCAAGGAGAAATAAGAGACACTGTGTGGATGGAGAGTGGGATGGACTGGCCAGGCTCCTGATCCTGGATCCTGCGTCAGTGCAGAGCAGAAAATGAGTTACCCCTGCTCACAGGAAGAGCAACTGTTGTTACGTACCTGAGGGTGTAGCATTTCCAGCTGCTTAGAAATCTGATTCTGCACCATTAAAGTCAATAGGAGTTTTGCCATTGAACCTTAGTGGGCACAGGTTCAGGTGCTAAGTGAGTAACTTTCCCTACCCAGTCCCATACCAACACTGCAGACCCCCGCTCCGCTCATAAAAACCCATAGGAAGGATCATTTTCTCTATTCAGTTCTACAGGTTTTAAGAAAAATGCCTATAGAACTTTAGCCATTTCATCATATTAATTTCCATAAGACATTAGCCATAAGGGAAAGCCGTCTTCAAAACCCACCTTTGGCCGCAGCCCTCTAATTCACTCCTTTTAAAACATACATTTTTTCAAAAGAACCCAGGGGTGCTGGAATTAAGGGTGCTGGGAGTGCAACAGCACCCCCTGTCTTGAAGTAATAATAAACAGCCAAATACATGGTTTCCATCATATACAGAGTTCACAGTTTTGTTCAATGGTTTTCAGCACCCCCACTATAAAAACTGTTCCAACAGCCCTGAAAAAAGTCCTTAGGAATTGTAGCTCCCAAGTAACCCAGTAATATTATTGTGTGTGTTTCTTCCTCCATTCTTGCTTGCAAGGAAAAATAAGTATTATGTCAGTCCCAGGGCCTGGGGATTTTTTTTATACTTACATTTTTTTATCATTGAAAAAAATCAAAATTGGGAACATTTTTGGAACAGCATAAGCTTAAACACTATTATTATAATTTTTATTCTCCAAAAACTTCCCAGAACATTTTAACCAATGATGAGTTACCACAGGGTGTAATTTCAGGGGGGCTAATTTCTTAGGGGGAAAGCTAGGGAAGGTTGAAAATCAGACTTAGGTTGGGAAGATAGCTTCATCCATAAATGTCAAGTGGTGACTGAGCTCCATATTACAAGGTCTAAGAGGTTAAATGAATCTCAGATTGGAGAAAATGTAATAAGTACAGTGCTTTATATATATAAAAAAGCCTCTCCATTTAATCCAAATGAGAGATTAAGGCAATGATCCTTGGATGAAGTGGGTCTGGCTCGGGGCATTTTCTTATCAAGATGGCCATGTAAGGAACCCACCCATCAAAATAGCAGAAACCACAGCTGGCAAACATTACACATGAAGGCATTTCCTGAATTCTAACTTTGTTAGCTTTTCTGCTAACAGGCATTTGCAGGGAAGGGTGCAAGGAATCTTCCCCAACTTTCCATGGTCTATGTAAAGATCAGGCAGAATCTCAGCTCCACACACTGCATAGCACTGGGGCTGATCTATTCCTACTCCCTCAGGGATCCATGGTGTCCTGAAGAGGATGGGAAAGGAAGATAGGGCCACAGGTATACATCCTTGCCATCTCATCCCCCATGCACAAGCCAGAGGAGCTTTCTGGCAGGAGCAGGACTGTAAAATAGACCCCACCAAAGGATGCAGCAGTGTATTTTTAGCTTCTTTGCCCCTAGGGACTGTGGGAGGCCTCCTTGAACTCCTCCTAAAGTTGTGTGGCTCCACGCCTCCCTTTAATATAGATTGAGACTAAATGGCACAGTCAAGGCCTGAATGATAATTGATGTTGTTTCTATCTGTGATGTGCCCAGATGTGGTGGTGACAGGAATAGTGTACATTATTGAATAGAATAAAATAAATAAAAAGACAGCTGTATGTCTCTAGAGCATTATGACAGGTTTCAAAGTAGCAGCCATGTTAGTCTGTATTCGCAAAAAGAAAAGGAGTACTTGTGGCGCCACAAGTACTCCTTTCCTAGAACATTATGTTTCATGTCCAACCCACAACACACACGTCCATGCCCCTCTTTCTTCTTCCCTCCTCCCTCTTTCAAATTATGCTTTGGAAAATCGTGACAGAGTAAACTTTTCAAATGTGCCTATGTCACCGATAGTAACTATAATAATATCTATCTCATTTATAACACTTGCCTTCCACAGATCTCAACGTGCTTTACAAATGAGGCCAGTATTACTATCCTCATTTTACACATGGAGAAACTGATGCACAGAGTGGGAAGTGAGTTGCCCACGGTCATGTAGCAAAATAGTGGCACAGCCAGGAATTGAACCCAGGTGTCCTGAGTCCCAGTCCAGTGCCCTACCCGTAGAAGCCTATGGGTTTTTTTTTTTTAAATGGGAGTTAGGTACTTTTGAAAACTTCAATAAACTTAATCAGGAAGAATAATTTTAAGCTGTGAAAAATCTTCAGTCTCTGCCATAAAAAATAGGACATTGGCATTTGCTAGACAGCTGACAAAATGAAGGATTAAGAACAGGAACAGTTTTTTCAAAGATGGGCCACTCTCAGAATTGTGTGTATAACTTGTACATGCAGATATCAGGAGGGCATATGCAAATCAGAGATTGCCTGCAATCTTAGTATTTGCACATATAGCCATGGTATTACTGTGTGCAAATCTAGCAGGTGCAATTGTACACATCCATTTATGTAAATCAGAATCCCGTTCAGCGAGGGGGAAAATCTACATTATTGAAATGTTATGGTAAGGTGAGATTTTAATTATACAGAAGTCAGGTTCCCATACCATCCTTAACTCTTAACTTGTACCTGTACATGACATCAGAGTACTTTGTTACATGGTCACACCATACATATGCAAGCAGCAAGAAGGGAAGGGTAGAAACCCCACGGGGTGAGTGAAAGTCACAGCTGCAGACTTATTTATTGCAGCTGCTGCGGTACTGTGGCAATGGCATATGGGGCAGTCTGTTCACACAGATGGCCCAAGAGCCAAAGCTTTTCCCCAGAGATCTCAGGACATCGCTGGGATTAGAAATGCATGAACCCTGGCCCCTTACTGCCTCCACAGAAGCCCTGGAAACCCTACCACATCCTTCAGCAGGACGATCTGTCAGAAACTTCCAGCATGAAAACTAATGGGATTCTCCACTTTATTTTTCCTCTGCCAGGGGTCTTTTCATAAAAGAGTATAATTTGGCCCTATCCCTTTAATACATCTATAATCCAATGACTCTTGACATCTTTTAAACCCCCTGGCTGTAGCCAGATTGGGGATTGTAGAGGGAGCTGCCTGTCATTTAAGAGGATAGTCATTCAAATCTTACTTAGATGAGTAATCCTCAATCGTGTGAGTAGTGCCATTGAAATCAGTGATGCAAGTCGTATGATTGAGAATTACTGATGAGATGAAGGACAAGACCAGGCTCTAAGCTGTTAACATAATCAGACAAGCAACCTACCCACCACAAATCAATGACCCCTCCATCTGCCTTCCCAAGAAACCCAGCCGTGTCTGTACATCAGACATATTCCCTTATTTAAATTGGGGTGGCACATTACTCATAAAACCAAATGTGCCAAGCAAGCTTTAAATGATGTAACACAGTGTGCACTTAAAACCCTCATCAGCACTTTTAGCACTGTAGTGGTCTGCCTTCACTTTGAAAACAGAGTTTGCTAACAAAAGCACATTTATAAAAGAGAAAGTCCGTCTGGGAAAGTTACCAGTTGATCCCTCCCAAATGGTATGTGCCCTCCCAAAAAGGGTGTTTGTATGATGGTACCTCCAAAAGTTATAGCAGCCTCCAAACATACTGCTATGCCCCACTTCCACAAGATAGTATGTACCCCTTTACATATAGTAACCTTTTTTAGCAGCACGGCATTCCTTTGGGTGGCATCCCTACCCCACCATCCAAAGCCATATGCCATTCAAAAGCTGTTCCTGTTTTTTCCTCGCCTTTTTGCCCCCTTTTCAAGCTGCAACAGCAAGGACTGGGGATATGGCATTCCCACCTGCACACACATACACATTTCAGCTCAAGCACTGGAAGCAGGGAGCCTGAGTCTCCTACCAAACCAGATTTATACAGGTGTCTTTTACACAGTTGTCATTGACTTCAATAGTTTCTTACCACTTGGACTAAAATCAGCCCTGGTGTAAGCAGATAGAGCTGTGAGTGATTTCAAGGAGAGGTGCACCTTACTATGACTAGACTCATTTTGGTTCCTATGTAGTCTAGCAATATCTGTCTGTCTTTCTATCTAGGTACGTGATGCACCTCTGTCACCATTGTATTTGAGCCTGGTGCATGCATCCCAGTACAACTAGCTGCCCTGTTATCTTAAAGTGTGGTTATACTCTAAACACACATCATGCAGTTCCATATTTAGTCTCCCTCCAGAGACTCCATGTGATACATACTCATTTTTATGAGTTCAGAAAAAGATTTTCTAACTGTTAGCCCTGCAAACTCAGGCTGGGATCTAAAAACTTCAGCTGTGCTCTTTCTGCCACTTGCATCAGCGTTTGTAAGAAAGATCTGCACTCAGAAGTTAGCTATTTTGCTGTTTATGTGTGAGGCAGAATAGACTCCAGCTTACTCTCCCATGATCATTTTAGCCCTGCATGGCTAAAAACATAAAAAAAATCCTACTTGCTATTAGCAATGTGAGCAGATATACATGGAGCAGATTGTGTTGGATAAGAAGATGATGTTATTCCAAAGTTGTTTTTCTGACCATATCTGCACTATACTGATCTTGACCTCAGCCAAACTACAGCCTCCTATTCAAGAATTTAAAAAAAAAAAAAAAAAAAAAAAGGGAAGCAAAAGTTGAACAAAGATTCTTTAAGTACTAACAAAACATTTGGATTCGGGTTCTCAATTGTACTCTTTAAAGTCATTATTTTAAAATGTTTATGCAACAGAAACATTTCTCCTACACACAAAATTCTTGAAAAACAGGAAGAGGAAATTAATATTTCCTTAGAAATTAACCACTGTTGGCAAAGCCTTAAGGCTGTTATTATGGGTCTTTGTTCATATTTCTAGGATTCTGCAGCTAGTTCTAAAGTGAATGTTAAGGGGAGCTAGCCTCAAAGAGAGAAGAGTATTTTAATTAATGTTATTAATAATATTATCAACAACATTTTATTGTATGCCCATTTTAATTATTGCTAAAGCACTCAGGGCCCTGGATGGATTTTTTGTGTATTACAAAATTGAAATAATTAAATATAGTCACAAAGATATTGTTTTCAGAACTTGCCATAAGGCTCCGAAAATTGTTGGTAAAACCTATGTAATCAAAAGTGCAGCCAGTTTTCTCCTCAGTGCAGTTCTGCTAGCAGCAAGGTGGGGACAAAACCTGTCCTGACAAGCCCCCTCCAGAGCGCCTATTGTGCCAGCAGCACTCTCTAGCCCAGCTCCCCTATGCATTCCCCTTCAATGGCATTCATTTTATGGCTGTCCCTTGTGCAGCTGCATTCTGGAACAGAGAATACCTGTGCCTTCCACCTCCAGTAGTATACCCGGCCACTGCCAGTCATAATCTGATTCTTCCTGATGCCTTTCTTACTGAAAAATCACCCACTCTAATTTGTATTATTTCTGTTTTGAAGAAAATATGTCACAAAGAATATATGAATCTTTCCAGTTAGTTTTGATCCTAAGCAAATGCGGGGGTGTCCTCTGAAAAACATTTAGGTTAATGTCTTAGGACCCAATTCAGCAAAGCTCTTCAGCATGTATTTAAGTCCCACTGAAGTCAGCGTTAATCCACATGCTTAAGTGCTCTGCTGAGTAAGGGCCTTAAGTTTGGAGGCTGGAGCAAGGTAGGGTTGGAAGTCAGTATAGAGGTACTGGGGAAATGTTGCAATAACAACAGGCCATTTGTACAATGTGCTGCAATCCAAAGACATGCAACTGCTTTACGTACATTTGTTGTTGTTGTTGACGATGACATTATTTTACTGGCTTCACACACAAAGCCAAATTTGCTCTCAGTAAAAATGGTGTAAATCCAGGTTAACTCCAGATTTATACCAGTGCATGACAGAAAAACATGGCTCTAAATTGTGCTAACATGACAACTGTTGTCTTAGCCAATTGATCCAGGAACCTCTCGAATTAAAAGCATGAGCTGTGGCAGCGTGAGATACAGAGTCAATATCCTCCAGCTGGGGCTGTAACAGACTCATATCTGCTGCATACTGGACACAGAGGGAAACCCTAACGCCTACCCCCTCACCCCTCCACGTGAGTTACACTAATTTCTACCAGCCTCTGTTGCCCATAAGTCTATACACCAGGGTTCTGATTAAGCAGCCATTACATATTAACTGTTCCTATTGTCTTCATTTGGGTTTGATGAAGTTGCTTATATTCACTAGTTGTGTAAGCCGGTCCCTGGTAAACAATGGACCAAATTCATCCTATATGTAAATTGACTGAAAGCAATGGGCCCAATCACACTCCCACAGAAATCAATGGCAAATCTCCCATTGACTTCGATGAGGGCAAGCTCTTGCTTGATGAAGGAATGGATTTGGCCCTTTGCTTCTGTAACATTTAGCAATATTGAAGACTCAGCAGTATTTTCCTGCTCACCTTAGTGGGAAGTGCCTCTATCAGCTCTGCCATCTTCTTTCTCTCCTCTACCTCTTCCCCGCACCCACCTCTATCTTTCTTGGAATGAATCTGATTCTAACTAATACAGTTTGGTTCATGGAAATCATCATTAAGGCTTGCCAAACTCCAGACACAAGCACATGCCCAGCCCTGCCATCCTGAGAAGACACTACTGTGGACATGTAAGACATTACATTGAGCTGCTTCCTTCTTCTCCAGTTTCTCCTGACCCTTTTTAAAACTTCCCCTTTCCAGGGAATGAGCCACTAGGCTTAATAACCCAAAAACATCTGAAAATGGTAATTTATCCCTCTGTAATTTTCAAAGAGATTTGGCAACTGAGGTAGGCCCTCGTGTTCCTCTTGTGTCCATAGCAGAAAGGACAGAAGCCTGGCAAATCCAGATGGGGAAGGGTCAAGAAAGTGGGGAGTGCTACCTTCATTGTACATTACTTCACCCATTTCCACAGAGGCCCTCTGTAGATGCTCCTTGGAGAATGGGATCTACATCTGGAGACACAGAAAGTCAGGATGATGGCCACTCTTCAGAGCATCATCCTTCACATCAATGTCACAGGCTTCTAGTAGGTATATGAATACCTCCATAGTATAGAAATATCCCCTCCATGATGTGGAAATTCCAAGACGATGACTCAAATGAAGGGAATCCTGGCGAGGGATTCCATGCTGCTAAGGCGACAGACGGGAAGATGGAAGAAAACACTGGACACCTATATGGAAGGACCCATGTCTCTGTGGATCTTGGAGGATCCGCTAGTCTTGGTCATTTCCTTGGTTTGTACATGCATACAAAGACTATCGGAGAAATTCCACAATGGCGAAGTCAGCGTATTCCATTCTTTGTGTGAGAGTAGCCAATGCAGAGGTTGAAATGGCCCATAATGTCTTTTGTTTGTACCCCACAAATGAAGTGAAGGATGCAAATAGAAAGAAGTGTATTACTGCGAGTCTCACAGTTAAATCAATTTTGTATGGAATCAAAGTCTCCCAAAAGTGTGTGTCCAGGGGCAAAAACCTGTGAAAACTCCCAGTGTGCCATTGTCACCTCCATAAGCACAATCCTAGAGCAAAATGGATTCCATATGATCACCGTGACCTTGAATATTATATAACTGGAGTCTGGGACAGATTTCATTATAGAAAAGAATTTTATATAAAAAATAAAAAGTTACTAATGTTCATGACAGAAGGGGGAAATTTGATCTAGTCACATTCTAGGCAACAGCAAAAGGAGCAGAATGCTAAATTGAATAAAACCATGGCTTCATCAAATAGGAGAGGCAAGGAAAACTGCAGAAGAAATCTTTTAACTCAATCCCACAAACCAAGAATATGAGATAACTTGGTGGTCTCCAGCCAGTTCCTAGTGGACACACCACAGCTGGCACTCTTGCTGGCAACCTCAGAGGAGCAAGGCCTTCAGGTCAAGATTGAGGCATAATAGGAGGGTTTGGGTGAAGCTTGAACTCATGATATTTCATCTGTGTTGATTAGTGGTTAGAGGAGACGACAAAGCTGTCCTCCAGCCATAGGTGGCTGGTGAAAATATTCCAGAGGGGGATGCTGGGCAAAACTTAATAGCTCTAGAGCCGGGGGTGAGGAGTGATGTCTCTATCCTGGTCCAGTGCAAGCGGAGGCAGTTGCAGAGCAAGCCCACCCGTCACTCACCCTACAGTGACAGCTCCTTCCCATAGGGCTGGGCCCAGCTCCTCACTCTGGCCCCTTGGCTCTTGCCACTCGCAGGTTGAGGAGCCTGCCACAGCATTATGTGATGTGCGTGTCATGTGCAGATGGGGCTCTCTGCCTGCAAGTGCTGCCTCCCTACAAAATCAAACAGGCCAGCAGCTTTCAATTAGCTGATCTCAGTCCCTTTCTGGCCCTTTCCCTACCCTCCTGAGACAGAAGCTGTGATCAACTGGGAAAAAAACAGTACATCTTTTTGTGAACATAACAAATGACTGAGTTTCCTATTCAGTTTGGTGTTGTCATCTGCCTGAATGCACAGAGTTATATCAAAGGAGGCTGTAAAAGGGGGCTGTTAAGGAACCCTGGAAAGATAAAACAACAGCCTAAAGAAAGAGCATGCCTTCAAACGGTTTATAGACTTAGGCTCCTAAGTGCTTAAGACATTGCTGAACATGATGCTTAAGCTTCTAAGTCCCTTTGGTGCATTTTAAAAAATTTACCCCTCATCTCTTGTGTGGGTCATCCCCTAGAGAACAGAAACCCTCACACTCAGAGCCAGTGCATTACACTGCACCAGCTTACGCCAGCTGTGAATATGGCCCACAGTTTATAAAGCACAGTGTGCTGCCTTGAAATGAATGGTGCTATATAAATATAAAATATGATTATGAATGTATTTGTACTTGAATGCTGGGCCTTGCTTTAAGTTACAAATACATTGCATCGTGATGTTTCTTTTGCCTTCAAATATTAGTATAAGTAGCAGCTCACACAAACTTGCCAAAAAGAGTCAAATACTTTCTGTGGGAGTATAAAATAGATTGACCACTGTTATTCTAACAGGCACATTAGTTCCATGTGCTACAGAATAAAGTGCTTATTCATTACCCAATTTGTGGTGACAGCCTAGCGAGATATCTCGTTTACATTCTGATAGCCCTATGAAATATACTGAATTCCCATAGAGTCGCAAAAGGCCAAAGTTAGCATTTTTTTTAAAAAAAAGAAATAAACTTGAGCCTGTCTGTGCAGCAGATTGGCTGTACCCTTGAACCTTAAAGGAAAAGAGAGAGAGAAGTGGTAGGGGAAAGTTAATGGCACCAAGAATGGAAAATGTGGGCATTAGAAGAATTTCCTATTCTAAACAATGTGCATAGTTAAAAATACTTTCTCCTGAGATTATCCTGAGCATAAATGCTTACTAAGGCTATTTATAGCTGTCTGGTAGCCTATGACAAAGATTTTTATTCCAACAAAGGAGCTGTATATAAATGCAGGACCTGTTTAAAGAGCTATTAAAATGGAAAATAAACTACCTCTGTGTGAGCGAGCCATATTGGTACCTGTTTGGAAAGCAGTCTAAACACCGCTTTCCTGGCTGCTGACAATCTCTAGGAATGAACAGGAAAGGGGAAAGATGTTTATGTTTATTGCAAGCTGAATGCAATGTCATCATATGGGCTAAGCTAAAATATCTTTGCAGCTTTCCTGAGAGAGATGCTGCCCTGAAATCAATGGAAGTTCACAGTGCACAGTCTCCATAGAGGCTGTCACATCCCAATTCAGCAAGTACTCAAGCATGTGTTAAAGTGCCGATGAGCTTTAGAACGTGCCTAACACTTTTGTCAAACTGGAGCCCAAGAACCTGCAAGTCATGAAACGTTGGGCCTTATCCTGCACCATTAACATCAATGGAGGGTTTGCCATTGACTTCAGTGGGGGATGAATCCAGAACATAATCATAGAATCACAGAATCATAGATACTAAGGTCAGAAGGGACCATTCTGATCATCTAGTCCGACCTCCTGCACAACGCAGGCCACAGAATCTCACCCACCCACTCCTACGAAAAACCTCACCTATGTCTGAGCTATTGAAGTCCTCAAATCGTGGTTTAAAGACTTCAAGTAGCAGAGAATCCTCCCTCAAGTGACCCGTGCCCCATGCTACAGAGGAAGGCGAAAACCTCCAGGACCTCTTCCAATCTGCCCTGGAGGAAAATTCCTTCCCAACCCCAAATATGGCGATCAGCTAAACCCTGAGCATATGGGCAAAATTCACCAGCCAGATACCCAGGAAAGAATTTTCTGTAGTAACTCAGATCCCATCCATCTAATATCCCATCTCAGGGAATTAGGCCTATTTACCCTGAAATTTAAAGATCAATTAATTACCAAAAATCACATTATCCCATCAAACCATCTCCTCCATAAACTTATCGAGTAGAATCTTAAAGCCAGATAAATCTTTTGTCCCCACTGCTTCCCTTGGAAGGCTATTCCAAAACTTCACTCCTCTGATGGTTAGGGACCTCGAAAGGTCAGCTAGCCCAGTCCCCTGCCCTCAAGGCAGGACTAAGTATTATCCAGACCATCCCTGACAGGTGTCTGTCTAACCTGTTCTTAAAAATCCCCAATGATGGAGATTCCACAACCTCCCTAGGCAATTTATTCCAGTGCTTAACCACTCTGACAGTTAGGAAGTTTTTCCTAATGTCCCACCTAAATCTCCCTTGCTGCAATTTAAGCCCATTGCTTCTTGTCCTATCCTCAGAGGTTAAGAAGAACAATTTTTTCCTTCCTCCTTGTAACAACCTTTTATGTACATGAAAACTGTTATGTCCCCTCTCAGTCTTCTCTTCTCTAGACTAAACAAACCCAATTTTTTCAATCTTCCCTCATAGGTCATGTTTTCTAGACCTTTAATCATTTTGTCGCACTTCTCTGGACTTTCTCCAATTTGTCCACATCCTTCCTGAAATGTGGCACCCAGAACTAGACACAATACTCCAGCTGAGGCCTAATTAGCACGGAGTAGAGCGGAAGAATTACTTCTCATGTCTTGCTTACAATACTCCTGCTAATACATCGCAGAATGATGTTCGTTTTTTTTGCAACAGTGTTACACTGTTGACTCATATTTCGCTCGTGATCCACTATGACCCCCAGTTCCCTTTCCGCAGTACTCCTTCCTAAGCAGTCATTTCCCATTTTGAATGTGTGCAACTGATTGGTCCTTCCTAAGTGGAGTACTTTGCATTTGTCCTTATTGAATTCCATCCTATTTACTTCAGACCATTTCTCCAGTTTGTCCAGAGCATTTTGAATTTTAATCCTATCCTCCAAAGCACTTGCAATCCCTCTCAGCTTGGTATCATCCACAAACTTTATAAGTGTACTCTCTATGCCATTATCTAAATCATTGATGAAGATATTGAAAGAACCAAACCCAGAACTGATCCTTGCGAGACCCCACTCACTAAGTCCTTCCAGCATGACTCTGAACCACTGATAACTACTCTCTAGGAATGATTTTCCAACCAGTTATGCACCCACCTTGTAGTAGCTCCATCTAGGTTGTATTTCCCTAGTTTGTTTATGAGAAGGTCATGTGAGACAGTATCAAAAGCCTTACTAAAGTCAAGATATATCACGTCTATCTCTTCCCCCTTATCCACAAGGCTTGTTACCCTGTCAAAGAAAGCTATCTGGTTATTTTGACATGATTTCTTCTTGATAAATCCATGCTGACTGTTATTTATCACCTTATTATCTTCTAGGTGTTTGCAAATTGATTGCTTAATTATTTGCTCCATTATCTTTCCAGGTACAGAAGTTAAGCTGACTGGTCTGTAATTCCCTGGGTTGTCCTTATTTCCCTTTTTATAGATGGGCACTATATTTGCTCTATTCCAGTCTTCTGGAATGTCTCCTGTCTTCCATGGTTTTTCAAAGATAATTGCTAATGGCTCAGATATTTACTCAGTCAGCTCCTTGAGTATTATAGGATGCATTTCATCAGGCCCTTGTCATTTGAAGACATCTAACTTGTCTAAGTAATTTTTGACTTGTTCTTTCCCTATTTTAGGCTCTGATCCTACCTCATTTTCACTGGCATGAGGTGTCCCTATGTGGTTGGCCAATAAACATGTGCCAAAAAAGGTGTTTTGTTTATTTCGTTACCAGGGTCTGACTGAGCTCTCCCCTGACAGCTAATGATGCACTGAGGGAAAAGACTTCAGGAGCACGGTGTTTGCATAAACATGCCTACTCTACCTAGGTGTGCAGCAGATGGAGCAGCTTTGCCAAAATGATTAATTTTGGCTGGTTTGGGGTTACAAATCCCTCTAGTATTTGAATGAGGGATAATGAAAGAATGTTATCCTTATTGTAAGAGTAAAGGGCAGCAGAACCGTGCTTAGCCTGTCATGATTGGGGGAGGAGGGCGTCACCCTAAACTGAACCTCACTTGCTAAGCAGGGGGTAGGGATGCCAAATCCCAGTAAAGTTAAGAGTGGATGTGGACAGGTGTTTGTACTTGGTGGCGTGGACTCTGCCTAAAGAGTCCTAGATGCTATTTAACCTGCCCCTCTCCAGTGTTTAATGGCAGAACTGATTATTGTCAATTAAGAGTCCTTGTTTCCAGATAGTGACACCTGGATGGTGCCCTCACTGCTGGGAAAGTCTGGGGGCTAAGTTTTAGCCTGTGTGTGGGAACAGTGAAAGGCAACATGGAAACTGCACTGACAGTGAGGTTCCCCCCAATCTGCTGAACTCACTGAAATCAGTGAAAGCTGGGTTAAGTGGTGGCACCTCAGAACATGTTATCACAGCAGCTTGCTGGTGGTGGCAACACAGAAATGGCAGACACAGTTGACAGTGGTGGCAGAGGGATGGCAGCAGAGAGACAGTGGCAGCTGTGAGCCAGTTGGAATGATGGCAGCAGCAGAAGCTTTGTTCAGTGCCCCCCACCCCTGTGAATGCACCTCCGAACTCTGGATCTTTGCTAACTAAGAACTGCCAATGGTGAGTGGGCTGCCATGCAGGGAAAGAGGAGTGTTGTGCTAAGGGATATTCGTTTGTTGGACTTTCACACATCCTTTTAAATTATGGTGATGGCATTTTCCCTGATTAATGTAGGATCCCTTTTTCCCTGTTAATAAAAGTTTTATTTTGTTATACACAGGCTCAGTGCGGAGGGAGAAAGCATTGCCTTTTAGAGGCACCCAGAGGAGATGTTTAGTTTTCCCAGATTATTACTGAGTGGGGACTTAAGCCAGTTCTATTTTCTGTTGATAAGAGAAACCCCCAACCATTGAACGTGGTCCTTATTGCTGCCCAACTCCACCTGGCAGAAGAATTACTATTTTTATTTTTTTAAACTAATTTATTTAGTCTATTGGGTTTGAAGTCCAGCCACAATGTCACTTTCTTTTTTTAATGGTGTGTGTGTTTAACTTCAGAAGGAGCTGGAGAGCAAAGGTGTGTGACATCTTTACTGAGCAAGAAGCAACAGTGATAAGCAGCCATGGGCCTGCATGGGTAAGGGCAACAGTGGTACCCAGTCCTGAGGCATTTAATAACTCACAGGAGGGAAGGGATAAAGGAGAGAGGATGCCCGGGTGTCACTAGCAACACTTGAAGGAACAAGATGCTGATCAATCCCAACGGTTGCCAACATTTTCACTTCTGCGCTGTTGTTGTTCTTCAGTTTAAAAACAGATTTGCTTTCAGCCATCTGCTGAATTCGTTAGTCAATCCAAACTCCCACTAAAGTTAATGGGAGAGACTTTCCTGAGGAAGGTATGCGGGATCAGACTCTTTGTTTTAATAGGAGAGTAAGAGAGTGGAGGATGTAGGAGGGCTTTTTTCATATTGTGTGGGTATTGCGGGGGGAGAGAGAGAGAGACACTACATTATCCTCCTTCAAATCACTCCATAAGACTCTTCCACTGTGATGCCTGGACAATACTTGAAAATGGCTTGGCAGCTGGTGAGCGGAGCTGTGACCACTGTTTATTATACTATAATAATTGTCTGACTGTTATTTTATGCTTCCTTACTCCCTAACTTCCTGGCTGTTGTATTCACCTGGCTGCTGTCTCTTGTCTTATACTTAAATTACAAGTTTCTTGGGCCAGGGCCAATCTTTTCATTCTAAGTGTGCACAGGACCTAACATTGGCGACCTGATCTCTGATTTGGGCTGTAAGTTGTTAGCACTATGCAAATAATAAATTATGATAAAATTAAGATCCTGAGAAAGTACATAAAAAGAGATGCAATGGAGGATGATCCAGTTAGAAGGAAGAGGATAACACAGACAACCAAGTGACAAACTAGAAGAGAGCACTTTTCCTAGTAGAATCAGTCTCTTTTACCGAAATAAAGTAGAGCACACATTCTGTCTTTTACTTAAACCACTTTCTATATTCTGCTTAGAATGCAACATCAGTGCACAAGTAATAGGTCCATCTTACATGATTTACATCCTTAGAACTTCATGAAAATTCTCTTTTATATCCATCTTTACCCTCATGACAGTTCTTCCTCCACCTGGCCCCTATTCAGCTCAGCGCTAGAGCCAGTTAAAAACGCCATTTTTCACATGGAATTTAAAAATTCCCAAATTAACAGTTTTCAAACAACTATTTTTGGTAAACTATTTTGGTTTTCAATACAATGTCTACCAATTGTTTTCAGTTTGTTGCTCATTTAAAAATGGAAAATTTTTAGTCCATTTTTCATTGTCAAAAAATGGTTTCATAAAAAGTCTTTCATCATCTTTACTCGATGCACTTTGCTCAGGCAAAACTCCCACCTCAAGCCAATGAGAGTTCTGCCTTAGTAAGGACTAATAAATAGGAACATTAGATTGGTCATGCTCAGACTTTCTTCACTTCTATGTAACTCGCTCTGGAAAGGGAAAGAAAGTTAACGTAGCAGAATAAACTGATTTAAGACATTGAAATTTAATTTGCAGTTTAATAAATTCCACACAGTACAGAGCAGTAATGATGATTCTACAAACCATACAAGTGCTCCAGAGTGACATCCACATTTCAGTCATAGTATTTGGTTTTAGACAAAGAGAAGGCTGTAGCTGGATAACACAGTACATTCTGTTCTACCAATGGTGGTTCAACAACATCACATACATCTGACTCTCATTCCCTCTGGTATCTAGTATTATGGTTTTTGGAACAGTATAATAACTATTAGTTCCACCCCCTCCCCAATTCTGTGGTTGTCTGCTTACTACCCTCAGCATACGTAATTGATAAATAACCAGGAGGGTAAATCTAAAAATGGAGTTATGCTACATGAACCAGGCTTTCCTCCCCCATCCCCAAGTAATAGTTTGAATGTGTTGTCTGTTCACAAAGATCACTAGCACACACAGGCTACAGAGCCACATGCCCCTTATAGGGTCTACACTAGATTGCAAGCAATTTTTGTCAGTCAGCTGGGACTGATACTGCTTTGTGTTACAGGTTAAAATAGAAATCATTTCTAGTTAAGGGAGGCCCAAAACATGGCTTGCAGGCAAAATACAGATCAGTGAGTTCTACAACAAAGCCCACAATCACCTTTATCTTTAGTAGACACAGTGTGGTCTAATGGATGGGACCTGGGTTCTATTCCTAGATCTGCCACTGATTGATTTACAATGTAGCCCAAGGTAGAATATATTACAATAGTCTACTCCCAAGGTGACGAAAGTATGCATGACAGTTACAAGGTTCACATCCAAAAGAAACAGAAGCTACCCTCTGGCTGTGTGGAGAAGGAAAGAAATCTGACATGACTGTAGCTGCTACCTGCTCTTCTAATAGCAGCTGAGAGACTAACCAGACGGAGACTGGTTTCAGAGTAGCAGCCGTGTTAGTCTGTATTCGCAAAAAGAAAAAGGAGTACTTGTGGCACCTGAGAGATTAACAAATTTATTAGAACATAAGCTTTTGTAAGCTACAGCTCACTTCATCGGAATGCATCCGATGAAGTGAGCTGTAGCTCACGAAAGCTTATGCTCAAATAAATTTGTTAGTCTCTCAGGTGCCACAAGTACTCCTTTTCTTCAGATGGAGACTGTGATCCCAATTCACAATTAGCAAACATACACCTTCAATCAAAGGGGTCAGTATTATACCTGCCATATCCTCTGGCTGCTTCCCCCAATCAATCAACATCATGGTCGCTAGTCTTGTCTAGACCAAGTCTCCAGCTTGCTCTCATCTGTGCCCCAAACTCACACAGACATTAAGTAACGCAACTGACCACACTCTCAATGCAGTTAAGATGGAGATTTAAAGCTGCATGACATTAGCATACTGAAGACACTTCTCACTAGCCGTGCCTCCTCCCAGTGTCCTCATGGGCACATCAAGCTGGATGACGATATGCTGCAGAACCCAATCGGCAGCACTTTAACTGTGGCTTGTGTGGTCGCAGTGCAGTGCTGGGAAAGAGCTCTTTCAGTGCTCTATAAAAAACCACCTCCATGAGGGGCATGGCTCCCAGCACTGGGAGTGCGGCTCCCAGTGCTGGGGCACTGTCTACCCTGGCACTTTACAGAGCTGAAACTTGCTGCGCTCAGGGGGGTGTTTTTTCACACCCTGAGCAAGAAAGTTGCAGCGCTGTAAATTGCCATTGTAGACAATCCCTCAGAAAGAAGTAGTAATTACCCTTATGCTCAGCAGAAGGCAACTGACAGGTCTAATACTACTAGCATGGATACCTGACCTTCATCCACTGACAGAAGGAGATCATCAGCCAATGCAACCAGAGCAGTCTCTGTGCCAGATTAGTAATTAGTTTGACAAGAATCAATGAGTAGTGGTGGTATATAAAGATTCTACACTACACTGAATGCATCCGATGAAGTGAGCTGTAGCTCACGAAAGCTTATGCTCTAATAAATTTGTTAGTCTCTAAGGTGCCACAAGTACTCCTTTTCTTTTCACACTACACTGAGTTTCCCCTGGTGCAAAATATATGTAGGGTTATTATTAAAGACATACAATAAAAATGAGCCAAAACCAAAATCTAAACATCCCCAGACGTTTGAGCCTAGATTGTTAGACCTAAACCAAAATCTTCCATCTCTACAATGACAGGTTTCAGAGTGGCAGCCGTGTTAGTCTGTATTCACAAAAAGAAAAGGAGTACTTGTGGCACCTTAGAGACTAACAAATTTATTTGAGCATAAGTTTTCGTGAGCTACAGCATCCGATGAAGTGAGCTGTAGCTCATGAAAGCTTATGCTCAAATAAATGTATTCATCTCTACAATGTCCTTGAAGCAAAACCCTGGATCTAAACACTCTTGAACTTAATGTTCAAAATCATCATCAAAATTTTGCAGCTCTGGCCCATTCCTGAAGAATAATCTGAGCAAGTGACTAAGCAAAGATGGCAAGCTTGAAACTCAGGTTCAATTCCCTGCTCTGCCATAGACTTCCTGTGTACTTTAGGCAAGTTACTTCATCTCTCTGTGCCTCGGTTCTCCTTTTATACAACCCATCTATACAACGGGGATAGGAGCAGCCTCTACTGAACTGGGGTATTTGGAGGATAAATACATTCAAAAAGATTGTGAGGTGCATAAATTGATACAATGAAATACAAAGAAATGAAATATACACACATAGATACAAAAAGAAAATTTCATTAATCAGACGAAAGGAATCACTTCTAGCTCCTCTACAATTAGCTCCAACAGCTTGTCAGCGTCGCAAGAATCGTTTATGTGCAGAAGAGCTCCAGCTCTAACTCTAATTAGCACAGCATGTGGGAGGAGTTTATCCTATTAAAAAAATCACCATTTTAAATTAATTTCAAAACCCAGGTCATGATGCACTGAAAAGCAGCAGCTTAATTTACATAAGTGTAACTCTTTGTATAGACACTGCTGCAACCACTCTCCTGTAGACAGACTGGAACTTACATTTCACAGTTCACATCTAATGGTTTACATTTACGTTAGCACCTTTCATCCTGAAGCACCCTATGGTGCTATACAAACTATACACGTGTCCCTACAATAATGCAGCTGCTTCCAGGTTGAAGGGCAGCAGCTAATTTTTCACTGAATACTGCACAACAGTGGGAAGAGGAGAAATTTTAGACAAGAACACCAGATTTTTCTTAATAATAGTGCCACAGGATCTTTGCAGCAGGACAGTTAGGACCTAGGTGTTTACAATATACAATTAAACTAATGACAATTTTCAGAATATTTTTAACTAAAACAGTTGTCCCGGAGACTAATGGCCCAATGATGAAACTGCTGGATGCTAACACAACATGAACACATTCTGTAAATTCAGTGTTTTGCTAATTAGTAAAATGTGAATCTCTCTCTCTCTCATCATTGCTTCCCAGCAGGTAGGACGAGGGGGCCAATCAGCTTTTAAGCCAGACTTCCCATTGACTCCCATAGGGAATTTGGTTTAAAATTTGATGAAAGGATATAGTCCAAAGCGGGGAAGAATGACTAATAAATAAAGGAAGATAAGTTGGCCCCGGAAAAAGTAATCCCTAGTTTCCAAGAGATCTTACCAATATTTTCTTCCTGAATAATAATGAGGATAAGAAGGCCAGTCTCTGCTCTCAAAAAGAAAAGGAGTACTTGTGGCATCTTAGAGACTAACAAATTTATTAGAGCATAAGCTTTCGTGAGCTACAGCTCACTTCATCGGATGCATTTGGTGGAAAAAACAGAGGAGAGATTTATATACACACACACAGAGAACATGAAACAATGGGTTTATCATACACATTGTAAGGAGAGTGATCACTTAAGATAAGCCATCACCAGCGGGGGGGGGGGAGGAGGAAAACCTTTCATGGTGACAAATCATGCATTCCTACAACTACAATACCCACCTGCTGAAGTGAAGAAACAGATTGACAAAGCCAGAAGAGTACCCAGAAGTCACCTACTACAGGACAGGCCCAACAAAGAAAACAACAGAACGCCACTAGCCATCACCTTCAGCCCCCAACTAAAACCTCTCCAACGCATCATCAAGGATCTACAACCCATCCTGAAGGACGACCCATCACTCTCACAGATCTTGGGAGACAGACCAGTCCTTGCTCACAGACAGCCCCCCAATCTGAAGCAAATACTCACCAGCAACCACACACCACACAACAGAACCACTAACCCAGGAACCTATCCTTGCAACAAAGCCCGTTGCCAACTCTGTCCACATATCTATTCAGGGGATACCATCATAGGGCCTAATCACATTAGCCACACTATCAGAGGCTCGTTCACCTGCGCATCTACCAATGTGATATATGCCATCATGTGCCAGCAATGCCCCTCTGCCATGTACATTGGCCAAACTGGACAGCCTCTACGTAAAAGAATGAATGGACACAAATCAGACGTCAAGAATTATAACATTCAAAAACCAGTTGGAGAACACTTCAATCTCTCTGGTCACTCGATCACAGACCTAAGAGTGGCTATACTTCAACCAAAAAGCTTCAAAAACAGACTCCAACGAGAGACTGCTGAATTGGAATTAATTTGCAAACTGGATACAATTAACTTAGGCTTGAATAGAGACTGGGAATGGATGAGTCATTACACAAAGTAAAACTATTTCCCCATGGTATTTCTCCCTCTCACCCCACCCCCCACTGTTCCTCTGATATTCTTGTTAACTGCTGGAATTAGCCTACCTTGCTTGTCACCATGAAAGGTTTTCCTCCTTCCCCCCCCTGCTGCTGGTGATGGCTTATCTTAAGTGATCACTCTCCTTACAGTGTGTATGATAAACCCATTGTTTCATGTTCTCTGTGTGTGTGTATATAAATCTCTCCTCTGTTTTTTCCACCAAATGCATCCGATGAAGTGAGCTGTAGCTCACAAAAGCTTATGCTCAAATAAATTTGTTAGTCTCTAAGGTGCCACAAGTACTCCTTTTCTTTTTGCGAATACAGACTAACACCGCTGCTACTCTGAAATCTCTGCTCTCAGTTATACCAATCGGTTAAATCCAGAGTAACTCTGCTGAAACCAGAATCTACACTGACATCACTGGGAATGGAATTTGTTGTGCAGTAAGCAACCTCAGCAAAAAGAAAAGGAGTACTTGTGGCACCTTAGAGACTAACAAATTTATTAGAGCATAAGCTTTCGTGAGCTACAGAAGCTTATGCTCTAATAAATTTGTTAGTCTCTAAGGTGCCACAAGTACTCCTTTTCTTTTTGCGAATACAGACTAACACGGCTGCTACTCTGAAACCTCAGCAAAGGTTCTAAACTTCTTAACACAGTCTCTCAAACATATATGGCTATATCCTCAGAGCTATGCAAATCTACACCAGGTTAGGATCTGGCCCATAGGGCCTTTTTCAATGTAAACCATATGTACAAATTAATTTATTTTGCCTTAGAATCTCTTCGTTAACAGAAGCAGGTAATCACAAAGTTTAAAATGTCAACCAGTCTGGATGCTTTGAAAGCTTTACTGCTATTCACTCCTACGATTTTCTGTGTTCTTCTCAGAGCAAGCTTGAAAGCACCCATAATCTTGCTCTGAAACTGAATCTTGACAACTACCCAGGCAACTAACTGGAAGATTCACCTTTTTCCTCTGGACCCTAAAAATCCAACAGAGCCACAGATATTTAAGACAAATATTCCGAGCATGGTCAGTACATCAAGATCTCATTGTGAATGTAATGTATGTGCATTAGATGAGACCAGGGTATAACAAGTTATGGCATCAGGACAACAGATGAAGAGAGCAAAACTCATAAGAAGTGAGCCACCAGAACACCACCTTCAAGTGTTCCTTTCCTCAAATGGTGTCATAGAATAAAAGAACATTTAAGCTTTTTATTGTCTTGATGGTTTAAGGTGTCTCATTAGTCCATCTGACAATAATCAGTGGAAGAAAAATTAAATTATGAGCCTACTGTATATGCTAAAGACTTCTGTTTTGCCTTGAAGATTTATTTTCTTTGTTTAATTTAAGTATATTCTATAACCCACAAGCCTGACAAAACACAAACAGATTTTCAGTACTTAGCAGGGATCTTTCCCATATTAATTCATCCATCAACATACTCCATCTCATTGGAATGCTGAAAATGACTCACTGATCCCCTAATATTTTGTTGAGAAACAAGACAACAGCACTGAAGGAACTCCTGCAGTCCTCTAGTGCAAGGATAAGCACAGAGGTTAATGATGGAAAAGACCTATTAGATCATATAGGAGAAAAAAATATATCTTTGCTTAAACATATTTATCTCACAGCATTCCAGTAGAGAAACCCCTTCAAGCATCATAACTCACTGGTTTGAAAAAGTCAACAGCGCTCTACCCCAATCATGTCTCAAAGATGAAAAGCCATTCATGGATGTGACTTTAAAATTTGCCCTTGGCATTGTTAAGGGTTGACTTGAAACTCCAGTGACCCAGCTTCCTGGGGGCATCCGTCTACAAACTACCAGGCCAACACATGTGTTCTATACATCACAAATAAAGCTGTATTCACTATCTATGGCAAGCTTTCCAACAACAGAGCAGTAGCACCGGCGGGCACACAAAGTGCTCAGTAGCTCACTATTGTACCATTACTCTGATTTTCCCCTCTTCCTATATTTTGCTATCCAAAGATTTTATTTTTCCCTCCTCAACCTTCTTGAAGCAACTTCTATGTGTGGCATCAAACGTATGATGCCTGCACTCAAAATTGACTGTATGTTGCAGTGAGAAACACTATTTATCTGTGCTGCTGACCTTCAATGGAATACCACCTTTGCAAGCCTAACCATAAAAGGAATCCATGAGTACCAAGTGTTTAGAAAAGGCAACCTTCTTGTCTTTGAAGGCTTTAGTGCTGCCTTATTAAGACATTGAAATAATAGTCTGTTGGAGAATCTTTGGAATGTTCTAAGTAACTGGGCGCAGAAGAAGCCGTCATATCACATAGGCTGCCGAACTTTAAAATACAAACATGCAGTTCAGTTTGCTCAGTATGTATTATTCATTAGAAACCAGCTTTGAGAAATACAAGTACACCATTTCTTACGTGAGCAGAATATTTTCAAAGCAAGGGACAATGCTTGCACTTGTGAAAATGGCTATGTACCTGTTGCACCAATAAAATGCACAAGTAGGTAATCAAGTGTACAGTATCCATCTATCTTTCCATCCTTCCATTCATACAAGCATTTTGGGTGGGGAGATAAGAAGAAACTAGACTAGACCACACGAGGGACTTCATACAATGCATGTGATGATTTGGGCTCACATAATATGGTGCTGAACGTGGTATAAGAATGAAAGTCAGGTATGCACAGAGGACCAGCACAAGGTTTATGCACCACTCTGTTCTCTCATGGTCTACACACCACTCTGTTCTCTCATGTTCTACACAGGATTTGGAAAGTAGAGCTGGCAGGGAAATTATTTTTTCCCCATGAAAAATTTCAGTGCAGATAAAATTGTGCTAGTTTTAGTTGGAAATATTCTTTGAAATTTCGAGGGAGTTTTGCTGAAACAAAATTTTATTTCATTTTTCACAAAAATTTCCATTTAATTGAAATACAACCTGTCATGGAAAAATCATTCAGGCATTTTTTTTAAACCAACTCTATTGAATAAGACTTGTGCTGTCTTCTACCTAGGGTTGAATTTCACGCTTTGCCTCATTCATCTTGCACAAATCATCATCACACAAAGTCCATCATATTGTCCAGTTTAGTTACTTTCCTCCACCCCCACACAGCTGGAAATTGTATACAAGGAATTAGTTTGCTCATGTAAGTGCTCATTTGCTTATAAAGATGCTGATTTTTGCAGACACAGAACGGTTAGGCATTTGTTTTGGTGCAGACATTTCACCTCTGTTTGAAAATACAGTCCTTTGTGTTAAGATTAAAATGCCACAGAAACGCACAGTATTTAACCTTACAGAACAGCACACTAAATTTCATTCTTAGTTTCATGCATGCAGCCTCATTGAGGTCACCGGGGTTGCATGCATGTAACCGAGAGCAGAATTTGGCCCAGCGTGTTTTTCATTCCAGACAGAGAGTTCTGTGACAGATATTAAAAATGACTGTGTATAAACAGGCTCTCACTCAGAAAGAGAGTTGGTTTGAATAAGCTGAATTAAGCAGCATGTTTTCAGACTGAATTTGCAATTTCTGTTTGAGTTCGAAGGAAGAAGATCTGCTCTAACACCTTGTGCAAACCTGTTGAAATCAATGGAGATAGTGAGAGAAACAAATGGAGTTTCTATGATTCATAGTGTAAGCAGTGACACTGGAGTCTGAGTGGGAGCCTTCTGCCAGCCTGAGTGAATGCAGATCAGATTTTCTGTTTTCCACTCTCTGCCTCCTCAGCAGTGTTCCACTTACCCAGGGAAAAGGATGTTGCTCAGATTTTTGTTTCCAGTGTAGCCATCTAGCAATTTACTTGTGCAGGGTACTCTTTGCAAAACAGCCAAGTGCTGCATGGCAGCCAGGCTGAAAATCCCAGAGCCTTGGAGTGCTCACAGTACAAGGAATCCTTCTTCCACATCTGTGGAGCTGCTCCAGCGCCAGCCCTAAGTGGGTAATAGTCTCGGAACTTACAGCCTCCTAATTTGTGATGGGCAATGTTTGTCACTCCTAAACTCCATGCTGGAGAACCTCACTGGCGCCACTGTTCGTGCACTTTGCACCCGGATACAAGAGGGGGAAAAGATCTTCATGGACTAGCATTCAAAAGTCAATAAGGTTACCACCTGCTTGGTTTTAAAGCTTGTCTTCCCAGTTTTCAACACCCTCATTCACTCCTCTTGTCTCAAAACCTTTTGTCTACACATAGAAGTTGCACAGGTTTAAGTTAAATGGGTTTATATGGGTTTTGCATGCACCTGTAAATTTCCCAAACAAATGAAGAGTGTCTGCCTTGAGGTCTGTACTAGTTTAAATAAATAAATTTCAACATTAGTAGTTACATTGGTGCAATTATATGTGTAGATAAGTCCTAAAATGCTCCTCCTATGTAGGGGAAGAGGGGGGAGCTACCTCTAGGGAAGTGCTACCTGGCAGAGCCACTACCACCCCTCCATTTCTGAGAAGCCATAGTCAATATACCACTCTGTCTAGTTCCATCATAAGAAGGATGGTGTTTGCCTTAAGGAGCAAGGCTTGGTAAGGGAGGCTAAGGCATTGATTTAATTTTCGACTGGTGGCTTACAAACCATAACATGCTTTTAGTGAATGGTAGCAAAATTATTAAATGGAATGAAGCAGACTATAAAAGTAAGAAATGGGCCTTGTATAGGAAATGTCTTAACAAAAAGAGGCAGAGGGAGATGTTACTAAGTGCCTGCCTTGATTTGCCATCATCAACACAGAAATTTGTAGGACATGAGCCTTATCATTTCTGTCTAGCTAGGACCATATTTAATGCACAAGCTTGTCTAATTAAATGAACACATATAGGCAAATCAAAGCAAAGCTGCATACACTATTTATTAGTTTCATTTTGTTGACATTTTTAAAAAACTGACAGTTATTTATCAAATGCACTATACACTGGTGTGCCTTTTCTAATCAACTAAAAGAAATGTTGTGTTGGGGGAAAGTAGCTATGCAGGATGCTAACTTCCCTTCACGATAACTCTCCTCCTCCTGGAAGAGCAGCGCCCAGCTGCCAAGCTAATGAGGCTATTGTTCTTTCTAATCAGTAACTGCATCTCTTTTGTCAGACTCCACCCATTGGTCACTGCCTGCCAGTGATCGTTTTGTTAGGTGGCCACACTGCTAAGGAGCAATTGTCTGTTGACATTATTTTTGGTTGGGGGGGGGGGGTTGCTTGAGCCATGTACTGGTGAATTAAAGTCCCAAGGAAGGACATATTTATGACATCTCAATCTGTTCTAAAAAAGACCATGATATCAAAAGGACAATCCACTGAAACAGGGGGATTTTTTTTTCATTAGTATGATTACTAAGGCTTTGTCTACACTGGAACTTTGTCGGCAAAAATTGTCATTCAGGGGTATTAAAAAAAACAAAAAACAAAACATCCCCCCCCGTGAACAACAAAATTTTACTGATAAAAAGCTCTGGTCTGAACTGTGCTTTTTCGGCAGGAGTGCTCTCCTGAGGACAAACAGCAGCTACACTGCGTGCCTTTTACTGGCATGGCTGTAGCGGCATAGCTGTGTGATTAAAGTGGGTAGTATAGACAAAATCTAAGACTACGTTTTAGAGTAGCAGCCATGTTAGTCTGCATCCGCAAAAAGAACAAGAGTACTTGTGGCACCTTAGAGACGAACAAATTTATTTGAGCATAAGCTTTCGTGGGCTACAGCCCACATCATCGGATGCATAGAATGGAACATATAGTAAGAAGATATACACACACACACACAAGATGGAAGTTGCCATACAAACTGTAAGAGGCTAATTAATTAAAGATTAAGGTTGGAGCAGGGGCGCTGGAATCATTTTTATAACGAGTGTGCTCAGAGGTATTGAACCAAACTGTAAACGCTGTGTATAATAGAAACCACTTCAAGTCAGGGAGTGCGGAATTCTTCCTCTATGGTTCGTTGAACTGAGTTTTAAAGGAAACTTTGCCCATGCCACCAGCAATTTGATAGTGTTGCATACTATGCTTATTCATGAGTAAAATTTGTTAGCATTTGACTTCATTTTTAATCCACTATCCTTTTTATAGGGAAATTTAATCTTCTGTATATCAGAGTTAATTTCTGGTATTTGATCATAAGCATTGCATAAAAGTGTGAATAAAATTAAAACTTGTATTGAGAAGAAGCAGATACACCTAAATGCTGAGTGGTCTGACTAATTTTCATATTTATCCTTCGAATATTCTCCTTTTTGGAAAATAATCAGAATTTCGACAGAACGTAAGAACTTTTCTTGTACAGCTCCATGAAAGCTGGGGAAATAATTTAATACCAAGTTCAGCTAAATCTTTATATTTACATTTGGCTAGTGATTTCAAAGCATACATTTTTTTTTTAAAAAAACATAGCTTACATAGGCTCCTCATTGACCCCATGTGACCACACTATGGACAGCCCAAAATACAGAGGTTCAGGTTCTCAACTGGTGTAAATCAGCACACGTCCAGTTGAAGAGCTGGCCCAGATTATTCAAAACTATGGTATAGGGGCAGATTGTAATTAGACCTGATTAAGGTACTGTACCTCAGTAATGATCCATACTCTCATCGAATATAAATGACAACATGATTAGTCCTGTTAAACTCAGCGTGATTACTTGTGAACTACAGTACTATCCAAAGGGAGTGAGGGAATCACAATCTGGCCTACAAAAGTGCTAAACTTCTTACATGCCAAAACTAAGGCATTGCAATGTTATACTGAGGTATTACACGCATCAAAGAGGTGACATTTAAAGTTTAGGGGGCAGCTCCTCAGCTGGTGCAAATGGTCATAGCTCTGCTGAAGACAACAAAGCTAGGACCAACTTACACCTTTATGGCATTTTGAAAACAACATTTTTCCTTTTTCTTTCTGTGGTCAAAAGTATAGGAAATGATTAATGAAACAAACATTTGCCATATTTTTTTTCATTTAGAAAAAAAGGCCATTTTGACTGCAAAAAAGTTTTGATGGAAAGTTTTCAACCAGCTCTACTAATTACATTAAATCTATATATAGAGATATATATTCACACACACACACACACACACAATGGCCCAGTTATGGTTGGTGTGGGAACCTTAACATTGAATTTCCCAACCTCTCTGCCTTCAAAACTTCTTCTTAATATTGAATTAAAGTTATTTGCATTTAAATTCCTGGGCGAAGGAGGGTTTAACATAAGAGAAATCTGATAGCACATTCAACACTACACAGAGAGTGTGCAATATGCGATTCCAATACATGCACTCTGTACCTTGTTTCAGTTAGTGTACATTTGCATGCAAGGCACAATAAAAATATGTGATCATTCACATAAACTTAAAAGTGTAATCATTTCCATAAATGCAGTATTCCAGATACATGTGTGCTTGTGTGTGGAGTCCAAACCTAGATATATATTTTAAACACGTTTAAAAATAGCATTGTATTACTACTATTCATAATACGTAATTTTTAAATACATAGGCCAAGACTTTAAGTAATAGGTACCTAAAGTTATAATCCAACATCCAGAATTATGCACCTAAATAAGCTCCAATTTAATAATGACTTCAATAAGAGATGGTGAATGCTCAGCACATTTGAAAATTAGGTCACTTAGTAGCTTAAAACACTATGTAGGCCTGTGGTTTTCAAAAGAGAGTAAGGTGCTCAAGTCCCTTTGGAATTCTAAATAAATTTGGTGTCTAACTCCCCTAGGCACCTTTAAAAGCAGCATAAGGCACCCATATTTAAAAAAAAACAAAAAACACCACATATTTTGGCAATCCTGTACAAGGCGCATTGGGATCTGCTGTCAGAGTTTCTGGGGCTCCTGTGGAGTAACAATGAATAATAATGATTCATAATAATAATGCCTAGCTCTTATATAGCACTTTTCATGAGTAAATCTCAAAGTGCTTTATGATGAGGTCAGTCTCATTATCCCCTTTTTACAGAGGAGGAAACCCAGGTACAGAGAAGTGAAGTGACGTGACTTGCCCACTGAAGTCAATGGTATTTCACAGAGATCAGAGCCCTCCAAATGCAGAACTGGGGCATAAAGTTGTTCCTGCTTAATCAAAGTCCTTCAAATATGCCAAAGGCACTTTCCCTTCATTAAGTGTAAACTCTATGGCATTCGAGTTACCTGAGCAGATCAGCAGGTGCATAGGAACGTTACACCCACAGCCCCTCCCCCTCCTTCTCCCTCTCCTCCCACCTGTTGCATCTCTCCTCCTCCCCCACCCTCTAGATAGTAAACCTAAATTTTCAGCCTAACAGGTAAACTTTTCAAAAAGTGAGATGTCTGAAAACAATACCTTATAATGCAAGTGTATTTTCAACTCTAACAGAAGCATAACTAATATTTTGCTATGCTACGGAAAATAAATATTTTCATTGTACAGCTCTGTGGTTTATATGCCTAGAAGGTGTTCTCTTCAAAGACTTCAAAGATTGTTTTTCCTCTGAACTGATCATTTAGTTCTAAATTTCTAATCAAGACATTCTAGAGAACCAAAAGATTTTATGAAAGATGGTAAGTTTCACTCAGTTTATTTCATGTCTACAGCTCCCTAATCTGAGGACACTTTCAGTGCATGTCTTCCGTCAAACCCTGATCAAAGGTTAAAGATGGGTGTAATGAATGTGCAACTAATGCTAACAGGCCACATCCTTGAACCAGCTACTCTGAAATAATTCTATTCTTACTCTAGATTTACAATGTTCTAAATAACTTCAGAACCTGGCCCAATGTCCAGATGACACTTACCCATATTTTGTTTCTCTGATTAAAGCTAACAACCAATAGTAAAATGTTCTTTGTTGTTTGTTTTTGTTTCCCAGGCTTTCCAGCAGCCCTTAGCACTTCCAAGGAGAACCTGCCCTTATATCAAAAGGGGTGAAAATCTGGCACTATCACAGTACTGGATTTAGGCTCTCCCTCCTACTGAAAGTTTGATTGGTTTGGTAGATGCAGTACTGAGATTACAGAATGATCCTAACATATAGATGGGATTAATATCTGAAATAATAGTCTGTTTTGTTGTCTGCTCTGGGTACTCAGCATAGGCACAGCAATTTATTGAAGTTTATAATTCTGCGTAGCTAGCTACTTAGGGGAACAAAGCTCCATTTATACAAACTTCTCAGTCAGGACAATTTAATAAATATCAGTGAAGCTGACTGATTATTTTTTAAAAACAAACTGCATATGCCTCTTTACCAATGTTCATTTTGCTCCAAAGGAAACTTTGGCATCTTTGAAATTTTGTGATTACAAAATATTTTTTGTTTATGCACCCACAAAATGGTGCTAAAAGGACATATAATGAGACTATGAATCATGCCCGTCAGTCGAGCTTTACCATGAGTTCTGGGAACTCTGAAGTAGACTCTGCAAAACACTGTTCATTATGACACTGAGGGCCAGATTTACCCGTGAGCTCCAAATATTTAGTGCCAGGATGCAAAGCAGCTGTAAAACCAATTTAGCAGCTGGAGCATATCAGTGAATCTTGCCCTCAATTTCATGTGATGCTTGTAAATTAAAGGAAAAAAATTAAGCAGAATTTTCCATGCCTCGATACTTTCAGAAAGTGAATATTTTTGTGGAAAGATTAACAAAATCCTTACACGCGTTTTGAATTCAAGCAATATTAGGAAAAACAAAAAACAAACTTTTTATGATAAAGAATTCTAATCACTCTTTTTAAAAAATGGCACTACAGTAAAAATGGCTGGATTTTGATATTTGGCATGGACATAGTGCTCAATGAAGAGGGTGTGTTTTCTTAAGTTTGAGTTAAGTTACGAGTGTTGGAAAATTGTGTGCCTAGCATGTGCAACTGAAAATTCTGTTAGGCTTAAATATATGTACGTCAAGAAAGATACACTGGACCAAATTCTTCACTCAGTGAAGGCCAAATCTTTGCCACTATAGATAGCATAGATGTATCATGGGGGACAGTGTGTGCAAGAAGTCCTTTGTCATCCCAGAACAGCCATGCAGGGGCTCTGGAGAGTAAGAGGGTAGAACTAGAAGGTTCAGAAGAGGTATGTCTGGGCAGGTTTCACTGGAGGAGTGAACGGGTATAACAGCAGACATTTGTTATCACATTCCATAGCACCTTTGCACTATGGTGACCACATTTAAGACATAATACTTCTAAGCCACTTCACTAATTTGCCTTCTCCTTCCCAGCACAGCTCAGGTTCATATGAGTTATAATTGAGCTTTCAAGTTTCATCAGCACATAAAGAATGCTCAAAGATCCCAAAGAGGTTTAAAAAGTACTCTCCATACACAAAACATAACCACTTCTAGGGTGTAGGATGGCAGCTAGTGACTAAGAGATTGCACAACAGTGAGTTGAAGGGGAAATTTCATCCATCTCTACCTGTCAACTACAAAAACAAAACAAAGCAAAAAATCTCATACTCAGGGGCTGAAACATTATAGAAGTCCTAGTCTCCCAGGTGTGCTCAGTTGAGAAGTGGATAATTCTAGTACAAGAATTTCATCTCCTTCTCTTTTGAGAGAGAGAGAGAGAGAGAGAGAGAGAGAGAGAGACACACACAGACAGAGAGCACGCAAGCGCACAGTTATCTAGATAGAGGTTTCTGTGAGTAGAATCCTGCAAACCCTTACATATGGAAGTAGCAAGCAGGATCCTTCAGGTCATTGGGGCTACTCAAGGGTAAAGTTAGCCATTCCTGTTTTAGCACTGTGTTCTGCATTGCTACATTATTCTTGCTTTAGGCCAGTGTTTAGGCTAGCAACACTGCCAGTCCCACTCCTTGAAAAATCAGCCTCCCTCACTTCAAAATCATGGTTAACAACATAGTAAAAACATCGTGACTGGTTAATAACTAAGATTGGTTAATAATTAAATCACATAGTGTTTTAATATCATGTGCTGCAAAGAGCCACGGGAGACACATTAAAGAGCCATTTGCAGTTCCCAAGCCTTAGTCTGAGTATCACTGGTCTAAGATAAGTAAAATGCAAAAAGGAACAAGAGACATGAATAGTGGAAAGAAAATGTCTTTTCTTTTAAAAAAAGTGTAAAATCTGCATCCAAAAATACTTGATTCTGTGCCTTCCAGGTTAATTTGGTATTCTCTTCCTAGTCCTTAAAGGGACCATCATCTGCATGACAAAGCTAGTCAGGAAAGGAGTACGGTGCGGTGGATAGAGCTCTACAGAGTACAGTTGAAGTAAGAAGACCTGATCCTTTCAGTGGCTTCTTATGTAACATAGGACAAATTACTTCAGTTTCCCGTTATATAAAATGGCTCCAATGAGCGTCGCTAGGAAAAAAGGGATGCCTATCCACTGTTGTAAAGTGCTTTGAGATCCAGGGATGCAAAGTGAGGAAGGGATAGCTCAGTGGTTTGAGTAGTGACCTGCTAAACCCAGGGTTGTGAGCTCAATCCTTGAGGAGCCCATTTAGGGACCTGGGGCAAAAATTGGGAATTTGTCCTGCTTTGAGCAGGGGGTTGGACTAGATGACCTCCTGAGGTCCCTTCCAACCCTGATATTCTATGAAAGGGCTATGTATGACTGGAACCCACTGCCTAAGAGAGTTCAAGGGGCCAAATGCTTCTCATTTATGCCAACATCAGTGGGGTTGCCTCACTGCCACAGAGAAGAATTTGGGCTTAGCATATTTTACTCAAAGGTTTTACAGCTACAAGCTAGGACCTGGGTGCATTGGCAGCAAGCTTACACAGCACACACACACCCCAATCCCTGTCTGGCTCTAGCATGAGTTATTGTACTGTCATTTTCATCTTCACCAAAATCACAAAAAAATTGCTGAGAAAGAGAATGTCTTTTGCATTCCAACAGTAAGCACACAACACCGTAAGCAGTAGTCTGCAATTTTAAGATGGTCTGTATTGATGAGTCATCATAGTTTGGGACCACTTATTGGATCAAATCCTTAGGTGGTGTAAAGCTGTATAAATCCATCAAGGTCAATGGAATTATGTGGATTTACATGAGCTGTGGATCTGGCCCATTAGTTATTATTTGTAGTTTATTGATAGGATAGCCCCAGGCTCCAGACTCTGGGAAGAATTTGGTCTGTGTTTCAGATACTAAATGTATGTGATTTTTCTATCATGTACTCCTGTAGCCTATTTTTGTGGCTATCCCTACTATTGCAGGACATGATGTACCCTGCAGCTGGGAAGGAAGAGTGTCCTTCTGGCTCCTCCAAGACTGCTATTAATACTGTTACATAAATCGTCTAGTTCACGTAACTCATTCAGGGCTTAATCCAAAGCCCAGTAAAGTCAAGTCAATGGAAAGATTCCCACTGATTTTGACAGGCTTTGGACCAAGCCACCGGGGCCTTATCCTACCATCAATCCATGCACTGAACTCTCGTGAACATTTAGGGGCAGGATACAGCCTCCACTCTGCTTCACAAAGCATCGCTGGATACAGAGATATAGCACATCACATCTACCACATGCATGGGATCTGCTTCTCTGTGGCCCTGCACCTGTGCAGTCATTTACACTAGGGCAAGGTGGTTGTAAAATGCCACCAGATCACAATGATAGAGTGTAAAGTAAATGTAAAATATTAACATTCGGATTTGGGAGTGATTGAAAAAAATATCTAAGAAAGATTCTGGGCATTGGATGGAGAGATTTTATCCAACAAAGAGATCCAAGAAGTCACCAACCAGCAGCTCCTCTCCACCAGAGTCAGACGGAAGTGCTGGACATATCTGGGGCATGTACTCCAGATGCCAACACATGGACTCCCACTTGAAGCTGTCAAGTGGAAACCAACTGGGATGGGGAAACGAGGGTGCCCAAGAGAAACCTTAAGAAGAACCCATAGCAGAGAAGGCAGAACTGTTGATCTCAGCACCATCATGCAAATGGAAGCAGCAGCTAATGACAGAAGAGGATGGAAGAGATCCGTTTCCGTCCCGTGTGCCAACACTGGCATGAGAAGGCTGTATCAATTCAGCATTTTATACCCACTTCCCTCTCCCTTTGCACACAAGGTGCAGGCCAATGGAGAATCAGGCTGTTGCTCTTTAAAAGGGAAGGCAGGTTTCCTAGGGTCAACTCTAAGCATGTGTATCCCAAATGTCAGAGCTAGATGCTGTAACTGAGCCAGTCACAAATTTTTTTTTAGCACATTTCTAAGAAACTGTAGGCCTAGTGTCTGCCCCTACTACTGGACCGGCTCTAGTTGGGGTTGAAGTCAGATTTGAGGTTCTCACTGTAGCTAGTTTTCCAGCACAGACCAAGATAGCTCAAACTGATAGAAGGCTGGAGTACACCATATGTTGCTGGCCGCACCTTAGAAATGGAGCTGCGTGAACCCCCTAACTAGCGCATGCTGCATATCACAATAGACACATTAAAGGTCAGGAGCATGGCCCCTGTTGGACCCGTTGTGCCTTAGCAGACGTGTTAAGCAGGCCATGCCCCAGCCCTGGCACTCTCTTGAGCACCAGGACCATGCTGAGGGAAAGAAGCTCCTCATGTCTCCTTCATCCCAAAAAAGGAGCTGGGGCAGTATTTGCCCCATGAAAAGCGCTTCAAACTAATTAGAGAGTCAGGCTGCAAACACATGGACAACCTGCCACCTCCACACTGTTTTACGGACAACAAAAGAGGCACTGAAATGGGTTGATTCACAAGCTCTGTGATGGGCTACGGATACTTTCACCGGGTTACTTGTTTGAAGCAAGCAGGCTTGGGTATTGTCTGAATGTTTGCAAAAAGAAAAAGGAGTACTTGTGGCACCTTAGAGACTAACTAATTTATTTGAGCATAAGCTTTCGCATCCAATGAAGTGAGCTGTAGCTCACGAAAGCTTATGCTCGAATAAATTTGTTAGTCTCTAAGGTGCCACAAGTACTCCTTTTCTTTTTGCGAATACAGACTAACACGGCTGCTACTCTGAAACCTGTCTGAATGTTGTCACAGCCCTTTGGTGGCCTGTATGAAACATGGTGGTCTCAGTCCGATTCACAGTGTCCATGTGGATAGCTGTCCATATCACAATGAATCTGCTTATAATTAGGCTCAGTTAACAAACATGCCCATTACATAAGCCAAATATTCATAGGAACTGCTAGACTAGTGATACATCTGTTCCTGCATCCTGTCGGGGACAGACGTCAGTACCAGATGTTTCAGAGGAAGGCATAGGCACAGGAACTAGGTGTGTGTGGGGTGCTGCAGCACCCCTGGCCTTTATTTGGGGCTCCACTCCTGGTCCCGCATGCAGGATCCCGGCTGCTAGCCCTGCGTCCAGGGCTCCACTCCTTGCCCCCCCCCATGCTCTGGGTCCTGGCTGCCAACCTCCCCTTGCCTGAGGTCCCAGCTGCTGGCCCCCCCATGCCCAGGAACCTGGCTGCCAGCCCTGCATCTGTCCCCAGTTGTGGCCCCAGTAGGGTTGCCAACTTTCTGATTGCAGAAAACCTTGCCCTGCCCCTTCCCCCAGGCCCCACCCCCACTCACTCCATCTCCCCTCCCTCTGTTATTCACTCTCCCCCACCCTTGCTCACTTTCACTGGACTGGGGCAGAGGGTTGGGATGTGGAAGGGGGTGAGGACTCCAGCTGGGGGTGTGTGCTCTGGGGTGGGGCTGGAGATGAGGGCTTTAAGGTACAGGAGGGGGCTCCAAGCTGGGAGGTAGAGAGTAGAGGGGTTCAGAGTACGGGAGGGGGCTCTGGGCTGAGGCAGGGGGTTGGGGTGTAGGAATGGGTGAGGGGTATGGACTCTGGGCAGGAATGACCTCAGGTAGCTCCCAGAAAGCAGTGACATGCCTCTGCAGCCCCTACGTGCAGGGACGGGCGGGATTCTCTGCACACTGCCCCTATCTGCAGGCACCTCCCCTGCAGCTCCCATTAGCTGTAGTTCTTAGCCAATTGGAGCTGCAGGGCGGGGGCAGCGTTCGGAGACCCATGTCTGCCCCTGCACTTAGGGGCTGCAGGGACATGCTGGCTGCTTCTGGGGAGCCACGCGGAGCCAGGGCAGGCAGAGCCTGCCTTAGCCCTGCTGCACCACTGACCGGACTTTTAACGGCCTGGTCAGCGGTCCTGACCAGAGCTCCCAGGGTCTCTTTTCGACTGGGCATTCCTGTCGAAAACTGGACACCTGGAAACCCTGGGCCCTAGCCTTGACCTCCTTACCCCTGTCCATGTCTCCTGCTCCTGAGCCCCAGCTCTTGGAGGGCAGGAGGGCACGGACGAGGTAAAGGGGGGGGGGAAGATGAGGAAAAACGTTTGGGGACCACTGCGTTACAGTTTGGTTAGCTGGCTTTCAGCACCCCCACTATAAAAAAAAAAAGTGTTCCAATGCCACTGGCGGAAGGTGCAAGAAACCTTGTAGGAGGCAGGTGTGTATTAACCTGCCTATTCAATGGGCATTACATTGCACACCCTAGAGCAGTGCTTTTCAACCAGGAATATGTGTACACCTGGGGGTCCACAGAGATCTACCAGGGGGTACATCAACTCATCTATATATTGGTCTAGTTTTACAACAGGCTACATAAAAATCACAAGCAAAGTCAATACCAAATAAAATTTTATACAGACAATGACTCTGTTATACTGCTCTATATATTATACACTGAAATGCAAGTACTATATTTATATTCCAATTGATTTATAATTGTATGGTAAAAATGAGAAAGCAAGCAATTTTTCGGTAACAATGTGCTGTGACACTTTTGTGTTTTTATGTCTGATTTTGTAAGCAAGTAGTTTAAGTGAGGTGTCATGTGGGGGTACATACTTCTGAAAGGGATACAATAGTCTGGAAAGTTTGAGAGCCAGTGACCTAGAGACAGTTTCCTCCTCTAAATCATAATGACAGGCCAGTGTGGGGAAATGTGAAGGCACGGCTCATCAGGTGCCAGTTCTCAGAATAAACAGAACATTTTAGTTCCATTAGTTTGGCACTTTTCATGAGTACTAAATTCACGTCATGGAAAAAAAATCTCTTTTAAAATAAGGGAATAACACAGAAATATTTCCAGTCTGAATGTTTATGTGGGCCTTTGAGGTCTATTTTTTTCTGACAGAGGAGAGAGAAACAGATAGAGATGTTACAGGAATGCTTTTAAAAATAAAACAAAAATTAAAATAAAATTTTTAATAAATAAAATAAAAACACAAAATCTAAAATATAATTCACAGAGAGGTTTAATACGAAATGTGACTAGTCCCTGATAATTGCCCTCATCCTGCAGTCCTTAAGTCAGGATTTCAATGGGGCTGAGTAACAGTGTTGCCAACTCTCCAGCTCCTGGAGTCAGGTAATGACTTGAGAATCTCAGCTTTCATTTTCAAAAATTATGTTTCTAGCCCTTGTGGTTGCAGAGAATATCTGAAGTCGTGAGCCCTAAAGGCTCCAAAAATAGAAAGCAAATCATAGATCTCATGATTTGTAAACCTATCTTGGGATTTTTAAGGTTATTCCCCTCATTCCTCTGAACTCCTGATTGCCCAAGACAACATATATTCACCCTGGGTGGCCGAACTACCATCCAGTGAGGCTGGGGTTTAGAGAGCTTTGAAGCATATTGGTAGGTCATTGCACAGACCCGTCTTTGTCTCCATGGAGTTCATGAGTCTCTGCACATGATCAGGGGCTCCCTGGTCTTATCTGCAAAGGCCCACACTCTGCAGTGACACACACCCTGCCCCCACCTGCTGCCAATCTTTTTAAAGGGTTGACTGTGAGGGTTCCAGACAGTGGCTACCAGGCAGCCTCTGATGGAGAAAGCCCCTAGCAGGATTCTCAACTGCACTCTGCATCCACAAAGTCAAGCTGGGTCATTGTAGTCCAGTCAGCTCCACTGGGGAGCTCAGTAGGGACGTGATTTGTCCCACAGTGTTTTGAGTGTCCTCCAGGAGAAATTCTAATCACAGATCTCCATCAGACAGGATATGCCTCCTTGCCTTCACTAACCAAAATTCTTCAAGGAAGTTGGGGTTATGGTGGGGAGAGCAGATTGCTAACAGTCACCCTCTAGAGTCTGTCTTTCCTTTCAAACAAAAGCAAAATCCAAGCTGTTATAATCTGATAAACTGGATCTACATGAAATAAATGTACATTCATTGCAAATGAGCATTGGTTCAGACCTCTGGCATGGGATAAATCTGAACATTACTGGGTCCTCACATAAACAGCAGGCCTCTGCCAATCAGTGTATGTGACTGGCACCTATATCTCTGTCAGCAACTACAACAAGAATTTTATTCAATTAGCGTATTTCTTTGCAAATTTACTTTGTGGCGAGAGCCTAACAGCTCTGGAGACAGAAGACCCTGTTTACCAAGAGGAATGGTCCAGCACTGGAACTGGCCATGCAAGTTTCTCTCAAACTGTCCAACCAAATGCATTAACACAGACCTGGAGGGAACACTAGAAGGTAGCTCATTCTCCATGACCCATTCAGTTTGCAGCCTCTTTGTTAAGATTGCTAACCAACTTGACAATTGTGATGGTGGCTTTTGAAATGTAGAAGCTACCATTTCATTTCACATAGGCCACCATGCTTTCATTGGCTTTATTTATCTGCAATTGACTTTCCTGTTTCCTAAAGCCAAAAAATCAGTTTTCCACCCTGATCTGAACCATTACATACACAGTTCTATAGAATAGTGCTTTGCTTTTAAAACAAATAGGTGCCTTTTAATTACTACGTCCATCCATTTGATGTCCTTTATGCAATGTATTTGAAAAGTCTTGCCGGAATGGGCAAGACCATATTAAAGATGTTCAAGGCAGATACAAAAAAAATATGTATTTTATATATTATACCCCATGGACTTTTTTTCCATGTTTCCATCTACAACTGCTTAGTAAAAAGAAATAAATATACCTCTGCTGTGTTTGAAACTCAAATACTGCAGCATTGTGCTAGTATATGAGAACATGGACATGAAACAGACAGAAACAAAAGTGAAACTGATTATACAGTTTTCAGTAGCCAAATAAGAAAGAAAGATGGGTAAATTATATTTTTTTGAAATAATGTAATCATTGTAACATAAAGAAGGAAATTTGTTTGTTTTTTTAAAAAATATAAGGGGCCTGATTCCTTCCCCTCTTATGCTGCTGTAAAACAGGAGTAACTGCACTAACATCAATGGAGTTGCACTGGTATAAAACGGATGTGAATTAGAGGAGAATCAGTCCCAATATTTTCAAGCTGTTCATTTAATAAAGTCTTGTCACTGCATTTTAGCTAACATTCACATTTAGGGTCACATTCTACTCTTATTTACACCAATGTCAATCTGGAGTAACTAGGAGCAGAATTTTGCTTTTATAATCTATATCAAACAGTTGCAAACAAATCATAAATTTAACATACTAGTAGTGTAGATGTTTTAGCATACAGTTCACATATTGAGTATTAAATATTCTAAGGGTAAGTATTCACATATTAAGTACTCAAAGGGTTTTATTTCCACTCTGCTTTCCTTCAACACACTATAATTTGAGCTCTATCTCGAACCACCACCACAATCTGATTTCTATGACTAGCAAACAGTCAGATGCATGACATCTGACCATTGTCAGCTTGACAAATTCCTTTCTATTGTACCTGTAAATGATTTCACATTGCCCTACTCCACCTTCAGCACTTACATTCTTTCTCAACACACCAGGCTGGAATTCTCAAAAAAGCCTAACAAAGTTAGGCACTCAACTCCCACTGACTTTCAGCCTGTCCCCAGAAACATTACCCATTGCCATTTTTTTTTAAAACATATTGGTAGCAAAGTTGTTCAGTAAAACTGCACCACACTTTGGATATTTAGACACAGAAAGCCTCAAAGCCACTACTAACACAAATCAAACCACTGGCTCGGTTTTCCAATGTAACACCTCACCTCTCCGCTTCAAGGCGCATTTCCTCACGCTTTTGCCTCCTGAGTTCTCTGCGGCGTTCAAAGTCATCCATGGTGTGTGTTCAAGCTTTCAAAACTCCAAACAGATCAGAATCTAAACCGAGAAAGGTAAATGAGTTAGAAGGGACATGGAATACGATTGGATGCATTTAACCAATTGAGATAATTCAGGGGGTTTTTAGGGTTTTTTTTGCTTTTTAAACTCCACTGGTACTATTTTCTTTTTCTAGCAATAAAATTCCTCAGTATTGCGGAGATAAACAGGCTTAATGAAATGCCTAGTAGGATAAACACAGCCCATTCCTGAGTTTAGGTTCCAAGTTAAAATTAAATCAACATGCATTAACCTAAGTACTGTATATATCTGCTAGCCACAGACTAGCTATTTGTAATGCCACAGGTCCTCTTCTAGAAACAATAGCAAGAATTCAGCAGGACTGCAATTGTTAACTTCAAATTTTATTGGAAGCAATAAACTGCTACACAACAGATTTCTCCATTTCTTATAGCTGCACAGATAACGAGAAGTTCTGGAAAGGCTAACAGTCCCCCTCCTCTCCCCCCCCCCCCAAAAAAAAAAAGGGAGAGAGAGAGAGAAAGAATAGAAGGCAGAGCTTTTAAATACCACCCAGAAGGAGACAAGTTGTGTATAAATCCTTCTAAAAGAACCAAAAGCAACTTGTTTGTAGTTTAATCCATGCATATTAACAATGCCCTACCTTCTTGATAATTTAGTCCATGAAATATTTCCCCTTTATAATTCTTCATATACAAAGCCTTTTCAGTCTTCGTTTATATCCCATCAAGCCGAGTATTACAGAATTCCCCTGCAGCCCCCAAACCAAAAAATGACTACCAGAAAAGGGAAAGCTGTTCTCTTTTTGTCCCTGCTTTGTTTACAGAGCTGTCAGTGGTTAGTTAAACTCTGCCTGGAATCTGGCATTTAAGGCCTGCTCTAAGATTGCTTCCTGTGTAGAGCTGGAGGCCTCAACTTCCTCTGGAATCCTAGCCTAGACTCTGCACTCAGAGGGTTTTTTTTTTTCCCCTCCCTTAAAAACATTTTCCAGCTCTTTAGTACAAGAGCAGCCACTTACACTGCGAAAAGAAAGAGTTCAGATAATAGCTGCCTTTCAACTGAGACTAACTGCTTACAAATTAAAAAAAAAAAAAAAAAGAGACAAAGAGAAGCTGCATTCATTAATTATTTGAAGGGTTTGTTTTAAACAAATCTGTTTATCTGCCTTAAAGCTTTACCTCTGCAGTATCTGAGCATCTTCCATATCAAATCAACAACAATAGTGAAGTCTTTAGTGGAACTCGGGGAATCTCTAGCACATCTCCATTTTGGGGGTAAAAACTCAGCTTGGGGTAGGGGTGGGGGTTTTTTTGCGGGAGGGGGGGTATCGTCTTTTTTGAAAGGGCGCTCACCACAGAACAGGATTATTGACACAGTTTTGACCTTTACAATAGAAATACAGCTTTTCTGAAAGCGTTTTTAGCAAGTTCTGATGAGACTTCCAGCAGAGAATCCCAAGAGAGGACTGGATCCAGTGAAGATACTTGACCAGATGCTTTTGAAGATCATATACTTTATGTGAAACTACCCATTTCTTGCAAATTTCATGAAAAAAAAAATTTCTTTCTGGCAAATGCCTGGGGACAATATAAAAAAAATTTCTTACTTTCTCTCACCTCTACCATGGCCCCAATTCAGCAAAACACTTAAGTACATGCTTGGCTTTAAGCACATGCTTCAGCATTGACTTCACTGCGACTACTCATGTGCTTTAAGTTAAGCACATAGTTAAGTAGTTTGCTGGATCGGGGCCTTAATATCTGGGCTGTGAGGAGGTGGAAACTTGCATTGCTGTGAATGAATAAACTCCTTAAGTCTCTATGGCTGTCAATCACCTTTCCATTGTACTGAATTAGCTCTCAGAAAGCAACAGCGATGGTGTGCTTATGCATCATTTTCAACCTATTGGAGCCACGAAACACAGAGCCAGAGAGGTTTCCTAATATAGAATTACTACTTATTGCAAAGGTTTCAGAGTAGCAGCCGTGGTAGTCTGTATTCGCAAAAATAAAAGGAGGACTTGTGGTACCTTAGAGACTAACAAATTTATTTGAGCATAAGCTTTCGTGAGCTACAGCTCACTTCATCGGATGCATTCAGTGGAAACAGTATTTTCCACTGAATGCATCCGATGAAGTGAGCTGTAGCTCACGAAAGCTTATGCTCAAATAAATGAGTTAGTCTCCAAGGTGCCACACGTCCTCCTTTTCTTTTTACTTATTGCAAAGTACTCTCAGGCTGCCACCACTAGTGACGGCACAGTGCCAAGGCATGCCATTCCGCTTTCTCTCAGTACAATGAAACAATTGCAAATTTCCTTTCAGCGATCTTCAAGGCAGACAGCCTGAAAGCTTGCACCCACTGGTGAATTTTCAGCAACTTACTTAGTGCTACATCACTCGCTCCTGTGTACTAGATGATCTGGTAATCTTTTCTTTCCTTAGACTCTGTGACTCTGTAATGCATACAGAAGCCTTCAGCCTGATAATGGCTGGGCAGATGGCAAGGTGTGATTACCACTGGTGCAAATGACCACAAATCCACTGAAGCCAAAGCTCTTTTGCTGGTTTACTCCTAGCAGTGAATTTGGCCCACTGTTTGTGAGTAGGTCAGTGTAGGAGGCTTCCTGGATTTGAAAGAGAGGAAGGGTGTCCAGCTCCAAGGTATTGCTATGCCACTGTGGTTTTTAAGCCAAGTTTACCCACTTGCTCAGCTAGCCTAGAGAGTCAGAATGCAGTACACTCCAGCCATATGCCCTTCCTTCTTCCACCCGACATTCCTCCAATGAAAGGGGCAGCAATGGGGATGCAGCATAGGGTCATTCTCCTTATTCTACAATACCAGGGGACCCCATTTATGCAGGGTTATTTCCTAGGGTCCACTTTTATGGACCCTTTAGTCCCTTTATGCTGTTCTGTCAGTATAGAGCAGAAAGGAGATTATAAAAGAAATGAGAAACCCAATTTCTGGCCTCAATCTCCTGCACCCTGATTATTGAGGGGCAAGAATGCTGTAAAGAGCGAGTTCTCACTGTTGGGGCTGATGTTTCCAGGAGAACTGAAATAACAGAATATAAATAAAAGAAGTGTCCCTAGCCTCTGTTTGCCAGAAGCTGGGACTCGGCAGCAGGGATGAATCACTTGATTAGTTCTAGTTCTGTTTATTCCCTCTGGAGCACCTGGCACTGGCTGCAGTCGGAAGACAGGATACTGAGCTAGATGGACCGTTGTTCTGACCCAGTATGGCCATTCTTATGTTCTTAAGGACTCTGATTTGAGTGTTAGTATGGTCTAGTGAACTTGAACAGAGGAAATTTGAGTCCTATTCCTGGGTCCGATACCAATACTGTGTGACCTTGAACAAGTCCCTTTCACTCATCTTGCCAGTTTCCCTTCACACCTCTTGTCTGTTTAGATTGAAACCCTTCAGGGCAGGGACTGTCTCTCACTATATGTTTGTACAGGGCCTAGAACAATGGGATCCTGATCTCAGTTGTGGCCTCTATGTGTTACTGTAATATAAACAATAAAAGGAAGAAATTCTGGCACTGGAGATTTATGGATCAGAGCTCAAATGGCTGAGTAAACATGGCCTGAGCCATTCTGTCTGTCCTATCCTGGAGGTCTGGGAGGGGAAGCGTGCCCTTCACCAGCATGATAACTTGAGCCCACAGAGCATCAGGAGTTCACTAGCTGGTACGCGGACTTTCCACTCATACTGAGGTGGTAACACCATACCTATGCTGACATCCTGTGAGAATGCACAAGGCTCCCCTGTGCCTCTGGGTCCACAGCAGAGGCTACCAGAATTTATCCAAAAGACTCACATTCATCAAAATTATTAGCAGTTTTGTAGATTACATCCTACAGGCCAAATGTCTAAACAGAACTAAATAAAACATCATGGCCCATCTGCCTCTACTTCAGTTTTCCATAGCCCTGGCCTAGAATACATAGGGTTGCCAACCCTCCAGAATTGCCTGGAGTCTCTGGAATCAGCATTGATCTTCCGGTGACTATTGAAAGCAAACCAGATTTGAATAGGATATTTTAAGAAAATGACATTACGTCATGCTGGGGAAAAAAACCTCCCAGAATAGCTTCAGTCAGAGTTGACAACCCTAAGAATACAGGGGTTTTTTTACAGTACAGTACCATACAGTACATCCTGCCCTCTGCGAGTATAGAGTGCCTTGCTTTACTTGTGCACATGATCTGGCATCTACTGGACCACAAGTACCAACCGGGGTAGGAGAGTAGAGCCCTTTCAACTCTCCTTCTGCAGCTGAAAAGTGGAAGAATGAGCAAGTCTTTGTTCAACTGCATCTTGTTTAAAATTGGCACCCATGAAATGCAGCTATAACAAGTATTCTAGAATAATATCTGGGTGAATTAGAGTTCCTTAGTCTATCTTCAATAAAAACAAATAAAATCTGTTTTCTATGAACATCTGTCAGAAAATGTTTGGAAATGTTTTTTTTTTCTTTTAAACTATATGTCATTGGACCCAATTCAGATCTGTTATAAGTGGGCACAACTCCCACTGAAGTCAAAAGGTGTTACTCCAGAGCTGAATTTGCCCAAATGTCACATCCCATTAAGCATCCACTGTACTTTGAGACACTAGGAGCAGCTAGCAATATTACATTACCAAGACTAAAACTGACATTTAAACAGGGTCTAAGAATTCATCTCCAAAGTTACTTTCACGTGACCACATCTGCAGGTGTTACTGTAAAACTTGGCCAACTGTTCATGTTGACTGCAGATACTGAACTTTTGTACCTTTACAAAACCACCAAGCAGCTTTGCTCCTTCCCAAACAGAATAGCTCATTTGGGACTCAAGGCAAAACCAACACATTAGGTCATGTGAACATACAGTTTTGTTTTAATTTAGCCCATCCCTTGTTTCATCTGACTGTGCTTCTTAAAACACATTCATCAGAAGCAAAATTACCTAAACAACAACAGTCAATATTTAGCTTCATAAAATCATATTAAGGAGATTGCCTTCTGCTCTCCATTGGTTTTACTTCCATCTGCACTCTGCGGTTACATCTACACTGTGAACAATGGGTACGATTCCCCACCTCATGTACACATCCTTGCACTTGCTCTCACCGAGTTACCATGAGCATAAACCGCAGTGTAGCTGTGGTTGAATGGGTAGCGGCAACGAAGGCACAACTTAACAGTGCTGACTACAAACCCACCTGAAACCACTGATCCACATACTCTCCATCCCTCTCCATTCTCTAGGGAGTGCTGTGCAAGGGATGACAATTTTGCCTTGCCCTTTAGTGATCCATGCAAGGAGAGGGAGGTTCCTTACTTCCTCCCTTCTTCACTGCACACCCACATTAGGGCCTGGCAGACTCTGCCTATTAGATAAATATTTATCTATCTGTCCAAGGCAGACAAAGGTGCATGACAAAGTGTTAACATTGTGGTAGCTGAGAGGGTAAAGCACTCAACTACAATTCCGAAAGTCATGAGGTTGCATCTCAATCAATCTCATGCTGAAAGGCCACCACCCTCCCGTTCACTCAGCTGTAAAATAGCTATCTGCTCCATCGGGTTAGGACAGTCAAAGGAAGTCAGACGTGATGCTGGCCACATCACCCCTTTTGTGTGCCCTTGGCTCCGAAACTGACATGGCTTAACGGTGTCAGCCTGGTGAACCATTGACTTGGGGGGAAGGGGGGGAACCTCCATCCAAGGAAAACCAGAATTTTCTTTTAATGTTTGGATTTGCGTGTACTGGACCCAAACGTGCTTGTGGTGAAATTTAATGATGGTTTCCCATAAGCAGACAGAGGAAGAAGCATAGCTGGAGGCTGCTGGCAGAGACACCAGTTCTCATGTCAGAAGGAGTAACCTATGACCCTCCCCTTTGAGTGTCCTCAGAAATATTCCAAATATGTTGTCCCCAAAGATCAGACAAAACTGAAATAGTCCCTAACATAAAGACCAGGGATGAAATCCTGGTCCCATTGAAGTCTCTGGCAAACCTCCCATGTACTTCAATACAGTCTGGATTTCACCCAAAAGGCCAAATTCTGCAGTAGCATTTACCACAAGATGTCACTGCACTTGCACAGGGTTTAAGAAGTTGGTCTCGCTACACGCTATTTTACCTCAAATACACACCTGCAAAGCCACTGAGAGTTGTACATACACTTCTAAAGGCAGAATCTCTCCCATTCTTCAATACACTTTGTCGGAACCAGAAATAGCATGTCAGTTAAGTTTCCTCCCATTGTCAGTATAGTTTTTGAAGGAATATTTGGCATTTGGTGCTGAAAGAAGAGAGCGCTGGAAATTGGAATCCCCTTAGTTCCCATTTAATCATAAGTAAAGGCTATTTCAGCGATTGAATATATGACTGAGCCTGCTAGCTGCAGAGTGCCCTGGAATCAAAGGGATTTAAAGATACACATCAGTTTACAGGAAGTGCTCAGCATTGTGCACTCTCAGCTCAAAATGAGCTCCTCTTTATATTTATTGTCTCCAAGCTTTCAAAGGATGGGAAGGGAATCCTGTCGGTCAACAAATCAGCTTCATTGCTCCCCTTTCGCTAGTAATTTTTGGCTTAATGTAAAACAAAAAAATTGCCTGTATTTTCCCCACAAAGCCATCCATCTATATTATGTTAGACCAATCACTGGAATACTTATACAATGCACTGCACTAAAGAATGCCAACACTAACTCTACCTTACTGGAGGCTTTGCTACAAATTCACAGTCTGATCCCACAAGTCACTGGGGCTGCCTCTGGGAAAGTGTTGACCAGCTTCAACTCCCAAGGAAACCACAGAGCAGAAAACAATCAGCAGCTCACAGAATCAGGCCCTACATGAGGATCAAGAATGCATTTTCTCTAGGGTAAGGGCCAATCCTGCGTTGCTGAAGTCGATGGCAGTTTTGCCATTGGTTTTAACTGGAGCAGAATCAAGGTGTAAAAGAGAGCACTAAAAGATGGATTTATAAATAAACAGTATGGCTAGTTAAGCTTAGGAAAAGCTGCATGTATGCAGCACGATCTTACTATGCCATCCTAAAGAGTCTACCAAATTTTGACCACATTTACTCCTATTCAAATCCAAAGAAGGGTCTTTGAAATCAATGGAGAGGGGGAAAACAAGCTAAGTTTACCTACAGCTTTAATGTCAAATATGAAATATTAACTACGTTGACTTCACATCTTCTGGAGGCAGCGGCGCCGTCTTTCTAAGTTGCCAGGGGGTGCTCAACCCCTGCTTTGCCCTAGGGCCCACCCCACCTCTTTCCTCAAGCCCTCACCTCTTCCCGCCTCACCCCACCCCATTCTGCCCCCTTCTCTGAGTGCACCCCATTCTCGCTCCTCCTCCAACCCCCCAACGCCACCTACACGCCGCTTAACAGCTGATTTGCGGCAGGCAAGAGGTGCTAGGAGGGAGGGGGAGGAGTGGATTAGCAGGGCTGTCTGCAGGTGGGAGTCACTGGGAGGGAGAGGGAGGAGCTGATTGGTGGGGCTGCTGATGGGCGGAAGGTACTGGAGGGAAGGGAAAGGAGCTGATCGGAGGGATTGCCAGTGGGTGGGAGGCGCTGATCCCAGGATTGCTGGTGGGTGCTAAGCACCCACTATGTTTTTTTCTGTGGGTGCTTCAGCTCCGGAGTACCCATGAAGTCAGCACTTATGTCTGGAGGCGTAGGTGCAAACTAAGGGATGGTCTAGGTTTACTTGGTCCTGCTTCAGTGGAGGGAAATGAACTAGATGACCTCTCAAGGTCCCTTCCTGCATTACATTTCTATGATTTTATGACTGACCAGCAGGAGGAACTGATGGACAGACATGCATTAGCAGAGCTCATTGAGGGCCCAGAACTGCAGCTAGTAGAGAGTGCTGCAGCTCAGGATGGAAACATGCAGAGCAATTGACCACACAGAACCCAATTCATGGAAGTGTTGTTGGTCTTTCACCGACACATGCTAAATTTGCTCGCCATATTTTAACAGTATATCTAAACTACTAAATTATTTGTGAGTGAATGGGTTTTATCCACATTTTTCCCCCCACTCAGTTCATGTTCCTTCTCTTCATCTCTCAAATCCTGCATTAATACAACATTAAGGTGACAGTTAAAAAACAAACAAAAAGTCAGGAAATGCAAAAGGTAAAGTTCCAACAGCAACATTAACTCAGCCATAGTGCAAACTCTGCATGATTTCTGGAATCCATTTTACAGCACAAACAGTGATCCATTAAGCTACATGTGTCACTGTAAAAAAAAAAAAAAAAAATTACACACACCATAGGTCCTCTGCAGGCAGCTTACTATGGCTTAACAGAAAAAAAAAGACTGAAAGGCAAAAATTAAGATATACAACAACTGTAGAGCCCAATTTGCCATTATGTTGAATCCCCTAAACTCTATTGAGAATTGAGGATTCTTACTACCTTGCACAAATTTAACCCACAAAGATGAATAAATACATTTCCTTCAACATATATTTTGTTAATTTCCACCACCAGCTCTGCCCAAAGAGTTTTTAAACCAATTTGAACCCCAAAAATTCAGCTGACAGAACTACCAATTGCTGATGGCTTTGCATACTGCACTTGTACATTCCTTGAACAAACCAGGGTGCATTTCAGCCAGCTGTACACTTAGCTTGATGAACACATGTGCAGTGTATATCACATAAAAAGCGTGCGCCTGGAATCCAATTAATCCAAGATGGATCTTCATGGAAGTCTATGGAAGCCCACAAAGGATGGGTCTTCCCATGTAGACTTAATGAAATTTTCTAGTGTGCATGTTCAGTTCACTATTTTCAAATGCTCCCAACTATAGTAAATTAAGCCCATTTTGTTCTTGCCAAGCAAAGACATTAGTCTCCAGGGAGTCTCCCATTCCTTTTGGATTTGCAGCTGGGTCCTGGAGGCCACTCACTCACTCAGAATATGGGGATATAATTAGGGAGGAAAGGAGAGCATATTGCAGGCACACGTGTACCTACCTTGAACTGTGGTACGTGGATCTAAGTTGTCAAACATGATTTTGGTGTGTCTATTTTCAGGTGCCCTACTTAAGATACCTTAAAGGCATCTGAATTTCAGCATGTGATGCCTACTCTCCCTATGAAAAAAATCAGGCCTCTTTCCCAAAAACCGAGGCACCCAAAACATTAGTCACTTTTAATAATGTGTGTCATGATCTATGCATGTCCCAGTATGTCATGTAAAGGCAAGGAATGATAGCTTCTGTAGTGACAGAGTCACCAGAGAACCCAGGACTGGTGAGGAAGCCTGTAAAGTAGGCTATGTTGATGGTAGAAAATAACAGCCCAGAAGTGCATTATACTTGTCACATTATATAAAGCATGGCACACTGCTTGAAGCAGCAGGACAACAGTGTTTCCAAAACTCCTCAAGAGAGCTCCTGCAGAGACACAATTAACCAAGCATGACAAGGATCTGACTGTACCTTTTCCAAACAAGACGACACATGCACAGGCAAACACTTTGTGGCCATGGTTGGAACATTACAATTCAGTACATAGAATATGCCCGGTGTATTTTGTACAGCATTGCACATGGCTTAAAGCAGCAGGGGGAGCAGCGTTCCCAAAACCCCTCACCAGAGTTCTGGCCAAGATTCCATTAAACAAGACAGGTGAGGCTCTGACCATCATCCTCTACACAGCTATCACTAAGAGTGCACAGACATATGTAGTTATTTTGTGTGAACGTTACATGGGAAAATAAATTTAAACTATGCATCAAGCCAATAAATCTTACAGCTGCTTGAGTTTTCTAGGAATTGAGTCTTGGACATGGCCTGTGTGGTCCAGAAAGGAAAAAGTTTAACATTTCCAAAACATGTCCATATCTTTCATTATCTGCTACCTTTCACTAAACTGTAACTCTCCCTGAGAGTCTTCAAGCACTTCATGCTTACAAGTGTTAGGTTTACCCAATTAAGAATAAGAAACAGAAGCATGTGACTTATGTGATCAATTGACCACCACAGCTCAGATTCAGAATACCGAGTATTGACCACATGCAGCAAACCGTTTGCAATCAGTCTGTCGAGTTTATGTATACATGTGCAGAATACAAAGCAAATTTGAGGAAATTTCAAATCCCTTTGCAGCCATGAATCAAAAAAAAAAAGTTTAAATTTGTCAGGTACTTTATTTCTTGAAAATTAATCACTCATCTTTCATTACAGCATATCTGTCAACTTCTGCTGAATTCTGCCTTCAAATCTCATGCATTTTAGGGTACCCAGAGTAAGGGTTGCATATTGGCGTAGGAGTGAACGTGTGCTCTGGGGTCTTCTGGCCCATGGGAACTCCAGAGCTCTCAGGATTTCAATAAGACAGCTTACCCAACAGAGTTAATAATGTCCAGTTGGAGAGATACGCCTTCAGCCGATGTCCTTAAATTCCTATTACATGTTGGGGAGATGATGTCAGCAGGTCAGGGGAACAGAAGGATTGAATAGGGGAAAATCTGACTGGGAGAGGCTTGAGGAAGGAAGATGGGAAGTGGAGAAGGAAGGTGCAGGAGCAGAGAGGGGGTCAGACCAGGACCTCAGATTCTAACATCTGTGAATATTGACATTGTTTCAGATCTGTGTCTGGATTTCAATTTTGCAAATGGCATTCATCTTTATGATGGCCTGAGATGGGGCGCCTGCCCCACACTGGGCTGTCAGGGGTTAATAGAGTCCTAGGGAGGCTTGCACAGGAGGCAGCCAATCACAGAAGGGCTTATAGAAGCAGCCAACCAGGGCTGGGCAGGCCCATATAAGAAGAGCTGCAGCACAGAGCAGCTTCAGTCACTCCCTGGACCTGGAGGAGGACTGGCTGCCTTGCAGACTGAAGGCAGCAAGCACCCTGGACAAAGCAGTGCTGCAGGCAGAGACCCAAGGAACTAAAGGCAGCTCTTGGCAGGCTGCTAAGATCTGCAGGCTGAGGCCCTGAGGCAAGGGCAAAGAGGGTGCTGGGGCCGTGGGGAAGTGGCCCAGGGAGATCTACAGAGGACTCAGAAGGGGTGACACAAGCAGCAGCAGCAGCTGCCGCCATCTACAGGATCCCTGGGTTGGGATCTGGAGTAGGGGAAGGGCCTGAGCACCCCCCTCCCCCCACACACTCTCCACTGAGGAAGTGGCTAAACTAAGGGACTGCAATGTTCCCTTGGAAGTGTGGAGCACAGAGAAGCACAGCCAGGGGCCCGTGTCACTGAAGAGGATGCTGTGGTCCTGGGAATGATGTGTGTCCCAGAGCAGAAGTGACAGTGGTGAGGCACCACCAGAAGAGGATGTACTGGCAAGAAGAACTAATTCCCATGACAGCCAGCAGGAGGCACCAGAGTGAGTCACACCCTGTCACATAGCCCAAAACCAAACCCCTGCATCCAAACACTCCTGAATTTTGGGGTGCTCAAAATCCAGACCCAATTTTCATGGCTTCATCCCCTTTTTAGTCAAAAGATTTGGATAAATTTCAGTGAAGCATCCACATTTTCATGGGCTTAACTGAACCAAATCAAACCTTCAGACCCTTTGAGCTTGGCTCTTTGCTATTAGTAAATGCTGACAGGTCAGATAATTTAAATGATTCCATAAGCATAAGAAGAGGATTGTCTGTAGTAAAATCTTTGTCCTTTGCTTCCCAGTCATGCTCCAGTAACTGGAAACTTAAGACACATTTCTTGAGATTTCCTTGCACTTTCAGGAACAAACATGTTGTTATGAATCCTAATTACACAGTTAAAGTAGCACTTTAAAGTTCTTATTAAATCTCACACACATACCTCCACACAAAGCCACAAACGCTTTGGAAACAAACCCACAACCACACACACACCCTCTAAAGTATGCAATAAATGACACCACAGAGCAAGACACTCTAGGCTAAACTCAGCTCAGGGGCTGCACCAGCTTCAATCCAGGCAGAGGCTGCAAGGTGCAGTCATGAGGAGGATTCAGTGACACAAAGTAGTAACAACAAACTCTCCTCTGCTGGGTCTCAACAGGCCAAAAGGTGTTACATGGGCTCTTCCATAACCAAACCATTTTATGGGGAATACTAAGTTAGGAAACAATATGATCTGGTTTCAGAGTAGCAGCTGTGTTAGTCTGTATTCGCAAAAAGAAAAGGAGTACTTGTGACACCTTAGAGACTAAAATTTATTTGAGCATAAGCTTTCGTGAGCATCCGATAAAGTGAGCTGTAGCTCACGAAAGCTTATGCTCAAATAAATTTGTTAGTCTCTAAGGTGCCACAAGTACTCCTTTTCTTTTTAATATGATCTGGGTTCCACCAATTATAAAGACATGCACATCTATCAAACTCTGTTCTGTACATAGCTGAATTTATATCCTCTATCTTATTGCTGCAAGCACATATGGTTCTTGCACTGTACATAAAAACATTTAAATAGATACAAATATCTATGGACATGACTAAGCAGTTTCTTGGTTTCTACTAAGTACCAAAAACTAGTCTTGCCAATTTCTTAATATTTAAATTTCTCTGACTTAATATAAACTTTGTTCCAAGCACTACATAGGTCTCCTTAAAATATATGTAGCAAGTAGTCAACACAATGCCAGCTGGCAAATTAAACAATCTATTAAAATAGACTCCTACTGAATTTAAAAGTTTTTCTTTTCCATCTTTATTCCTCTGCATACAGATGCATTATTTTGGGAATATTTTCCAGTCCCATTTAACAAAAGGCAAAAGAATTGCCCTTGGCAGTTAATGAGCTTTTCCCCTTAGTGGTCTCCTGCTGCTCTTGGAATTTGTTCCACTGCGATTTGGGTTGTAATGGTGCTAAGATGCCTTCAAATATATAGGCATATAGGAAGAGGGCATTTGGCTCAGATATAATTCTTAATTCAGAAAGCAATAGGATGATTTACTCAAGCATCTTCATGTTACTGATGTGTGATCAATGACTTGGTTCAGAAAATGGTCAATAGCACGTTTCATCCAAGAATCTCAAAGCACAAACGTTAATGACAATCTCCACAGCCCCTCATGTGATAGGTCAGTATTACCTTCATTTTACAAATGGGCAAACTGAGGCACAGAAATATTAAGGAAGTTGCCTTAGGACTCACAAGTAGTCTGTAGCAGAACTAGGAATAAAAGGCACAGCAGTGATCTCACAGTGCCCTGCTTTAAGCACAACACTACCTTCTGCCCAGAAGCTGATAAAGTTTAGATAAGCATTTCACAACTATCTGAACTTCATGATCCAGCAACATTGCAACCCAGCCTTGTTGTCTGCAATGAACGCAGAATCAGACCTTTGGGTTGGAAACTTTAGTAGTTCAGACTCTCTCATGAGAGTTTCCGGACTGCCTACATGCAAGTGGGCTAGAAAAATTTGTAGGAGGAGCCTTGTTAGAAAGGCTACTACTGAGGTTTTATATAGCGCTTTTCATTAGTAGATCTCAAAAGGAAGGTAAGAAATGGCTCTTCTGCTTACAATTATTGTTGAAACCTGGACTTATTTCATGCCTCCTCACTTTTAGTATTGAAAACTATTTACATTAGAAAAAATAATCATGAAACTGAGCAGGAGCATGCGCGGGGGGGAGGGCAAGCAGGGACATAGGGTCCCGCCCCCAAAAAATAATTGGCAGAGGCATAGAACTCCTCTGTCCCAGGGAGTATGGCAGGGAGAGTGAGCTCCTCCAGTCCCAGGGTCATGGTAGGGGAGAGAGAGAGCGCTCCTCTGGCCCAGGGCTGCAGTGGGGGGCAAACAACTTCTCCAGCCCTGGAGCCAAAGGAGCGCTCTCTCTCTTCCCCCACCCCCACCCCCCAATGTAGCCCTGGGGTCAGGGGAGCTCTGCATCCCTCCACAAGCAGCCAAATTTAAATTCCCTGATACACACCCCTGAAACTGAGGTAAAAGGAAGGAAGCCCTCAACATTTTAGATTTCTTGCATGAATAATGTTGAAGTATTCCTCATTGGCATCTGTCACATATTGAGTCCAAATTTGGGCCTTGGCAGGTTGATAGGTGTGCCACTGATGTCAAGCTGCATGAGATTAAGCTGATATAGCAGAAATGCCAATGATTTTTTTTAAAAGGGCCAGTCCTATGCAATAAACATACAATATACAGACATGAATAGAATTTGACTCTCAGATCATGTCATATAATGCATGTCATCTAAAAAAGCAGCTTCAAAACCAACAGTAACTTAGATGAACTGAGTGGCAGCTGTGTGGCATTATGAAGTTTTCTTTATTTAGAGACTCCGGGCAAATCCCAAACCCAGTGCCCAGTAACTAGCCTGAGTACTCAAGACACGCCACAAGGCAGGTTCATGGAAGAAGGCATTCCCCTCACTGAAACTACAGAGGTTATGGAAACAATCTCTGAAGCCCTTTACGTGGCTCTCACCCCATCTCCATACCCACACAAACACAATGGAATGAGGATGGGAGGATCTGCAGAGGAAAACTTTCCATCCCTGCTCTTCCCCCTGGCCTGTTAACCCAAAACTTCCAAGAGCAGATCTCTGTGTGGAGATCTCTATGATGCATACTCCCCTCCATCCCCAAGCTTTTAACTCTTGCATCCCTTTGCACAGCATAGTGCACAAGTTCTCATTCCTGGCAAAACTCCCTACTGATGAAGGAATGGGCAGTTTTGGGTTTACTAATGTTATGAAAGTTATTAATTTACACCAATGCAACCTTAAGCAGAATCTGGTCCACAGCATGTGACCACTAAATGAAGCTGGAAGAGGAGGCCTGAGGGATCCATCTAAAGATCAGTCTTGAGCTACATTCAGAGGTCTGCCAAAAGAAAAGGAGTACTTGTGGCACCTTAGAGACTAACAAATTTATTGCATGCATCTGATGAAGTGAGCTGTAGAGCTCACGAAAGCTTATGCTCTAATAAATTTGTTAGTCTCTAAGGTGCCACAAGTACTCCTTTTCTTTTTGCGGATACAGACTAACACGGCTGCTACTCTGAAAACCATTCAGAGGTCTGAATTTCATCAATATTGAAATCAGGCATTTATAACGTAGTCAGGCCATGATTGCTTAGCACAGACTGCGTTCCTCAATTTACAAGCCACAACTAGTATCTGAGTGCCTAGCACTGCCAGTAAACAATTCCTGGTCATACTTTATAAAAATTTATAAATGGAATCTTTTAATATAAAGGTTTAATAAATTATTCCTAGCTATTATAAGCTTGTTTAAGACACAGGCGATGTGTCCCAAGTGGCTATAAGGATATCAGCAGAACACGTTAGAGATAAACTATGGTTATTACAACCTTTTGACCTCTATAACAATTCATAAACCATTTATTAAACATGTATTAAGCATTTTAAACTCCTTACAAACTATTTTATAAATGGAACCCTTTGTTTATTAAACCAGAGTCCTATCTCTTCTCCATCACAGGGGATGCTACATCTTTTTCTGCAGCAGATAAAATAACTTTGTTCCATATAGCTTGCAGTGGGAGCGAGTCTTTTAAATGAGACCTTAAAAACCCCAAAGTCTTGTCTAGTCACCATGGACATTCAAGTGACACATTTGGCAGCTGTAGGAGATCACTGGCTTTTATGACGACTCAGGAAGGCTTCTATAAGCTAAAGCAGCACATGATCCAGCCTTTCCATGGTATTTCAGTTTCTGGGTGGCAGAATAATTCTGGTCCCATGAATTGCTCACTAGAGTAAAAAAAAAAAAAAAAAAAATACAAGCACATAGCCAGATACTGAGCTATTCAGGTTTAGAGCTAGCTTGTGACTTAGACTACATGCCCTCACAGGGAAGAACCCTTCCTTAGAGACTCCTCCTTGGACTCAGCCTGGCCAACAGTGGTAAGTGGGCTTCTAACTCCCCTTTATAGCAGTCACACGGGGCAAGTCACAATCTTGCCATGATTAAGGCCTTCATGGTTTGGCCAAAAGAGGATAAGTAATTTGTCAGGATGTTTCATCATCACAAAGCTTCCTTACACCCAGGGCTATCCTTAGGCATATGCAGCCCACAGGGCTGTGTAGGGCACCTGAAATTTGGGGCACCCCTGAGTCTTAGCATCCACCCTCCCACCACTTCATATCCCTGTTCTGACCCTTCCTACAGGCTCCCGCCACAGCTGGCTGCTGCAGCCTGGTGAATCTTCCTCCGGAGGAGGATCTAGTACTTAAAAGTGAGAAAGCCTTCCAGTCTGCCAGACCTATTAGCAAACACTGAAACTGTTAAAGAGTAATTCAAGTGGTAAGGAAGCCATTTAACAGGCATTTGCCAACCCCCAGATATATACTGTCAGTTTCTGAATTTACTGACAAACAGTTGTGCATTACTGTAATATTTACTCAGAACATGTTAGTCTACAGGACCTTAGTTTAAAATTGCTTTAAAAATATTTCATTAGTGTGTTGAAGATTATAAAATTTCATCTCTAAAAAATCCTTGCATAGATTTTTAGATGCACAATCTGAGTATTCATCATTAGCCTCAATGCTTGGAGCTTCAGACATAGTTTTTTAAATAAATCCTTCAAAAGACCACCCTTATCTAAAATACATATGCCAAGTCTAGGCTGTTGTTGGGCATAGGGGCACCAGTTTAATAATACTGCATAAGTCCCCATTATAAATCCTAAGGACCGCCCTGCCTTACACTCTCTTTTAACCATCTTTTAGCAGAGTCTAATTCTTCATAGTACAAAGCTGAAGTGTGAACAAACAAGAACTCCTGCAAAATATAGTTAATTTCTAATGCCCAATGTCTTGTTATGCCCTAATGTCTGTTAGAGGACTCAGTTGTTTGGCTAACAGTTGCAATTCATTAGATTTTTTTTTTTTTTATGATGATTCTCTCTGCGTCTGCAGATACGTGATGAATCTCAGATGTTTAATAGAGTATAACAGTGCCTCCATTGACCTCACCAAGTACAGTTGGAAGGAAAGAAAGGTAATTTTCTCAAAGAAATGTTAAAAATGTGTCTTCACTATAACACAGATGCCGAGGATAAAGAAACTCCAGAGGGATTAAAATATTTTAGATTAATTTGAGAAGAAAGCCACATTGTGCCAAAATCTGGTTAGTTTTGGGCCTTTCCAATCCCAAGCCATATAAACAACCCATTTTAAACTGCATTTGTTAAAAGGAACATTACAAAAAACAAAATTACTGGTTGTAAGTCAAATGACCTCCTGTTCTGTATCCTCTTCTTACAGGCTAAAGAACAAACGTATGTACACTGTAGTATAGCCGTGGTTTGTATGGTTGCTGTATTATTCATACTGCTTGGAAATTAATTCTTAAGTAGAGGGATTTTGGCCCCCTTGAAGCAAGGCTTTAAAATGTAAGCAAGGTTAGGTCTGGTTGGTACTTGAGCATGCTTATCTCTTATAAACCAGACTGTTGCTTACAGGCCTCTGATAGGACTAACACTGATAGAAAAACAGAGTCTGCTTTATCTTATTAGGTAGCCCTACTTTGATGCACAGATCTCAGCTTCATTCTCTTGCTGGAATGTGTTCTTTGGGGGTTGGGGGTAGAGATGGTCTTCTCGTTGCACCAGATTCCAGCAGTGTTCCTCACACTGAATAGTACCTTACCCTGCTATCAATGGGACTGCTTGAGGAGTAGGTTATTACTCAGTGAGATGAAATTTGTTTGAAGCTAGCACTTGGTATTCAGTCACTTTGGGTCATATTCTGCCATCTTTACTCATGCTGAATAATGCCTTACTCCCTGACGTTGTCTCTGAAATGATTGGGATGACTCACACATGACGGTTCTACAAACCTAAGAAGGGATGCAGAATCTGGTCCTTAGGACTTGAGCTTGCAGAGGTGTGAAGGGGAGTTGTGAGAAAACAGCTGGGAGTCACCAGGAGGGATGCTGGGCATAGTGAATGTTTCTGGATAGTTAGCATCCACTAAACTGATATAATCTTAAAATAGCAGGCACTGCAAGACAGTGGGCCAGCAAGAGTACTGCACTAGCATATGGCATGAGTCACTGAGCAGCTGGACAGGAGGGATACTGTTTTTTTATAACCTTGGACACATCACTCTGGAATTCGTGGATTGTCCCATGCTCTCACCTGTCTTCTAAAACCATTCTCGATCATACTTGAATGAGCCACTACTCCCAGAGAATATTCTCCCAGAGCAGGGGAAAAACAAAAATGTGGAAATGGCAGAAAGGCTAAATGACGTTTTTGTTTCAGTTTTCACCAACAAGTTTAGCAGTGATTGGACATCTGACATAGTAAATCTCAATGAAATGAGATAGGATCAGAGGCTAAAACAAGGAAAGAAATTAAAAATTAGACAAGTTAGATATCTTCAAGTCACCTGGGCCTGATGAAATACTGCCTAGAATACTGAAGGAGCTGACAATGAGATATCAGAGCCATTAGCGATTATCTTTGAAAAGTCAGAAGACAGGAGGGATTCCAGAGGACTGGAAAAGGGCAAATATAAGTGTCCATCTATAAAAAGGAGAATAAGGATAATCCAGGGAATTACAGACCAATCTGCTTAATTTCAGCACCCAGAAAGATAATGGAGCAAAATTAATTAAATAATCAATTTGCAAACACCTAGAAGATAAAGTGATAAGTAACAGTCAAGCATGGATTGTCCAGAACAAATCATGTCAAACAATCTAATGGCTTTTCTTTGACAGGGTAACAAGCCATTGTGGATAAGGAGAAGTGACAGATGTGGTATATCTTGACTTTAGTAAGGCTTTTGATACTGTCTCGCATGACCTCTCAAACAAACTAGGGAAATACAACCTAAATGGAGCTGCTACAGGTTGGTGCATCATAGGTTGGAAAACCATTCCCAGAGTAGTTATCGGTGGTTCACAGTCAAGCTGGAATCAGCTCTGGGTCCAGTTCTGTGCCAATATCTCATCAATGAATTAGATAATGAATAGAGAGTAACTTAATTTTTGTGGACGATACCAAACTGGAGGGTTGCACGTGCTTGTGAGGATAGGATTAAAATTCAAATAAACAGGACACATAGACAAATGATCTGAAGTAAATAGGATTACATTCAACTAAGGCACAATGCAAAGTACTCCACTTAGGAAGGAAAAATCAGCTGCGCACATAC